>NC_042624.1:85034167-85340712 GCF_901001135.1 Rhinatrema bivittatum
TCACTGGATCAGACCGTTGTAATGCTGTACACATTGGTTTGCCGGCATTAACACTGAGGGCTTTACAGGCTGCAGAGAAATGCTGCACCATGGGTGTTGGTGGGTGCGTGGCATTATGATCAGATTTCTCCATTAGTATATGCTTTATATTGGCGGCCAGGTATATCGCTCATTAGGTTTTAAATTTGGCAATAATTCATAGAGCGCTTAATGCAAAAATTCCTTGTAGGTTTGCCTCTGTCTTAAGAATCTGTATTCTACCACATCCATAACAGTCCCTATGGAAGAATCTGCTGGATATTCCATCAACCCAAGCAATGCCCCTGCGTGAAATTCAGGACAGGACGTTCATAGTAGCTGGGCCAACAGTTTGGAACACCTTACCTGATGACGTGCAGGGAACATGTAGGAAGAAACTAAAGGCACTGATGTTCACGCAGGCTTTTGGGGAGCAGGTGACTGAGTTGTCGAGCAAAGCAGCTGAGAAACATTTAGTTTTGAGGGCATTATGTAGGGCAGCATATAACAGTGGATAAAATTGTGTTGAAGTTTGTAAATTTGATGGTTTTTATGAATTTTGCCTGTACCCCACCTAAAATTGATGATAGAGTGGGTAATAAATGTTTTCAAAATGCTTTATGTCAGCAACGACAGAAAGCTATCAAAATGTTCAGTGATTTGATGGGCTTTGACCTCCCTAAGATTTCAGTGTATGTTATTCTTCTCTAGAGAGATTTCATTTGCATCGTATATATTGCTGTATTTCAGACTATGTAATTGGGGACCTATAGGCTTTAATCAGGGTCTTGATGACATCACTCTGCCTTAGCTGAAATTGCAACTGAAGCAAACCAAATTGGCCTGTTTCTCAAAATAAAAAAAAAACCTAACAGTAGGAGTGAGAAGGGGCACATGAAAAATGTCAGCCAAGGGTCCCTGGATGCTCCACTGTTTGTGGCAGAAATTTGAATGGCATTTTATGAACAGTTCAAATGTTATTAGCAAGATACAGACACAGATTTGATTTATAAAGCCAGTTTCCCTGTGGGAAAATGGCCTAAAAATACATCATGTTTTGGTGATTTTTTAATAAGCAATTTTGTGAAACGCTGTTGCCAAGCCCATAGCATTGGTTATTAGCAGCGGAAAGTATCCTAGCCAGTTCCTGGAAGCTCGCGCACACAGTAGGCATGTTTCTGGATAGTATCCCAGCTGCTGTGTTTTCAGTTCTGCAGTAGGTTTCTCACAGGACAGTGTATCTGGTCTGCGCTTGCTTTGGTGTTAAAAGTAGCTTTGACTCCTTGGAGCAGTAGTGGTAACTTTGGAAAGAGCATGCTTTCTTATTTCAGGGATGTTTTCTTTTTTTCTCCAGGTGATAGTTGAAAACAGTTTAAATGATGATTTCAAAAGCCTGCCGACAGACTGCTTTAAACTACTCTCAGAAGTCCATATACAGACAGTGCCTTCCTACCCTCAGGCTTCCATTCCTTCCATTCATTAATCAGAGTGCAATCTCTTGAAAAGGATCTGAAGTCTGCTTAGCAACATGATTTAACCACAGGGACCCAAATCAGAACTCTGCGAAGGGTTTTGCCAGCAGGCAAATGAAGTGATCTTTGAGGGGCAGGTGCAGAATATATTCTTCTTGGATGGTTACATTTATTACATGCCTAGCAAAAGGAAAGCTAGACCAAAAAGCAGGCAAGCAAGCTCTGTGCTAATGGCACAAATATGCAAGCTAGCGAAATCCCCAGGACATTGCTAAAGGTGGCGGTCGATATTCAAAAGATTTGTTTGGCAGGAGCGGCTGCTGTCAGCGGGTTTGACAGCCGATGCTCAATTTTGCCGGTGTCAGTTCTCGAGCCCACTGACAGTCACGGGCTCGGAAACTGGATGCCGGCAAAATTGAGCGTCCGGTTTTCAACCCACCAGCCGCCGGTTTTCTTTTTTTTAAACTTTTTTTACTCTTCGGGACCTCCGACTTAATATCGCCATGGTATTAAGTCGGAGGGTGCACAGAAAAGCAGTTTTTACTGCTTTTCTGTGCACTTTCCCGGTGCCGGAAGAAATTAGCGCCTACCTTTGGGTAGGCGCTAATTTCTGAAAGTAAAATGTGCGGCTTGGCTGCACATTTTACTTTCTGAATCGCGCGCGAATACCTAATAGGGCCATCAACATGCATTTGCATTTGCCCTCAACATGCATTTGCATGTTGAGGGCGCTATTAGGTTCGGCGGGTTGGACGCGCGTTTTCCACCCCTTACTGAATAAAGGGGTAAGGGAAAACGTGCGTCCAAATGCCGGCTACTGTATCGGCCTGTTAGAGGGCAATTTGCAAAGTGATTTGCATAAGTAAAAAGCATTTTACCTGCTTTAATTGGCTGTCTAAGAATTGCTGTCCCTCATTGCAGCCACAACACCCATTCTTTTAGCCTCCTCACCAGAGGAGGTGTTCCCAGGAGCGAGGTTATGTTGGGGAAGGAAAAGTCTGCTCACAGATTGTATTTAGAAATCCTGGTGCATGTTTTTCATTCAGAAAAGTGCCTTTTTAAAAAACAGACCAAAGACAGGTGCAAATGTTTGCAGGGCACTTCACACCAGCGGCAAGTTTCAAGGCGAATGTGCACGAATGCTTTCACTTTGAAAATGGAGGCAAAGTGTGCAAATAAAAAGTGTATGCAGACTTCATCCTAATGCAGATAGTTTGAAATGTGTCCTCCGTCTCCCAATAATAAAAGAGAAAAGTGGAAAGTGATAAAACATAAAGGAGCAGGACTGACAATCGTTCGATGGCCCGGTTTGTGCTGTTAACTCTGAGGATTGGATGGACCTGTGCTTCAAGGGCCACTTATCTGCTTCATTCACAGGAAGGACAATTCTGATATTTTTGACCCAGTTTAATTTTCATTCTGAGATGTGTATTCTACCGCTACAGAATACACTGAACATAGCGGATTACAATAAAAACAATCTTGATCCATGTTGAGCCCTAAGCAGTTAAGTGTTTTGCTGCAGAACTCTGGCCCAAAACGCTTACAGGTTGGACCTGTTGCAGTAAAACATATTTTTTTCTGGGAGATTTTACTTTAGACGCATGACATTTGCAGTAGCAGCTTTGTGCCTTCATTAAATGTGATTTTGCAGGATCTCCTAGCTCAGGGATGGCCATCTCTGGTCCTTGACAGCAACAAACAGGCCAGGTTTTCAGGATATCCACCATGAATATGCTTGAGATAGATTTGCATGCACTGCCTCCATTGTATGCAAATCTCTCTCATGCATATTCATGGTGGGTATCCTGAAAACCAGATCTTTCTGTGGCTGTCGAGAGCCAGAGATGGCAAACTCTGTCCTAGCTTTTTTTTATTTTTTTGATCTATTGGTCTTCAGATTTTTGCCAGTTTTTCTTATTTTTTTTTCAAATATTGTTTCCCCAGTGCTTATTTTCATCTGATATTGTTTCCATGCAGTCTTTGCAATGTCTCCTCGAGAGGCACCATTGCATATTAAATCGGAGGGTGCACAGAAAAGCAGTTTTTACTGCTTTTCTGTGCACTTTACCGGTGCCGGCAGAAACTAGCGCCTACCCAAAGGTAGGCGCTAATTTCTTAAAGTAAAATGTGCGGCTTGGCTGCACCTTTTACTTTCTGTATCGCGCGGGCATTTGCATGTTGAGGGCGCTATTAGGTGCCGCGGGTTGGACGCGTGTTTTCCGCCCCTTACTGAATAAGGGGTAAGAGAAAACGCGTACTGTATCGTCCTGTTTGTGGCTTTACCTTGTCACAACATTAAAAAAATGGAGAATAAAAGGCGTAGGGCCAGGTGTACTAAACATTTTTTTTCCATTGACCCAAAATGTGGCAGGAAACCCTTCATTGCATCTGGCCCTATTGTCTGATTTCCAAAAGCAAACACATCCAAGAGGGGGCCATCCCAGTGGCTCATGGTCACGTGCTGTACATTTTCATTTTCAGTTTGATTTCTGGATTGGGTCCTCCGCAGCCTGGGGATGCTGTGGAGGGGAGGTTCTCAGCCCCTGGAGGCAGGGTTCAGAAGGCCATGAAGGAATCCTAGTGCATGACTCCCTGCCTCAGGATCGTTGCTGCCATAACCAGACTAGGGACAGTGGGGGGAAAACAAATTCTCCAGGTAGTTGTGAATGAAGGCAGATGACGCCTGGATCCCAGCACTGATTTCGTTTGAGCTGGAAGGAAGCAAAAAGGGGAAAGACAAAACTTACTGGGCCAAAAAATCCTTCCCTCCACTATACAGGATCAGCTAAAGTTCTGACTCCTTGACCCGTCCCCATGGTTAGAAGTCGCCAGTATTGTGACCGAACGCTAATTTCTGATGGCAGAATGATGCATGGCTTCAGAGATTTTGATCTGCTTCTGCTCCGGAAGTTAAATGATGCCTTGCAATACACCAGTGGTGTGTGAGCTCCACCGGCTGCCGCTCAGCAGTAAAGAAAATGAATAGAGAGACAAAAAGGCTACAGATATTCTTGGAAAAAGAAAGAGGGGCTTTTTGGATTCATATTCCTGCTCTCTGTGCTTGGTTTTGGTATTATACGAGCACATTTCATATGAAAATAGTCAGCTCTACTGGGACTTTCACTGCAGCCGGTATCATTGCTTGATTCTGTACACTGCTTAGACCAATTAATTACCAGCGGTCCCTAAGAATTTTAGGTTTTTTGTCGCAAATACATTGGTGCTTGAGGGGTTCCACGAAATATCATTTATGGGATGAGAAAATGGTTTCTTCTGTAAATGATCTTGCTACATCACCTCTTCTGATGTGATTATCAAGGTATTAGGGGCCTTGCACAGTTGATGGAAAAGGCTAAGGGGCAGATTTTCAAAGGGGGTACGCGTGTACCCCCCGAAAACCTGCCCCAAGCTCCCCCTGCGCGCGCCGAGCCTATGTTGCATAAGCTGCCGGCGTGCGCAAAGCCCCGGGACGCGCGTAAGTCCCTGGGCTTTCCTGGGGGGCGTGTTGGGGAAGTGTCGCGGCCGGCGCGTCCTCGGGGGCGTTCCGGGAGCGGGGCCGTGGGCGTGGTTCCAGCCCGGGGGCGTGGCCACGGCCTCCAGACCACCCCCGGACCGGAACATGGCGCACCGGCAGCCGGCCTGGCGCACGCAAGTTACGCCTGCCTCAGGCAGGCATAACTTTTTGAACAAAGGTAGGGGAGGGTTTAGATAGGGCTGGGGGGGTGGGTTAGGTAGGGGAAGGGAGGGGAAGATGCGGGGGGTGGAGGGAATGGAGGCAGGCTGCACGGCTCGGCGCGCGCAGGCTGCCGATTTTGCGCAGCTTTGCGCGCGCCAACCCCGGATTTTAAAATCTGGCGTACTTTTGTTTGCACGGGCATAGTTTTTTTAAATCTGCCCTTAAGTTGTCTTTTTTTCTAGAAATGTCATAAGGTGTACAGTATTTGTCTTGCGGAGTCATTGATTATCTTTAAAGATAAATCATTGTGTAACTGCTATGCTATATCTAACGATGTCATTGCTCAGTAATAACTTGCTCTCTTGAACTGGGGAAGCTGATGGAGCAGAGACAAGATTTGAAAACGCATCTTCTCTAACACAGTCCAGTATCAAATTCTTTCTTTGAATTCCTGTGAATGGAAATCCATTTTTAATGGGTTTTTTTTTTCCATGTAGGGAACTATTGGTTTACCAGGAGAAGCTGGACCACCTGGAGGGCCTGGTGAAAAGGTAAGACGATGTATGGCTTTAATTATTACTGTGTACTAGGTCATCACCTGGTGAAATAAACGTCAATGTTCACCTGGAGGTCGACAGCACAATTTCCAACCTCAGGTTCAAACTTTGTGGATAAAGGAGAGGTAAAACAATTTGCCATATTTTCTGATGTGGGTTTTGGGATTTTATTTGCCATTTTTTAAATTGTGGATTTTGAGGAAGTAATTTTCAAAGCCATTGATGCGCATAAGACCCTTGTTCTTTTTAAAATCACCCACCCGTGCTGACTCTGCCCCCAACTCCACCCCCTGGAGCACCTCTCCTCAGTGCACCTAAGATTACATGTGAAACCGGTTTCCTCACATGCACTTTTACGTGCATAAAACTGGCTTTTCTGTGCCTAAATGGCTTTGATATATATCATGTATGATACTGCAGGGAGTTTGTTTCTTTCTTTATTTTAATCCTCAAAAGGGTCTGCCAAGCAGCACTGGTTTTGTGTCCTAATGTTGGTTGTAATTCAGTAGGAAGAGCTTTCTGAACATCAGCTCAGAAATGAAATAAAAATCTAAGTGAAAAATAGTATCTTAATCATTCTATATAACAGCAACCATAATAAAAAAAAAATTGCTTGGACTGATGTTGTAAATATCACAATGAAATAATACAAGGTTTGTGTTCAAGTCATAATAACTGGATGAATCATCTGCAAAGAGCAATTCTCTGTCTGTGATGTTACTGCAGTATTTATTATACAAAAGGTTTCTTACAGTTTTAGTATGTAGTAAATACTCCCCACCATTTTTATACTTTAATTAAAAACATTAATGTAGTCCCTATGCATATAGAGTACAATGTCATTATCATATCATCTGAGTCCAGGTCTGCGTGAACAGGTGTCCATGTCTCTGAAGTCACTATTGTAGGTGGGGTTCAATGGCCCTCTTGTTGGTCAGTGATTGAATAGGCATGGAAATGGAAACTGCTCACAGAAATCAATTCACCTTCTCATGGCTGGAAGTGGTTTCTCTGGAACAGAACTGAGGAGCATGGACAAGACTATTATGTGCCAGGGATTTGCATGGAAAAAATGCTAGTTCATTTCATTTGCCTCCATGATTTGTTTTGTTTGAAACAAATATTTTTTTCATTTATTTGTGTCAACCATTCAGTCATTTCCCATTAAAGTCCATGGGGAAAGCAATGCATCCTATTTTGAGCTGTAACTTTGGGGTTTTGTTTACAATTTTAATGAAACTTGAAGGTAGGCATCAGTAGCAGAGGTACAGCACTCCAAAACGTCAAGAGTGGGGCAAAATGGTATCAGGAATAGCGTCAGTAGCCCAAGACACCATCATAAAGGCAACAGTGTCATCAAAAGACTAAGGCACCATAAAAGGAGCAAAGGAACACCAACAGTGACAAGAATACCATGAGGTACCAAATGAGGTGCAGTGGCATGAAAGGGGCAAAGTATACCATCAGCAGTGACATGAATATCCAAAAGCTCCATGAGGGGGGCACAGCAGCAGTAACAGTGGCAAGAATACCCTGAGACACCTAAGGAGAAGAAAATGGCACCAACAGCAATGACTTGAACAGTTTAAAGCACCCAGAGAGGAGCAAAACAGCACCCACTGGCATAAACACTTCAGGCAGAGAGCACAGTGGTATCAAAATTCCAATGTAGAGAGGGACGGATAAGGCAGCAAGCAAAGTGGCATAAACTCCCCAAGGCTTAGAGTAGAGTAGAGAGCACAGATGCATTAAAACCCTAAAGTATAGGGTGAGGGATAAAGCAGCAAGCACAGTGGCATGGGTAGCACAAAGTACTGTGAGATGGGCAAAATGGTACCAACAGTGGAAGGAGTTCTCAAACGTACCATGAGAGAGCCAGGATTAGGCTGGGCAGTAACAGTGGCAGAACTACATAGCAAGGAGCTGAAGCAGGAGAGATATAGAGCTTGAGGACCAGGCTGGGCGACAGCAGCAAGGATGGCAACTGGCAACAATGCAGAAAGATACTGAGAGCAAAAATGTAGGGCATTGGTTCACTGTAACTGTGCAGACCGATCTCCTACCACTTGGATGGAAATCCAGGGTACCCCAGCAGAGGCAGGCTTATTTTAATGAAGACCAATTTTTCTAATAACTCTGGCACCAGCTGTGAATGATGTGGACTTACAATGTCCCCTGCTATTAAGAATACCCATTCACTATGCCACTGGTTGGTGTATAGAGGTGGAATTGCTGGGCCACCTTGGCTAGGTCTGTCCAGACCATAGCCTTGTGTGCCCACTATACCAACAGATCTATGAGATAGCATGTGACTGAAATTTGTTTTGGGGTCAACTTTGTTGGGGGAGGATAATCTCCTCTGCTGCCAGTCATTATATCTGTGGGTGAACAGTTTAGTGTAAAATTATGCTTCTGGTGTTATGTACGTAATAGCTGACATTACGCTACAAGCAACCATGATCACTGAGAAGCACGATCCTGGCACAGAGGGGTCAGTTTTGGAGGTAACGGGTGGGTGGGAAGGTGTCAGCCAGGGGTGGGGGAGGGGCAGAGGAGGGACAATTAAAGTATTTTTAATGAGGAGGGAGGGGGAGGCCCATGCTGGCAGCGATCATCAAATGAAACTTGTAAACTCTATAAATTTTATAGGTTTGGGCCAGCTTCTGGGGACCTCCAAGGGGGGAAGGGATACATACTTGTGGTGTTTGGGGGGCTGGGCATCGGGCCAGGACTTTTTTTTTCCTGAGGATATCCAGGTAAATAGCAAGTTATCCAGCCATATGAGGCCAGAAATCTTTAGGCCTAACCAGCTATATTCAGTCACTGACTGGTTAGGATTGAAGTTATCTGGCTGTCTGTAGCCGGATAACTTTAAACAAGTATATTCAGCAGGATGCTTATCCCGCTGAATATGCAGGACAAGTTATCCAGCAAACCTTAGCCAGATAACTTGTCCACTAACTAGCTTACTGAATATGGACCCCCTAATGTTTTTCATCCCAGGCAGTCAGGCTTCTGTGCAGGTTACAGCACTGGAACAACTTTGGTAAATGAGGTCAGGGTTAGATGCTCTGTTTGAATTGATATGTCATCAGCTTTTGATATAGTTGATTATCAACTACTCTTACAGTGCCTGGTTGACCTAGGAGTTTTACCTAGGTTCAATTCACATCTTTTGAATCATTCTTTTTGGTCAGTTAGGCTGATGACTTATCAGACATTGGAGCATTAAAATACAGTGTGCCTCTGGACTCTATCTTGGCTGCATTACTCTGCTGGATATTTTTATCCAGAGTAAAGCCCATTCTTTATCCAGAGTAAAGCCCTTTTTTTTTTTTTGCAAACAATATCCAAAATTTAGTCTATTAAGTGCCCAAATCTTTATTTAGCCTGATAACTTTGGACCTCCATTTTTGGAAATACATGATATATTTTCTTTGTTCCACAGTTTAATCTTATCGATAACTGATTATTGTAACATTTTATATCAAGGTCAGCCTATCACTTTTCTTAAGCGCTTGCAATTATTCCAAAGCACAGCCATCAAATTGATTTATAGTTTTAAAAAGTTTGATCATATGACACCAGTTTTGGAAAAATGACATTGGCTTCCTTGTTAGCAAGCATGACATGTTTAGTTTTCAAGGCTTTGTCAAATCAGTTTATCTAGCAAATCTTTTGATTCCTTGAGTTCATAAAAGAACCTTGTAATCTTCACAAAAGGTCTTCATGTTGGCTCCATCTGAAATTAGACTGGAAAGCATGTGGAAGAGATTTTTTTGGTAACAGGCTCTATTATTATGGAATGTCCTTCCAATATATGTTGACTTTGAAAAAGATTATTTAAAATTTATGAAGGGCATTGAGGCTTTCAATACATGCTGATTGATTTAGAGCTGATTTTTTTTCTTTACATTTTTATACTGATTTTATAATGGATTATAAGCTGTGTGATTGATTTTACTTTTGTAAATTGTGATTGTTATTATGCTTTTGTATTATTTTATTTATGTCTTTATTTATTTTTATTCATTTTAATTGTAAACTACTTTGAGTTTAAAAGGCAGTATATTAAGATCAATAAACTAAACTAAACTTCTCCTTCAGGATACTGACTATGGGATGACCTCATTCAAGGTGGCTTTTGTGGAACTGAGGTCCTCCATGCTATCCTTGAAGGGCTTGAGGACTCATACCATCTGCTTGTGTAGCCAATCATGATGCCCCAGGAGGGCAATCCACACCTATCTCTGTTTCCAGAGACAAGTCATGAAGGGCTGTCCATTGCTTCACTAACCTCTGCAGCATTAGATTGGTGAAATTCCACCTGGTGCCTACATTCTAAATGAAGCAGTACAGACACTCTCCCCACTGTTTCCTGCTTCTCACAGAGCTACAGTCCACCCTTCACAATCCAGTAAAAATACCCACTATTTTTCTATACCTTTCTATCATTTCCTTCAGGAATAAGCTTCTATATTGTTCCTTGACCCCCAAGGCATCCTTTACTGCTAGGAACAGTAAGTGTGCAAAGCAATGGATCCCCTCATAATCCCCATCTTCCACTACCTTATTCATGTTAGCAGGACTGTCTGTAACAAAAACCAAAAATGGCAATCTTGTCTGTCCAGTCTAGCTGCCAACTCTCCATCAACTTCCCCATCGCTCCTTAGATATTGACCAAGGTGCAGCTGATATCCATCACTGGAGTGTGCAGCACAAATCATCTGTAACCTGCTGAGCTGCCCCCAACTAGAGCTGCTGCCTGCCCCTGGCTTGGCCATCTGCCCAAATGTGCCATCAGGGAAAGGTAGGCATGTGTAGCATTCTAGCTGGTTGAGATGTCACTTGTGAATTGAATGCTACCCCCTATCTTTGGACAGCTGTGCCAGTATGCGAGCACAATACTGCATGTATTGGGTGGGGTTAACCTGTCTACTGAATGTAGTCCAGGATGGAAGTTTGTACATGGGGGCCAAGAGGTGCAGTAGCCATTCACATCACACATTGTCCATGATCTGCAGGGGTTGGTCATCCAGGACAATCATTTCCTCAATGTACCATGTCACCATCGTTGATGCTGCCTGCCTTTTACTATGGGACATTGATGTAAACATCCAATCTGCTCCATAATGGCTTGTTGCTGATGTGGGGTTGTGGAATGCTTGCCTGCCACCTTACTGAAGGAAGTAGTTGGGGGGGGGTCTGCTTGGGGGACAGCCTTCTCCTTTTCTCTGGTTTTCTTGCTGCTGCTGCTGCTTTAAGTAATAGATGGAGTCCCCAGGCTATTATTGGCGGCCACCCTTGAAACCAGCTTTAATGGGTATTCTTTTTTTAAATGATGCTATATGACATTGTTTATAAAAAAAAAAAAAAAAGGCCCTGATGTTTCCGTTACTGATGGCCTTTCAGTAATGAATGCATTCGCCAAAACACTGATCCTCCCTAACTCTAAAATGCCTTTATACCTCTGATGTCTTACAGAATCTCTTCCCCCTCTCTGGACCCTTGGGTGCTGCTGCTAGGGCTGAGGTTGAGGGCAGACCAGAAGGGAAAAGTCCAGGGGCATCTCTCATGCCCTCCACTACCTGCTCTTCCAGGAGGTTGCTCTTTGCCCTGGCAGTATCCATTTCTGCCTCCTGTAGCTGTTCACTAAAATATAACACACTAGTAACTAGACTTCCCAAACCTTCCTATTATACAGTATCCTGTGAGTCTGACAATCTCTCATCTGAATCAGTACTTTCTCCAGATATCTGCTGGAGACGTTGCTTGGGAGGAGAGGGAACGCTATGCTGTATTTCAGTGCTTCTCTCCTAGTTTACTTTTCTTTCCACTGCTGATGCTACTTCCCATTGATTCTCTCTTCTCTTTCTCCCACACCAGAAGAACAGAGATGAGCGTGGAAGCAGGTGGCAGATACGCTTCCAACTTGAGCTGCTTCTTACCTGATCCTGTCTGGGGTTTCCCCTTGCTAAAAAACAATCTGTCTTTATCGTGGGTGGGAGAGTCCTGGGCTCTCAGTAATGTTACTTGCGGGTGCTCTATGTTCCTTTGGAGAAAAATCCCTCCCTCTTCCTTTCCCATTGTTGTTGCTACTAATACTACTACCACATCTACTTTTATTGAATATTTGGCAGTGCAGGTGCACCGCTGAATATACCCAGCTAGCTTATCTAAAGGACTGCACTGTGGTACTATATGCTTGTTGATTATGACTATGTAGCTCTCCACTAGGAAATGAAACAGGTTGTTGAAAAAAGAGTCAAACACCCACACTGTAATCAATGTATGCTAACTCTTTTTTCCACACATATGGGCCGATTCAGTATGGTGCGTTCGGCCCCCCGAAACTAATAGCGCCCGCAACATGCAAATGCATGTTGATGAGCCTATTAGTTAGTCCCACGCAATACAGAAAATAAAATGTGCAGCCAAGCCACACATTTTACTCTCAGAAATTAACGCCTACCCAAAGGCAGGAGTTAATTTCGGCCGGCACCAGGAAAGTGTACAGAAAAGCAGAAAAAACTGCTTTTCTGTACACCCTCCAACTTAATATCATAGCGATATTAAGTCAGAGGCCCCAAAAATAAAAAAAATTTAAAAATCTTAAAAAAAAAAATTGGCCTGCGGATTGGAAAACGGATGCTTAATTTTGCCGGCGTCCGTTTTCCAAACCCGTGGCTGTCAGCGGGTTCAACAACCGACACTGGTAAAATTAAGCGTCGGCTGTCAAATCCACTGACAGTCGCCGCTTCTGTCAAAAAGGAGGTGCTAGGGACATGCTAGTGTCCCTAGCGCCACCTTTTTACCACAGGCCCTAATTTGCATACCTTTCCTTAGTGAATTGCGCCCAGGAGAGTGGCCTGGGTGCGCGTCGGGAGAGTGGGCGCTCGCCGGCTCTCCTGCGCGGTTTACTGTATTGGCCCGCCAAAAAGTCAGAGAGAACAAAGAAAAGAAAGGTTGCTGTTCTGCTTGCACATCAGAGATACTTAAGTTGTTAATATAAAACCAGTTCTCTTCCTATGCTGCAAGTGCACACAGTGATACACTCTTACTCCTGCTTGTTCAAAAATGCAGTAACTCTGTAACAGAGAATAGACAGAAAATTGTAGTGTCTCCTTGCTTTAAGTTTCTCCTTCCTTTCCCTTCTAAATCTTCCTTTAAACTTTATTTAGCTCTGAGAGAGAGCTTCAAAAGCACATCCTCTCTGTCTGAAATCCAGCAGAGAAATGACTGCTCAAAATGTTGACTGCTGAAAGTTGCATCTTACTTTCAGTTTCAGGTTTAAAAAAAAAAATAGGAATCCATTATCAATCCATGTAGGTACCAGCTAGATAGAACAGGCTGATTTTAAAAAATGCTTGACTTTGATTGGTCATTCCTTGTCCCTTCCCATCCTGGCTCTTGTCTTGCTTTAGCAGAGAAAAAAAAACCCTTCAGTTTTGCTTGCCCATAGAGTTAAATGTGATCTAAAAATAAATGCAAACAAAAATGTTTGTTATTTTCAGGGGCGATGCCCTTTCATTTTGTTTCATTTCAGATTACCCATTTGTTTGAAATGAATGCACATCCCTGTTGTGTGGAGAATTTGCACTGCTTTGCCCAGGCCCTTATCATTCTTTGCTTTGTGTATAGGTAGAGAACATTTGTTTTCGGTGTTCTCTGTTCAGAACCTTTCACAAACGTTAATGTTAAAATATTTTTAAGGTGTCTTCATACTTACTAAGAGGAACGCCTGCCTTAACTTTTCATTCTCGTTTACTATGTCTTGTTCCAGTTGTGACATCCCTGGTGGGAGCCTCGTCTTAAGGTTTCTGAAAGCAGAGAGGGACCAAACCGATTGCTATTAGCAGTAGGGATCATAAATCCCAAGTGTACTTCAGATGCAGTTGTTGTGTGAGATTTATTGGATCACGGTCGCTGATCACAATTATATGAACATGGGAAATTGGGGGAGGAGGGCAAGTGATGAAATTTCTAACATTTTTTGTGCACCGGTGTACACTATCTCTGCTCATTTCCATGGTCTGCTGACCTCAGTGAGACTTAGAAATAGTGAAGGACTGGTAGCCTGCAACAGTGGCTGTTTTATGTGCATTTGTGGTAGAAGACAGAAGTTTAACCAAAGTCACTGGAAACCCTTACATACAGATCGTCATCAAAGAAGTCCATCTGACTGCTTACTTCCCAAACACCTTAGTTTGGGATCTCACAGTGTTTGAGCAGAAAAATGTGGATCATATTAAAATTCTCTGGCGGTTTCTCATAAGCCCGCAAACTCACTAGTAAGTGTCCTTTGCGATGGATTTATGCATGTTTTAATCCGGTAAAATATATGGCTCACGCTGACCTCGGAGAAGGGCCTAGCAGTCACTCAGGAAGCTATTTAAAGGCTTAAACAGATACAGCTTTCAATTGATGTGGTTCCAGTCTCTTTTCATTTAGAAAAAAATGAGGACCTTTTAGGCATGTGTCACCAATCCCATTTTATTATCAGTGCCTGTGCAAGGGAAATGCTCTTGCAGCAGAGTTTGTGGCACAGCTGAGACTGGGGAAAGAAGCTAGCAGAGGCTGTCCCTAGGGTAAAAATATGCACTGTTACAAGTCACTCCTTTTTAAGTTACGATTTTTTGTGAATGTAAATTCCATATTTGATTAATATTGATCCAGCAGAGTATATATTGTAGTTTTTTTTTATTTTTTGATAACTTATCATCCCTTCCACAATCTCATTCAGGCCGATACAGGCGCTAGCTTTACCCCTTATTCAGTTAAAAATAAAAAAATTTAAAATGGGCGCGCGGCTCGTGGGTTGAAAACCGGACGCTCAATTTTGCTGGCATCCAGTTTCCGAGCCCGTGACTGTCAGCGGGTTTGAGAACCGATGCCGGCAAAATTGAGCGTCGGCTGTCAAACTTGCTGACAGCCGCCGCCTCTTTTTGCCGTGGGCCCTCATTTAAATAAATTAAGTTACTGAATCGCGCGCACAGGAGAGTGGCCTGTGCGCGCACAGGGAGAGCGGGCACTCACCCGCTCTCCCACGTGGTTTACTGTATCGGCCCGAAAGTTTCTTGGTAGGTGGCATGAAATAATCATTCAGTGCAAGTTATTGCTACTAAATAATGTATGTAAACTCCATTTTATTCCAAATCCATTACATGAACTAATTTAACAATAGTCTGGTGTCCATGGCCAGTGATGGATTTAGACTTTTGACGAATCTAGGCGCCGTTGGTGCTGTCGTGCCCCACCCCCATAAGGTTGGACCGCAGGGAGTAGTAGGTCTAAGGTACAACATTTTTGGCAGCAGCTCAGGAGTAGATCCTGTGGCAATTAGAAAATTATTATTTTTTTTTTCATTTAAAGTTTTTTTTATTTTGAATGTCAATGATACATAATCATAAGGCACAAGAATTAGAAAATTCTGAAGCACGTTGGCATCAGGAGCCTGGGATGCGGAAGAGGGAGGGAAGGTTCTGTAATACAGGAGAGACGATTTGGGATCAAGGTTGAGAGGCTGAGGGGATGTTCCAGGATCTGGAGAGAAGAGAGAGGAAGGAAGGGAGATTCCAGGATGAACTGAGGTGGAGGGAGAGAAGTGGAAGGATCCAAATTGAGGTGGGTGGAGGGAGGAGAAAGATGTCCCTACCATGCTTCAGTCCTGCGGCCCCATATATATATTCTCATCCCTTCTCTAACCTCCCACTTAATCTGATATCTATATGTACAGATACACAGAGCTGACACTAATCCATTTATTCTCGCACACAAACCCTGAGCTCCCACCTCCCGTTCCCCACTTTCTCCTGAGATAATCCATCCTTATCCCTCAGCCCTCACCTCACCCTCCCCCCCCCCCTCAAATGATCCTCCTCTCAGCCCCCCTAACCTCCACAAAATAATCTGGTTTTACGCTCTCCGGGAGGAGCTGGATTAGAGAGCAGAGTGGCTCTGCTCTGCTATCTCTGCTCCAGATTCAGTCCTTCTCCTTGCACACTGCCTGTAAGCAGAGGGGACAGGAGTAAGGAATCAGAGTGGTGTTTTCTGCTGAATGAGATTCAGCTTAGTAGGGAGGTGGCTTTTGCCACCTTAGGCACAGACCTAGTGTGCCTACTGGCAAATACAGGCCTGTCTGGAGACCTTCTGAGGTTTTGCAGAGCTCTAGAAGACAAGACTGCTAGTGACTCATGAACCTTTAGGGAGGGCTGTGTTGGACCATACAGGGTCGTCTTTGATGGAATCCAGGAGGCCAAGATTAGCTTTTCTCTTTTCCAAGATTCTCTCTGGTTACTCATTCAATGTAAAAACTTTTAATTTGTTACTCTTTGACCTTTGTTGTTAAATTTTCCTGTTTTTATGGCTTGTATGAATTATTTATATTACTGTTTTAGTCTGATTAGTATTTTTGCTTATTACTTTTATGGCTTATTACTGTGGTTTTATATTGCTTTCAGGAGATAATTAAAAAAATATTTATGCATATGAAACACTAGTATGAAACACTAGTATATTTATGCAAATTAAACAATTATTGAGAGTCGTATATTAAGACAACCATTTGATTAATTTGTAAAATAATTGAAAATAAACTTATGTATCATAGATTACTACATCAACAATCTAATTAACATGTTCTTATTTTGTGTTGACCCATAATGTGAATGTTGCTTTTGTAAACCATTGTGATCTTCTTTTGGAACGACGGTATATAAACCCTTAAATAAATAAATAAATAGTTTATGTGCATAAATGACTCCTTATAAAATTGGGTGGAATTTGGCACATAAAAATACATATATAACCTGATTTTCTACATACTTTCATGCACATAAAAAATAGGTGTCCTGGGGGTGGAGCTAGGTTTTATACACATACTGTTAATTTAAAAAATATGTGCATATATTAACCTACACAAGTTTCATGCTGTAAAGAGCAGGTGTAAACTTCATGCGGGTTACTTCCAAACACAAGTTTGCTTTGAAAATTGGTGAAACTTATGTGCATTGGCAAGGCACAAATTACAGAGGTTATTATAAAATTACCCTCCCTCTGTATTGTTTTATGATGCAACTCACCTTGAGCTATATTTAGAAAGGCAAGAAATAAATTGGAACAGCTAAATAATAGAATCAATCATAGGTAGGGTGTCCTGGAAAGTAAAAAAGCTAATCTTTGCACATTCTAGCTGCTTCACTAAATCTAGATTATTTGTAAAATTATTTGCAGCATTCTAGCAGCTGTATTTAGCCTAGAGAAAATAAGATTATTTTCAAGTTGTGATGCCTTTTATTATTAAAGCAAAGGGTAGGCAGACTGGTACTGGTTAAGCTACTGTGATGGTTACTAGTTTTTGCTTAACCCCTACACAGAAAGAAAGGTAAAGGATTACAGTTTCCTGGTCAGGGTTCCTTTAATTTGGAAAAGAGTGAGATTAAGTCAAGATAGCTACTCCTGGGACTACATTTCCCAGGTGCCTCCACAAAGCAGTTTCTGGGAGGATCAGTAGGGAGTAACTCTAGCAGGGTGTGATCAGCCCCTGGTTGAAATAAATGATGCAGCTTTAGCAAGAAAAGGAGCAGTAGGAGAAATGGTTAACAGACAGCCAGCACCATGGAGGAAGATTCACAGGAGGACTTGGAGCCATTACCTACATAAGAACATGCCATACTAGGTCAGACCAAGGGTCCATCAAGCCCAGCATCCTGTCTCCAACAGTGGCCAATCCAGGCCATAAGAACCTGGCAAGTTCCCAAAAACTAAGTCTATCCCATGTCACTGGTGCTATTAATAGCAGTGGCTATTTTCTAAGTCAACTTAATTAATAACAGGTAATGGACTTATTTATTTTATTTAAAGGCTTTTATATACCGGAGTTCATGCACTAGTGCATACCACTTCGGTTTACACAGAACAAGGAACAGAAAATTACATCAAACAGATTGAACAATTAAACAAATATACAATTACATCCAACGATTGGGTATAAATAACATGGCTAACTTAGTAGGAACTTAGAGTTTGAGGTAAAGGAGAGAAATAGTACCAAGTGGTAACAGAACAATGTTAATAGCTAAATAATAAATATAAATAGTAAATACAAATTCTTATAATAAATACAGGTGCTTACAGATTACAGTCTTCATGAAAAGTTTACGTCTACAGAATAGGGTTAAGTAAATAAGAACTGGCAGTTATTTCTATAGGAGTGAAGACTTCAAAAACTGAGGTTACATCTGGATTAAGAGGTATTGGTGTAGCATGCTCAAATATTTAATGATTTGGAATTGTGAGACCAAGGATAAAATTAGGAGTTGTTTGATATGATTATAAAAGCGAGAATGATTCAAGTTCTGACTTCTCCTCCAAGAATTATCCAATCCTTTTTTTTAAACCCAGCTACATTAACTGCACTAACCACATCCCCTGGCAACAAATTCCAGAGTTTAATTGTGCAAGAAAGTGAAAAAGAACTTTCTCCAATTAGTTTTAAATGTGCCCCATGCTAACTTCATGGAGTGCCCCCTAGTCCTTCTATTATTCGAAAGTGTAAATAACCAATTCACATTTACCCGTTCTAGACCTCTCATGATTTTAAACACCTCTATCATATCCCCCCTCAGCCGTCTCTTCTCCAAGCTGAACAGCCCTAACCTCTTTAGTCTTTCCTCATAGGGGAGCTGTTCCATCCCCTTTATCATTTTGTCGCCCTTCTCTGTACCTTCTCCATCGCAACTATATCTTTCTTGAGATGCAGCGACCAGAATTGCACAGAGTATTCAAGGTGCGGTCTCACCATGGAGCGATACAGAGGCATTGTGACATCCTCCGTTTTATTCACCAGACACTCCATTCCTTAAGATAAGTGGCTTGTTTTATTAAGTAAAAATGAGATGTTTTCCTTCTGTTTAATTACACCATGGAAAATTTGGGACTGAGAATGCAAGAGTAGGGAGTGGAATGTTATATCGAACAGGATTGGGGAAGCCCCACAAACCAGTATGAAATGCTGCGGGATGAGTAAGAAATGATACTTTTGTATTCTGTTTGCCTCCTTAAGAAGTTAAAGTGAATAGTGAGAGTGTGCAAGTTTTCTCAGTAGAGCAAGCGACATGTCTCTAAACTGGCTACTTTGTGATGTGGATATTGGCTTAATGAGTACCTCGGTGCCAGCCTTACTTAGTGATCCCCTATCAACTGCAGTGACTACAGACTGAAAAGAGGAACTGTGGGGGGGGTTTTGGCGAGAACTCAGGTTTGTAATGAAACCATTAGAAACTTGCTCAGTTCCAGAGGATTGTCTGACTACCAATCTCTTGCTTTAACCACTTAAAGGTGTTTCAAGGCAGTTAAAGCTATGAGTTTGCTTGGTTTTTTTTTTTTGGCGAGAAAGTCTTTCTTTGATGAGATGGTGTGAGATAAAAAAAAAAAAAAAGGAAAGGAAGCTGGCAGAGCTTAGCTTCCAGCACTGCTCCTGGTCTTTACAGAACAAAAGGATTATAGGCTGGGACACTTTTTCCTTAAGCAAAGATCAGTTCTGTGCAGAGTTAAAATGGAACCAGATCAGGGGGAAAAGTGTTTGCCTGCAGTCTGCCGAGAGCTGAATTTGAGCGAAGCTCTTGATTTTGGACTGAGACCCTTGCACTAAGAAGAAGCTGGTTTTCTTGTTTGTTTTCTGCACATGATTGTAATAATGTTTTACCCAAGAAGGGGGGGATCTGACACCAGATGGAAATGGTTGGTTTTGATTTGGGTAGCTTGATCAGGATTGAATGGACCTTGAATGCTCCCTTCAGATGATGATAGATGATTTTGATGAAGAGCGGTATGACTCTGCATCCATGTGTATATTGAGCTTGGATGTGGGGTCTAAGCCCGGCCAGGAGAATTCTGAACCTCCGTTCCTTAAGACAATGTAAAAGAGAGACTTCCCCATAGCTTTAAGATTCTTCCATAGCCCCGCCCCCAAGCAAATCCTGGAAACAAAGCTACTGCAGCCTTATCTATCTATCCCCCTACTGGTGGCGGTGGAACACAGCAACATGCCAAATAGCATTTTGATGAACTGTTTCTACTCCTACAGGGTCAGTTATATTGCAGATTGGTGAAAGCACCGCTCCAGCCAAAGAGATCAGTGATCCAATCCCTTACAACTACACCATGCCAAACAATAGAAGGGGGCAATGCCCAGTAACAAATCAAGCTTTGCATGTTACCTCAAACAAAATTTCTAAAACACTCGTTTCAACAAATGAACTAGATTAGAAAAAAAACGGATCTATAGGGGTGTCAGGCAGTGATAGCAACTTCCTTTTCAGGGGAGATCTATCGCATGTTTAGTCATATATCCTCGTCTAAGACATATTTTGGGGGGATTTTAAAAAAATGAAAAACGTGCTAGCACAAATTGCACAAATACAGTTTCTAGCAAAACTAAAAACAAATAACCCATAGGCCAATATTCAAAATAGCACTGTGAATAGGTATACAAGAAAAAAAACCCTAGAACACCTTAAAAGACTGGCTCCAGAGAACATACATGGGGCTGACTTAGGCTGATTGCAGTAGTTGGGCATTATAGGGAGGTGCTCTTTTAACAAGGGAAATTATAATAGGGTGCAGTAGATTTACAGCATATAGAGAGGGTGTGAATGGGTCTGCTTGCAATGTTGGTCCGGAGATCAGAGGACATGAGGTCAGAGTATATGTTCACAGGGACATTTTAGGGTATATGTTCCATTGTAAGCTGCCTAGGATTTTAGATAGTGCGGTATAAAATAAATAAATAGGAGTCCTTGGCAGTGAACAAGTGCTGCTGCCATGCTTCTGTAAAATGGACAACCATGCTGAAGAGGATTGCCTATGGCGGGAGGACACAGAGTGGGAGTTCAGGTTAGAGGAGCAGTGCAAGAGAGAACGCAGCCACTCAAAGGAAAGTGGAACAAATCCCACAGGCCTGCTCCCGTTGTGGAGTGAAAGAGCACAATAGGAAGGATTGTCCTCAGTGGGAGAATGAAGAGTGGGAGCAAGAATGGGCGAATATATTTTGCTGTAATCTGGTAGATGCTCCACGTGGGAGACTTTCAAACTTTCAGGCCGATTCAGTAAAAACGCGCACTGTACTGTATCGGCCTGTTTGTGATTCCAGGTGAACTGGCTGGCTGTCCTACGCGAGCCTTGATAGATTCAGGGTGTGACAAGGCACTCATTAGAAAGAAGTTAGCTCAGCGGTTGTATGTTAACTATGAGAAAAAAGTGACACTTCCTTCTGTACATGGTATCAACAACAGTACGGATTTATATCAACAATCAAATATACATTAACTTATATTTGTATATCAAATGCTTATATAACAAAATACAAAGTGTCAAGAATATAAATAAAACATATTCACATACGACCTACATACCAGAGTACTCACATACCCACACTTAACAATTTATAAAAAAAACAAAAATGACAAAAACTAAAATCTAAGTATATGCAGCTTTACAATAACATTAACAATCTGTAGGCTTTCTCTAATATATAGACTATTCTTCAAAAGGCGACCAAATGTTTGATCCAAGATGTAAATCTTCAAATAAGAAGAAATCCCCAAGGTTTTGAATCCAAAATATAAATCTTCATATAAGAGAAGGTCCCAATCAGGGCCCGAGTTTCACCTCGCAAACGAGGCTGTTTCAGGGGAACAACTTTAAATATAATGTACCATCAACTCGAAGTGATATTGAAACTAATATCGATCAGAAAAAATCCTTTGAGAACACTCTTACATCCAACATTTCCTGCCAGCGTCGGGGCTCGCTCTAACATCAGCAGAGCACAGCAGCTGAATATGGACCCCCCAGTTTTTAAATAGAAAATACTTTTCATCATTATTGCCATCATCATCATCATTTATTTATGGTCACACTTCTCCACCGTAAGAGTTCAATGTGTGTCAAAAGCAGACAGCAAAACCAGATTAATAACAAGTTAGAGAATGCAATTCAATCACAGCGACTATGATTAGGTGAAAGATATTGGATATATTAGAGACTCCAAACACAGGTAAAGTGTGACAGATAGACAGATTGTCCATGAGTTAGGTGTACACAGCTAAGTGAAATGGGGAAGGAGAGGCACCAATTGGCATGTAGATTATGTGGTTTCCTTATTGTGGTCCCATTTCCAAGCCGAGACTGCTATAAAAGGACCTGAAAATGACTTCCAGCAGTCTTGCCGTGTGTCCCCCTTCGTTTAGAACCAAGCAGTGGAGACCTCAGAAGCTGAGCTGTTTATCAGATCAGTCATCTACCTTTTAGTAGAATAACATGTGTACTGTCCAAAGAAGTTCATGACCTTTTGAGACCATAGGTCTATTCAAATGATAAACAGGCCCATGTGATTTGGGAGGTTCATATTCAATATAATCTTTGGCTAATTCTTATATTAGTCCATTGAAAAGTATTGCAATATGCAAGGAGTCTAGAATTCAAAGATGCATTCTGTGCTCCATATTTTATTGGTATTGCTAAAAATGCTGGAACAGTAGCTCAAAAGAGAGAATCCTAACACGAGGATTTTGTGCAACATATATGCCCATGACTCGCTATATAAGTGTTTCTTTGCACTTTACCCACTCAAAGGTATCACTTCGTCCCTGGCACTTTGGGCCTCCATTTGGAGAACAGTCGCTGACTTCTGAGCTTTTGCACATATCTGCTGTTGCAATACAGAAACACAGTAGATTATGACTGATAAAGAGACTCTGATCTATCCAATCTGTCCAGCAATTGTGCTCTACATTGCTAAGGATATATCCCAGCTGCCAGCCGTACAGCTTTGTGTGATATCATTCCTTATCCACGTCAGATTGATATTGCTTTCCTCTTTGGTTCTCTACCATTCTGAGCAGATGAGCAAACAAGTTTTCAGGCCATTTCCCAGTCCCGTGATTTCCAATAATCTGAACAGCTACGATGAATAGTTAGGCTCTTGCCTGTCTAGATTCCTGTGGCCTTGCTGGATGCAAGCCAGCCACCACCAACCTACTGGAATCAATCTTTTGGTTTCATGGAGATTATCTTTTCTTTCTCCCTCGGGCCTCGCTCTGTAGGCTGTGGAGTAGGCTGCTACGTTCTCTTTTCTGCAGGTTTCAAACCCTTCTTCCTTTTAAATTTGTTTCTTTTCTATCCCGTATTCACCCCCTAGCTCTCTGGATTCCTGTCATTTATTGACCCACTGCTAGGTGCACCTCCTCCTTATTCAGTGCCCGACTCTTGTGTTCCCTTCTTCTTTGAGCCATCTTCCCTTATTTTGGGGAACGTTTTAGCTTCCACACTGCTGACTTCTTGACTCCGATTCCTGTAACTTATTGAATGAAGCCTGTCAAATATTTGAATGTTTCTCTCTTATTTCCCCTTCTTTACTCTTCTAGCAAGTCCATTTTGATAGTCTTAAGCCTCTCTTTTTAGGGTTTGTATTTCAGGACTTGCATCGTTGCAGTTGTCTTTTTCTGAAGCGCTTCCATCCTCTCAGCCTTCGTACAAAGGTACAGTCTCAGCAGCTGAACACGGTGCACTGTATTGTCATCTTTTTCCTGCTGATATCTCTGCTTATGCTCCCGAGCATGCTATCAGTTCCCCTCTTGCTTTCTTGCATTGACTGGCTACCTTCCGGTCACTGGAGATGGTTACTCCTGGCTCCCTTTCTCTTGTTTAACAGTTTCCAGTTTGTGTTCTTCTAAGTGATATGTACTTCATGAATTTTTGTGCTGTGCTTGCATGGTTTTTACACTTTTAAACAATAAAACTCAGTTTCCAACCATTTGACTATTCTTCCAGTTTCTTACTGACCCTTTTCATTTTTTTCCACCCTTTCTGGTTTGACTGTTCATTTGCGTTCTAGACGTTGGGCTATTTTTCTCTTGTCAATGTTGCTAATAAGATATTGAAAAGAACCAGTCCTGGTAGTGTAGAAGGGGATACGTGGCTGCTACTCATGATGTTTCGCTCAGAGCAGGGGTAAGGTCGGTCAGCCTTGCCACTGCATGGCTCCTGTTATTTCCTGTGGGCGGAAACATGTATTTCTTCTTCCTTTTTTTCCCCCTTGCATGGGTATATCCTGTCCAGAAGTTTACCTGGACTGAACAGAGGTGTTTCCGTGAACGATGCTGGGGAAGGGGTTTGGACTTACATACATGCTTTTGGATTTTTCAAAGTGTGCCCGAAAATTTTCCATGCACATAATAGCAGGTGGAACTATGTGAAGATAGATTTTGGTGGGATCATTTTCAAAGCAGACTTATGCGTGTAAGCCCTTCTTGAAAATCAGTTCACCTCAGACGCATTTCTTCCATCTAATTTAGGCGGTCTGTCCCTTTGTAGGTGTGTGCGTGTCCTGGAAAGTAGGCTCCTTTAGTTCATGGTGGAAGTTCTTGTCTCAGGCTCCTAGGGTTCCTGTTTTCTTGTACTTACAGTGTCTGTCGGGGACGTTGCGAGCCTCCTCTGTAGTCCCTCTCACCTCTCTGTCAAAGTCCATGAGCTGCACTGTTTTCCGAGCTACATTTTTTTGTTCTTTGAGCACCCGTCCTTTTGACTGCCAGCTGTTTTCAGTTGTCTTGGAGGGTCTTACTGATTTATTATCATTGCTGGCAAGAACTCACCAAAAATTGTCTGCGGCCATTGATGCTCAACAGCGATTTCTCCCTGCCGTCAGCACTGAGTCCCTCTTTGCCTGGCCTTCTTGAATAGCTATTCTCCATGGCCTCCTTTCTGGCCTCATGTTGAATACATCAGCCCCATAATGTCCGTCTAAGGATATTAATTCCCCTCTTTTTGCAGAAGTAGGAGATTCATGCTTCATCACATAAACAGCATCTTTCTATTATGAATGAACTGAAAAAAAAAAAAAAGCTTTCATGTCAGATTGATTGATATTCTATGATGCCACAGAAAGGTCAATGAGTGGAATATTAGTACCAGCTCTCATAACAAAGTACAAGATTTGTTGATGGAAATATATCCTCAGGCCGATGGCTAGAAAAACTTCAGAATGTTTCATTTGAATGCAAGTGCTGCTAGCTACACATGTTGTTGTATATCAATTTGTGTACCCCAGACAATAGCTCATCTGCCTAAGAGAGTGCCCGCGTACACACGCACTCACAATCCTCAGAATGAACCGGAAGCCTTTTGATTTAATGTGCATGAACCAGTGAGCAGAGGCAGGTATAGCCCAGCTCACGGGTGATTACAGTGTGAAGATGGAAGAAAACCTGTCAGTTCAGGGACTGGTTGTGTTGAGCTGTGTACTGTTTGTTCACATCAATTTTAGGGTGAATATATGGGGAGGAGACATGTAACTGCAGTGCCGCCTCAACCTTTGCTTGTAGTAGTTCTGATAGCCATCATGCCTTGAGTGCTAACTGATCTCAAAATATGCAAAGTGTGGGTCCCACACACCCACACAGGGGGCCGATTCAATAAAGTGCAACCAGCCCAGCACCCAGGTTTACACGCGGTTGGACGCGCCAGACTAGCACCCGATGCAATAAGGAGATCAGGGCGTCCAAAACATGCGCCCAAACAAATGTGTAGCCGATAGCGCCCATCATATGTGCATTCCATGTAGATGAGGCTATCAGCTATAACCCCGCCTCCCCCGATGCAGAAACTCGCTGGACGTCCAACTCACACTTTTTAACGTGGCAAATTTAATTCCAGCCCTGAAAGTGGCGTAAAGTAAATCCGCAAGTCAAGGGCTCATGAGAAATTTAAAAATACGTTCCTCTGGGGGTCTTCCTACTTAGTATCATTCTGAAACATAAATTTACTGATTGCGGTGTTGAAAAATGTGTATATTAACTTGATTTAAAAAAAAAAAAAAATTCTATACTATGGGCGACTTCAGCAACCTCAGCAGAATTGGCCGGATCCGGGATAAAAACGGACGCTCAAGTTCAGCGCCTGGTGCAATTGTGGGTGCCCAATGCATTTGAGTGCTAGAGACATACAAATCTCCCCTAGCGCATCTTTTTTTTTTTTTTTTTTTACACAGCCCCCTCCTATAAATACTGCATCGGGCGCCCAGGGGATGTGGGCTGCATGCGTGTTAGGAAAACGGACGCTCGATACAGAGCGTTTTCGTTCAACACTCGTCTTATTGCATCGGCCCTACAGAGGGAGAAAAGTCCTGGCTGCATTAGGCACATTTGCTTTAAAACCGAAAGGCCAATATTCAGCGCTACTCAGCTGCAAAAGTTGTTTAGAGGCAGTGGCTGAATACCTGGTCTCGTTCAGCGGCCACCACTTAACCGGATAAGTACTTATTCAGCTAAGTAGATAGGGGGATAAGTGATGGGCAGGATATGGGTGTTCCGGAGAGGAGCTACTTATCCGGCTAACTTATATTCAGACTTATCCACTTAAGTTAACTAAGGCCTGGATTAAACCCCGACTCCTCCTCTCCCGGGGCCGACTCCGCCCCGAGCTAGCTATCGCGCGCAAAAAAGGGATTTTTCACGTGCGAAACGTCCCTTTTCGCATGCGATAGTGTTAGAGAATGACCCCCTAAGTTAGAGCTGTTCAATAGCAGGTCTAAACTAAGCCAGATAAGATTTATCCAGCTAACTAGTGATTTTTTCTGGGGCCATTCAGCAGTGTAGCCGGATAAATCTTATCCGGCTAACTCAGTTAACTGGATATCTTTGGATATACACCCTTGAAAGGTTTAACCAGATTTTTTTAAAATGTGTCACAAATGCAAGTCTGTGTTCCTTTCCAGCTGAAATCTGCGGTGGACATACTACATTCTGAAAATCTTTAAAAATAAAAAAATAAATAACTGTAAAGGGACTCGTAGTCACTTTTTCCATCCTAAGAACCTCTGCATAGTTTATGGAACTAACATTCAAAGTGGGATCTCCTTAATGCAGAGCTGTCAGTGTTTTTTTACAAAATGACACACAACTGGGTCTTTTTTCCATTAATGATAGTAATTATTATTATTTGTTGAAGGGAGAGCGTGGTAATCCAGGCCCGGAGGGTCCCCCTGGAGAAAAAGGCATTATGGTAAGCATTATTAATGTACTCAAGCAAAAAAAAAAAAAATATGGGCTGGGGTAAAGAAAAGAGGAGATTGTTGGTTGAAATGCCTGCAGCCGGTCCTTGCAGCGATGGTTCGACGCAGGCTGAAGGAAGCGGCAGTGCTTCGCTCCGGGGCAGTCTCTGCCGTGCTACTTGTCCGGAAGCTGCAGGCCGGAGTTAAGCTTTGGCGTGCTGGGTATTGGCTCGGAAACGTAACGCTGATCCTGTCCAGTCACTGCGCAGGGAAGGCTCTCTGGTGACTTCCTTTGAAGCTTTCCCTGCTTAAGCCGCATTCTTCAGCGCTTACTTAACAAACATGTGTTTACTGGCTTGGATTGTGACATCCCCAGGACTGCTTACAGGCTTTAACTTCCCTGCTCCTAGCTAAAGCAAAGAATAATTAGGGACCTTATTTATTGCATCGTTGTATGGAATGGATTATTTTTTGCTTATTATGCTAAATTGTTTTTGCCAAAAAAATGTAGAGATTCCAAAACACAGACGCTCGGTGGGGTTGGATACAGTGTGTGCTAAAGTTCTTTCTGAAGATGTCTCTGTATGTTGTAACTTAGCATTCTGAAAGTGCAAATGAAAGATTTACTGCAGTTTTAGCATGTGGTAGGGTTGTATGAATTTCAGAGTCAATTCACCCCTTGGTGATTTTGGACTCTGGGATGCAAATAGCAACCCAGTATGGGGTTTTTCCAAATATCCACTGTCATAAAAGGGGGATATTTGTCTGCTCCTTGTTCAAACTTTCAAAAAGTTACTTGCAAGGGCCCAAATAAAGACATTTGAAGCATGCAGGAGGTGGAGGCAGAGCCCATCTATACTCTCCGTGGTCAAGCTTTTCTCCATCTCTGCTCTCACCCACAAAGGGTTAGTCGCTCTCCTAGATCTGCAGCTTTGATTTGCTTCAGCAAGAGCTCTGTCCCAGACGGAATTACTGCAGTTCAGAGCAGGAGTCGGTCAGTCCCTCCTGCCCGCAGAGCTCCCAATAAGGTGAATTTTAAAAGCCCGAAGCGTGCACAAATTGGGGGAGGGGGTGTGCGAATAGGTCGGGCTCGCAGGCACCGAGTAGGTTTTAAAAGCCGCCGGGATACTGTGTGCATCTCCTGCAGCGCACATCTCGACAGTTTTCCTAAAGGGGGCGGAGCGTGGGTGTGGTCTGGGCAGGGCTTGGGCACTTAGGGGCGTAAACCTGAGATGTGCGCGTAAATTCTTACGCCGCCTGGCATGTGCCAAGGCCCCCCTGCCATGTAACTTCTGCTATGGAAGACGTGTATGTTGAAGAATAAAGAAAAATAGGCAGATCTGCGGGGTTTTAAGAGTCGGGGGGGGGGGGGGCGGTTTGGAAGACCTATCTCTTAACTGGGGGGCAAATTTTAAAAAAGTACGCATGCGCGTACTTTTGTTCGTGTACCCGGCGCAAACAAGAGTACGCCGGATTTTAATAGATACGCGCGTAGCTTTTAAAATCCGGGGTCGGCGCACGCAAGGGGATGAACATTTGTGCACCTTGCGTGCACCGAGCCCTGCGCGCGCTGCCTGTTCCCTCCGCCTCCCCCCACCTTCCCATCCCTTCCCCTACCTAACCCACCCCCCAGCCCTATCTAAACCCCCCCCCCTACCTTTATTATAAAAGTTACGCCTGCCGGCTGCCGGTGCACAATTCCCCGGCCCGGGAGCAGTTTCGGAGGCCTCAGCCACGCCCCCGAAACACCCCTGGGCCGGAACTACGCCCGCGGCCCCGCCCCCGGATGACGCGCCACCGCGACATACGCCCCCGACATGCCCCCCCCCCCCCCCCCCCCCAGGAAAGCCCCGGGACTTACACGCGTCCTGGGGCTTGTGCGCGCTGCCGAGCCTATGCAACATAGGCTTGTGCGCGCCGCCGAGCCTATACAACATAGGCTCGGCGCGCGCAGGGGGTGGAAGGGGCAGCTTTTTGAGGGTTACGTGCGTACCCCTTTGAAAATCTGCCCCTGGGTGAGCTGGAGAGGAACTGGTAAAACTGGGAATTGCGTCAGCACGCGCCCCTTTTAAAGTCCCCCGATTTACCTGGTAGCTGTGGCATTTGGGCGCACATGCGTGCGCTTACTTAAAATTTGGCACATATGTGCCTGTGGCCGGACTATTTTATAATATGAGGGTGGGACCGAGGCCTTAGGAACATCCACCGGGCCGAGGGATGGAGAGCCGGCGTGCACAAGTCACACCTGCCCGGAGGCAGGTGTAACTTCTTCAATAAAGGTCAGGGGGGGGGGTTTAGATAGGGCTGGGGGGCGGGTTAGATCAGGGAAGGTGCGGGGGAGGAAAGATCCCTCCGAGGCCGCTCCGATTTCGGAGCGGCCTTGGAGGGAACGGAGGCAGGCTGCTCGGCTCGGCGCGCGCAGGTTGCACAATTGTGCATGTATCTCATGGAAGTGCACTACCAGTCTCTAAGGGGGACATTTTCAAAGCCACCTAACTAGTCGCCTATGGAGTTAGGCCATTCGATCAATATCTCTGTAAAAATGTCCTGCACTGTGTAGGAAAATATAGGGTGAGGGTAGTTAAGGAAAAGAAAAATTAGCTGGCTACAAATAATTTTTAGCACTACCTGATTAACTTAGCTGGCCTAACCTAGGTACAAAGACGGTTGGCTTAAACCTAGGGCCTAATTTACTAAGGGCCAGATTTTATAACATGCACGCGCTGCCGCGTGCATGTTATAAAATCCAGGGTCGGCGTGCACAGGGGGATGCACAATTGTGAAATCTGCACGTGCCAAACCGAGCAGCCGGTGTCCGTTCCCTCCGAGGCCGCTCCGAAATCGTTGTGGCCTTGGAGGGAACTTTCCTTCCGCCTCCCCCCACCTTCCCCTCCCTTCCCCTATCTAACCCGACCCCCCAGGCCCTACCTAAATCCCCCTCCTAACCTTTATCGAAGAAGTTACGCCTGCCTCTGGGCTCTCCATCCCCCGGCATGGCGGCAGTGCCGGAGGCCTCGGTCCCATCCCCTGGAACGCCCCCTTTTGCAAGCCCCAGGACTTACGCGCGTCCCGGGGCTTGTGCGCGCCGCCAAGCCTATGCAAGATAGGCTCGGCGCACGCAGGGGGAGGCAGGGGTAGGTTTTCTGGGGTTTGCGCGCAACCCTTTGAAAATCTACCCCTAAATGAATAACTATCATACCTCAAAATTTCTCATGTGATGTAAATGCTAATATTATCTTCTTTTTTTATTTTTGTTTTTGAATGACCACTATTGTTTTATGATGATGTCTGGAAAGTATTCATGTTTGGTCATTTTATAGGCAAAGTCCAGAAAAGGAGCATTTCCAGATCATTTTTAGCATGTTACAAAATTGACAGTTTGAGGTTTTGCTTCTGTTTTAGAAAATAAAATTTGAATTATTTCATTGTTTTTAATTGTTGATTTGAAATTATAGGGTTACTCAGGACCACCAGGCATACCTGGGCTGGTAGGGCCGCAAGGTTTACCTGTAAGTACAAGACAACTTCTCTTTAATGTCGGTATAGAAAAGCAGTTAAATAAATAAATAAATATAACACGAAATACTGCTCAGTCACTCTAACTTGTATAGGACGAAGGCAAAGGCCTTCTAAAATATGCCAGGTGTTTTTAGTTTTATTCTAATTCAGTTTTATTGCAATAATTACTACAGGGTAGGCTGTTGAACAGTTCCAGTTCCGTTCTCTTTTTGTACGGTTTGCAATTGAGCATAATCATTTTTGTTCTTTTTGCTGTGCTCTCTAGAATAGAAATCCTTGGCTAATGGGAATGTCCTGATGCATAACAGAAGGAATATATTTCACAATCTGAGGCACATTCAAGGCAAAATCAATTACTGTGTTCATTCAAAAATATTTTCAATGTGGAACTCCCTCCCTTGGCCAAGCCTCTGTGAAAGATGAGGTTATCTCGCAAACAATTTTATATATATTTTACAGTAGATGCTTTGCAGCTTAGTATAAATGTTTAATGGGGAATTCCATCACTGTCCATGCCAGACCAGTCCAGAGAAATGGGCTATGTCTCCCCCCCCCACCAGCAGATGAAGACAGAGAAGAAAGCTCAAAGCTGACTTCACGCCCCCCTATGGGGCTCTGCTGCTATCTTCAGCTCTCCAGTATTTCTCTGTCCCCAGGAGATGGTGCGGACATGTGGACTGGTTCCTGGCAAGGCTTTAGACCCAGGTTACTGGTAGCTGAGTCTTGACGTACTCTGGGCAGGAGTCCTACTGGAATTGATTTCCCTGTTCCCCTTGGAAGCAGACTCATTTGGGGGTCTGAGTTCCCATGTCCATGGGACAAGCATCGGATAGTTCCTGGTGACTTTGGTCCAGCAGCAGTTGCTACTGAGAGTCAGCTCCCTCTCTGTTTTTGGAGAGAGAAAATTTACTTAAAGAAATAAGAAAAAGTCTTGTAGCACAGCCTTTTCCTTGGACTGCCTCCTGGTCTCCTGTCTCGGTCAGGGGGTCTGAGGTGATCACCTTCCCCTCTCCCTCCCTCCGTTTGTTTCCAGTACTGCTGTAAAAAGAGGGAGGCGAGGCGCCACAGGTAAGTCACAGTGTCTCAGCGTGTTGGCCTGTCCACCCTTGCATTCTGCCTGAACCTGTGAGTAGGCAGGTGCCTGGTAGGAGGCTACAATCCGCCGAGGATTGTCACCCTGCTAAGTGCAAACCTAGGTGGGTTCCCCAAATCAAGCCCTGGCTTTGACAGTGGAAGGCAGGCACTGTAGTGCCATGGAACAGCATGATCAGCAGACATCTTATCCCTAATTCACACCAAAAATAAATGATAAATCAAGCACGCCAGGCTCTTTACTTCTCTCTTCCTTCCGATAGATGAACAGGACAATTCCCTCAGGCACAGTAGAGCCTGTCTGCTCCAGTTCTCTACCAAGTTATTATTTCAGCAGGTAAAGCTCCTCCTGTTCTCTCTGATAGTGGAATCAGCTTGCAGAATCTGTTCTCTTCACCTCTGCAGAAATGAAGCTTCGCAGAGGGTCTTTTAAGTCCAAATTAAGCTTGTGAGGCTGTAGATTGCTGTAGTCTGTTATTTAAAAAAAAAAAATCCCACTAATTTATTTCGAATACATGTATTTTGCCATGTGTTTCTTGTGATCAGGATTTATGTAACTTATATATCTGAGAAATTAATAAAGAGTATAATAGAAAAAAAATCCCACGGTGGCTATATTTAGGCAGCAACTTTGAATTCTTCCTCAAGACTTCCCTAGCACTTATTTTTTTTTGTCCCATTTCCATGTCCATGTCCATACTGCAGATCCTAGGCAAGGAACCTGAATGTAGTACCTTGGGTGCAGATCCACATGTATCTCACTCAATTTGTACTTCTCTCAGGGTGATATCCAGGTAGTCCAGTGTCGCAAAGCAACTTTCCCTCTCTGTCTCTTGGGAGGATAGAAGGAGCCTGAGCAGGTGGCATTTCATTGTTGTTTTCTGGAGGGAATGAATTTGCAGTCTCTTTCATGGTTATTCTGCACCATAAGTGTGATCTGATAAGGTAAGATGGGAGTTCTGGGGCTGCTGAAGCGGGGACAGGTGTAAGCCGGAGCTAGCCAGAAATCCTGACCTCTAGCTCAGTAGAAGGCAGCCTGAGTAACGGGGGTTGATATACTGCCATTACTTGATGTGAACAAGCTGAGGGAATCTACTAACCCTCAGATACTCTGGTAAATAAGTCAGATTTAATTTGGAATGGAGTCATCCTGTAAGCCTTAACAAAAGCTCACAACTCTTTGAGTCTAGTTGTTGAAGTCGATCTCCTTAATGGCCTTTGGTAATTTTAAAAGAAAAGGTATCTCTGCACACAATACTTTCCCTCGTCTAAGGATAGTGTTTCACTTTCATTGGAATTGGGCTTTCTCACTTATAACAGTGTGAAATTGGGTGGCGATGTAGGCCAGGACAAGGATGACCATTCTCAAGTCCGTTGTAAGTCACTTTCGAGATGTATGTAAGTGACCTATTTCTTCTTGAATAGTTCTTTGATATATCCTATTAAACCACAGTAGTTGCTAAGGCATCAATTCCAGGAGGAATGGAGATGAGTGCTTTGGCCTGCTTCAACAAAAGTTTGCAGGTCCCTGATGGCAATCACGATAACGTGACAAGTTTGCAGGACTCCTCGTAGGCAAAATCAGAACCTGTCTTTCTAGTAGATATTGGCAGGGTAGCGCCCTTGTCTCCATTGCATTCTGCTGTAAGCACCTCAATGTGGGTGTGCAGGCTGGGAAAGGCTTCACCTTGGATGCAGGAGTCATGAGAACTATTGTAGCTTCCTCCTGCCTGTCTGGGTAGTCCCTGAGTATATTCTGCTTGTCTGGACAAGTCTGGCATGGGCTATAAAGAAGGTGGAATTTATACTTACCTGTTAATTTCCTTTCCTGTAGTCCCACCAGAACAGTCCAGCTTCCCCCCCCCCCAGGGAAGCTGCAGTGATCAAGGGCTCTCAGTCTGAGAAGTTCAGAAAACTATCAGCGAGTATGTTGCTGCTCACTCTGAAGGTAGTTGGTCTAATCATGATCTTGGTTTAGGGATTATCTAATTCCTGGGTTAATGAACATGGAATGAAATTTCTTGGCTGCATCAAGTTTTGGTTGTGATTGTGATTTGGAAACCAAAAGAAACAAGTGCCGTTGGTTGTCTTAGCTTTGACAAAGGATACTGAAGAGCTGAAGGTAGCACCAGACCCCATTAGAGGGAGTAAAGTCAGCTTTGAACTTTTTAACTTTGTCTCCATCTTTTGGCGGGGGGGACGACATTTTTGCTTATTTAAAAGCATACATAACTGGCAAATCCAAGCCACTCCCTGAGAGAAACATTAAAGCATTCATAATAATGAAACATACATTTACATAAAACCATAAAATAACAGAGAATGTAAAACCTTAAAATTACATTAAACATCCAAAATTACGAAGACCCAGAGGTTCTAATGGAGAACGCTTTCAGTTTCTTCCTGAAGCTCGGGTATTCTTCTTCTTTCCTGAATTCGTCTGGGAATGCCATCAGCCTGCTTCTCACTGTTACAGTCTCAGTGTTAAAGAGGAGCATTGCCTGACTATTGGTGTTATAGCTCTCTTAACATGATTAGAAGACACCCTTATAATTCTCAAGCTGCAGAAAATATCCCATCTCAGAAGGGCGTGTTAAAGGGCTTGCAAAATATGGTGTTCCATTACATAGAGTGCTAATGTGTCTTAACGTGCATAAATATACTTACTGTTTAGCCAGGTCAAGTCAAAGAGGATACCAGTGAAACCTTTAGCCAACCTATTTAGACCATACCCAGAAATTGGGTACAAAAGGGTAAACGTGTTAAAAATGAATGACCAAAAAGGAGTAAAGAGTAAATGCTTCCTTTTGTTAGTTCATAGTGAAATTTTCTAGAGTTTAACAAGTCTATTTTTGTTCTCTGTTTTAGGGTCCTGCAGGGCCAAGAGGACCGCCTGGTCTACAAGGTCCAAAGGGACGAAGAGTAAGTAGTATCTGATCGCAGACTCTCTAAGTCTTTCCTGTAGAGTACGCTTCCCCTGACAGTGCAGTCACTTGGATACAAATGTCTGATGTTTAGTATAGGTGACCAAGGTGGAAAAAAAAACCCCCAAAACATGTTTTATCCAACCATTTAACTAAGGAAGGGCTAATTTTGCCTTGTGAAGGTTGCGATCTAAGGCAGCAGATGTAGCATACAAATATTTTAAATAAATAAAATCTGAATATTTTCAGTTGAATTCCACCTGCTGTATTGTGATTCCCACTCTTTTTTTTTTTTATCCTGAACATATGGGACGTTTATCTTTGGATTGATTTTTAGCAAAGAAAAATTACAAAAATAGATTGAAAGTCATGTTCCTCATGGTTCCACAACTACCTGGATCCCAATGTCCACCACCCCTGTGTCTTAATCATCATCATCCAAAAATCTATATGTCTCTAATCTCAAAGGAAGAGCGTTACCAGCCCTTCTGAAGTCCTTAATGAGTCTTAATCCAACTGATTTTTCAATGGTGGTTAAATTGGAAATTTATGAAAAAAAATACTTTGACCCATATGTTCAAAATCTCCTGGCTGATATGCCATGCGGAAATGAACTTTACATATTTACCTTTCCCTTCTGTACTCTGTCATCATTTACAGATGATAAAGTGATACATTGACATATATCACCGAATGTATGCATTTTAGAGGTCCATGCTGCTGAATACACATGGATAAATTTAAAGTTAGCAGGATAAGATGACCTGCTTAATAGTTGGTCTAAAGTTAGAAGTTGCTCCTCCCAGTTATGCACTGGAACACCTCTTTTTTTTAATCTCACTAGATTTTAGCCGGATAATGACTAATCTAACCGGATAAGAGCCTGAATATACCAAAACTTGCCTTTTAGATGGATAACTTTGTTTTCCGTCTAAATAAGCTTTTGAATATCCACCTCAGTATGTTTAATTCAGCTGAATTTGAAAATATTCATATTCCAAGGAGGACATTTTGTCCACCTAAATACTGCAATGTAAGAAATGGACTATAACAAAAAGTGAGCTTTCATACTTCTACACTCCCTTCTCTGTGCTCAAACACATGTTTTAAGCTATTTGGGGCTGGAATATAGTAATCATCTGTCTTTACTTGTGCCATTCTTCATCCATTCATGGCACATTGGCACATCATTTAAACTATTGTTGGCACTGGGTGCCTGATTCACCAAGGCTTTTCTCCCATTTTGCGAGTAATTTTGTAACATTGTCTGCAAGATAGCTGGCAAGTAGATGCCTAAGTGATACCACTTTTCAAAGTGGTCACATGCTCAGAAGCCTGCTTTGAAAATGATTCCACCAAATCTACACCTGCTGTATCGTCCGCCCACATTTTTAATAAAAATTGTAAGTGCATGCTATTGAAAATGCTGAGTTATGTGCTGAAACCCAAAACCCTTCCCAGCTCCACCCCCAGAATACCTCCACTTAATCTGAGTATGCGTAGGTGCAAACATGACACCTGCCTGTAAGTTTACCCACGTACTGAGCTGGCAGTTTTGTAAAAGGCTCTTTGAAAAGACCCTCTCTGTGTCTATGAGTGGGAATCACAATACAGGCGAAGAGAGAATTTGAAATGAAGTTGGCCATAGAGGCAAAAACTCATAATAAAAACTTTTAAAAATATATTCAAAGCAAGAAACCTGTGAGGGATTCGGTTGGACCATTAGATGACTGAGGGTATGCATCCTAGGGTACTGAAGGAACTCAGAAATGAAATTTCTGATCTATTAGTTAAAATTTGTAACATAGCATTAAAATCATCCATTCTACCTGAAGACTGGAGGGTGGCCAATGTAACCCCAATATTTAAAAAAGGGCTCCAGGGGCGATCCGGGTAACTATAGACCAGTGAGCCTGACTTCAGTGCTGGGAAAAATAGTGGAAACTCTTCTCAAGATCAAAATCGTAGAGTATATAGAAAGACATGATTTAATGGAACACAGTCAACATGGATTTACCCAAGGGAAGTCTTGCCTAACAAATCTGCTTCATTTTTTTGAAGGAATTAATAAACATGTGGATAAAGGTGAACCGGTAGATGTAGTGTATTTGGATTTTCTGAAGGTATTTGACAAAGTCCCTCATGAGAGGCTTCTACGAAAACTAAAAAGTCATGGGATAGGAGGCGATGTCCTTTTGTGGATTACAAACTGGTTAAAAGACAGGAAACAGAGAGTAGGATTAAATGGTCAGTTTTCTCAGTGGAAAAGGGTAAACAGTGGAGTGCCTCAGGGATCTGTACTTGGACCAGTGCTTTTCAATATATATATAAATGATCTGGAAAGGAATACGACGAGTGAGGTTATCAAATTTGCGGATGATACAAAATTATTCAGAGTAGTTAAATCACAGGCAGACTGTGATACATTACAGGAGGACCTTGCAAAACTGGAAGATTGGGCATCCAAATGGCAGATGAAATTTAATGTGGACAAGTGCACTGTGTTGCATATAGGGAAAAATAACCCTTGCTGTAGTTACACAATGTTAGGTTCCATATTAGGAGCTACCACCCAGGAAAAACATCTAGGCATCATAGTGGATAATACTTTAAAATCGTCGGCTCAGTGTGCTGCAGCAGTCAAAAAAGCAAACAGAATGTTAGGAATTATTAGGAAGGGAATAGTTAATAGAACGGAAAATGTCATAGTGCCTCTATATCGCTCCATGGTGAGACCGCACCTTGAATACTGTGTACAATTCTGGTCGCCGCATCTCAAAAACGATATAGTTGCGATGGAGAAGGTACGGAGAAGGGCAACCAAAATAATAAAGGGGATGGAAAAGCTCCCCTATGAAGAAAGGCTGAAGAGGTTAGGGCTGTTCAACTTGGAGAAGAGACGGCTGAGGGGGGGATAAGATAGAGGTCTTTAAGATCATGAGAGGTCTTGAACGAGTAGATGTGACTCGGTTATTTACACTTTCGAATAATAGAAGGACTAGGGGGCATTCCGTGAAGTTAGCAAGTAGCACATTTAAGACTAATCGGAGAAAATTCTTTTTCACTCAACACACAATAAAGCTCTGGAGTTTCTTGCCCGAGGATGTGGTTAGTGCACTTAGTGTAGTTGGGTTCAAAAAAGGTTTGGATAAGTTCTTGGAGGAGAAGTCCATTAATGGCTATTAATCAAGTTTACTTAGGGAATAGTCACTGCTATTAATTGCATCAGTGGCATGGGATCTTCTTGGTGTTTGGGTGGTTGCCAGGTTCTTGTGGCCTGGTTTGGCCTCTGTTGGAAACAGGATGCTGGGCTTGATGGACTCTTGGTCTGACCCAGCATGGCAATTTCTTATGTTCTTAACGAAAGAACTTAATCAATCAGGCCTTTAATTGATGATATTATTTGAAGTTGTACTCCATTCTGTACTGCATTTAGGGCAGTGGTTCTCAAACCTGTCCAAGTGACCTACAGCCTGTTGGGGGGGGTTTCAGAATAGCCACTTTAAAAACCGTGGAGGTTTATGTAAGTATTTTATATACTGTATGGCGGGAATCCCTTATTTTATAAAATACCACATATTTCTACCCCAAAAGTGCACATGTACTGTATATTTGCAGTGTAGGAGCACCCAGACTTTCTCTACCCATCTTATAAAATGACGCTCATCTATTTTCCGCACATAATTAGAACAATGTGTGCGTAATACTTGGAGACTGGTATTTTTGAAACTATGCATGTCCTTCTCTTCTAAAATACTTACTAGAATGCATTCTTGGGATCACTGATTTTCTGAGACCTCCAGCATTTCACCTAACCCTTCCAGCACATTACCCTGATCCCCCACCAGTTCACCCAGACCTCCCACCCAAAAACTACAGGTACAAGGCAGCTGTAGTTTCGATTGTGCAAGTCAATTGGCATGCGAAAAGCGTAGGGAGAAGTTTGGTCATGTACAAAATAGCAACTTGTGCATGATCCTCCAAATCAGGCCCCAGAATGTCCCTAAAATGCCCCTTTCTTTTCCCTCTAACATTTACGCCATCATTGCTTGTGTGCACATATGTCAGGCTTTGGCATAATGCTGCTTTCATGTGTACATGCTACTTACTTATATATAAACTGGTCAATTTTCAAATGCTTGCGCACACCAAAACTGGGAGATACGTGCGGGACTTGGACCCACGTGTGCCGTGCAGATTTTAAAAGGCCCGCAGCAACTCACATATCTCCCGGTATGTGCATGAAAATTATTTTCTGTAAAAGGGGCAGGGTGTGGGTGAGACATGGGTGGGCCGGGACTGCATCATGAAGTCAGTGGTAAGTAGTAACTTCTGCTATGGACAGCATGTAAGTTGTGTAACAAAAAAAGCACGGCTAGTCAGCAGGGTTTTAAGGCTCGAGGCTAATAGGATAAAAGGGAGGCAAGTTAGCTAGGGGGTTTAGGAAGTCCTCTCTTGAACCGGGAGCGAACTGGGAAGAAGGACTATTGCGTGGCCGTGCGGACCTACTAAAATTCCCTGCCCACTTACGCGCTCGAGATAACATTCATGCGCGCATGCGCGTGTCAATATAAAATCATGTGCACATGTACACGTGGACAGTCGATTTTATAACCTGCATGCATATACACGCGTATGTTATAAAATCGATGTGTGAATGTGCGCATGCCGGCAAATGCGCGCGGGTCATAAATTTTACTTACTATGTTCCAATTTTATGCACATAATTAACAAAACTAAATTTAAAAAGGCAACAAATCAAAACAAACAAGGAAAGCAAAATGAAACGGAATATTTCCCATGCGCACCCCTTTAGATCAGCAGAACCACTGCCCTAAATGCAGCCCTGCTGGGATCTCCTGGATCTGATGTTGGACTTCTGTGTTCCTTAGGGGAGACGCTCAGGAGCTCCAGTAATAAAATACCACTATAGATTTCTTCTGGGAAAAAATTTGTAATATTCTATTAGCAATGGCCTTGTACTTTTTTTCCTTGGTTTCTTTTTTAGTAACTTCCTGATTTTTCTATTCTCAATCAAATGTGACATTTAGCTGTGAGACGCCATGATTAGGGCACAGCTGGAAACCATTTGTACCTAGCAAACATAGCTAGTGGTGGCCTCTCTGTCCTAAGTAATTGAAATGCAGATGTGTTTGTTTATAACAATGGTCTGAGAAAAGTCAGAGAGAGATGCTAATTAGATACAGAGCATGTGTTACAAACTTGCAGGGGCTTTACTTCCAGCAGTGTTTTCTTTGCTAATACTTACAAGGATAAGATGGCTGTTTATATTGGACATATAAATTGTAAGAAAAATGCAGTTACAGTGCATGTGACTTCATTTCACAAGGTCACGTGGTGCGTTAACTTTTATAGATTGTACAGGTTTGGAGCTGGAACTTTTCTGCAATTAATCATTCACTTCTAGAAATCATGATTTGCCTGGAACTGAGCAGCCGGTCTGTCAGGCTGAAGAAGGGGAGGGGAAGGAGAGAGAGGAGGGTTTAAGTCAGGGCTTCCCAAATGTGGGGTCGCACAACCTTCAGCTGGGGTTACAAGTGCCCCAAGTGACAGGAATCCTGAGGCCCCCGAAGCAGCAGCGTTAATAGTGGAAGCACACATGGAGTCGATGCACCAGCACACGCACACAGGCCTTAGAGTGGCCCCCATCCCTGCACGGGTCGCCGTGGTAACAAGAAGCCCGCCGTGAGGAGGGACTGGGACCCCCTCCAGAGCCTGTGAGCTTGCACCGGCACAGAGGCCCCAGGGTGACTCACTACTAAGGCTGCTGCTTGTAGATCACCATCAGGCTTAGGACCAGCCATGAGGGGAGGGGGAGGGCTGAGTGTGCATGGACCACAGCTTCTCTCTTCTCACTCGCCGCCGAACCTACCCAAAAGAGAAATGTTTCTCCTGTCATCCGCCCATCCCTCACTACATCCAGAGGAAAATGGTGCCCCTTGCCCTGGGCAATGTTTAGAGACGGGGATGTTTGAAGGGAGGGATCAGATGCAGGAGGGGGTTTCAGACTTAGATCAGCTGGAAAGGGATTGGCTGTGGAGAGTGAGAGAGGAACAATCACAGAAGATCAACTGGGGGATGTATGAGAGGGATTTCGCTGGGGGGTTTGTGAGAGGAGGGGGAAGCGAGGCATTGGGATGATAGGGGATGGGGGATGAGGTGAGAGAGGAGTTGACAGAGGATCATTTGGGGGTTATAAGTAAGGCTTGGGGGTGAGCGAGGGTCAGCTGGGGAATTTTACCTGCCTTACAGCAGCTAATTAGCAGGTGTAAATCCACACAGGTAACATTCATACGCTTGCCGATTTGGCGGGTTATAAAATAGTAACTCATAGGCAGAAATGTTGGCCCCCAGCCCAACCTGCCCCTTTTCAATAGGAGCAATTTTGTGAGTGCACCGATACTTGCGCGTGTATGTTTGAGGTTTATAAAATAGCATTTACACAAATACGTGCTCTCTGCACACACATCTGCTCATTTGTACGCACGCAGCTCTTTGACATTCACTTTGCAGTGAGGGGCTTCAGCAGCCACCGTGGAGACCAGGAGGCCAGAACTGCATCCGAGAAGGGCCAAGCAACGTCTTCCTTCAAGTGGCTCGGCAGAGTTATTGATGGTGCACCTGTGGGGGGGGGGAGATTTTCCAAGCCATTTCCACCTGTCAGACACGGGTTTCTGTGCAGAAGTGACTTGTCCTAAAACTGTGTGGGGCTTGGGGACCTAACAGCGCGCCCGGAACCAGATTGGACACGTGCGGTTTTGTTTTGTTTTTTGCACATAAAACAGGCATTCCGGGCGTGGAGGCCTGATTTTCATGCATAGTTTAGATTCTTACAGAGTGTGCACGTAAATTAACCCGCCCAGCAAAGAGCAGGTGCCGTGTTGCACGGGTGAGCTTGCGCACGTTCGTAGGGATAATTTTCCGAGCGAACCTTTGCACACAAGTTTGCTTTGAAAATCGGCGCAGCCTCTGCACTTTGGCAAGGCGTAATTTTATGCGGGTGCTTCCACCATTCCCCTCCCTGCAGTACTGGTTACAGCTCCACGGCTCACACGCAGCATCGGACGGGGCAAGTTCCACTGTTGTAAAACTCTCTCCGTGGCACACGGGCAAAGATTTAAATAATGCAGCAGGCTTGGACTGCACAACCAGTTTATTTCAAGAAAAAAAAAAAAAGACGGCTTAATTTGTCATGCTGTGTCCACTGCCTTCCCTGTCGTTAGGAGGAAGGGTTTCTTTATTTTCTCAAATAAATTTTGGGTATTGGGTAAACCATAATACCTGGGTCTAGCTTTCAGTCCAGTACACATTTCAGATTAGGAGCCAAAGACAAGTCACGGTCGGAGATAAAAGCCATGAGCAAACGTCATGCTGCTGTTTTCTAGATTTCATATTCGCAGAGTGCATTCTCTAAAGCAGGATAGTATATAAGTCTGCAGAAGGGAATATACGGTTCCTCCTCCCTAGTATTTAGGTATCAAACCTTTTAAACTGTATGAACTAAAGAACACATGACTTCATGCTTCTCATCTTCAGTCTCCGGCCACAGATTGGATTGGTTTCCAGGGTAACTGAACCATGAATGTTAGCATCCTTCTTAGAACAAAGGAAAGCATGTCATTTTGGGGGCCCATTAGTTTCCTTCTGCTTCTTTGAGTTTCCAACTGGATCAGAACCGGGGCTGGAATCTGGCTCCATGCATGAGCCTTTATTTACAACTTCCTGGAGATGTTTCCTATTTTATTCCCCTCCCCCTTCGTCCTCCCATTGCAGTGACAGTCCTCAGCCAGGGGGCCATGCATCAGGACTTCTTCCAGAACCCTGCAGTCATGGACCCTAAATCTTGCCGCTAGGTGTCACTGTTGCATGATGACCGGGACTCCCTCCCTTCAGGTGCCGTGAATGCTGCCTCCACAGCATCCCCAGCCGGGCTATCGAGCGAAGGACCGCAAACCCAGCACTGCCACCTGGTCACCATTCATATACATCTGATGAATATCGTTGTGGATATCCTGAAAACATAATCTGTTCATGGCCCTATAGGACTGATGATGAGAACCCATCTTTAAGCAATAAAGTACAATAAATGGAGACATCTGGATCATCAGGAAATATGTGGATTTTTTAATAATTTCCTCTCTGCAGAGGTGCTGTCTTTGCAGTGCTTGTGACTCAGAGGTTATAGTCCTGTTAGCAGTTTAAAGAAATAAAAAATCTAAAATAGTTTTGGACCAGGAAGAGATCAGCATAATAGTACTGATATCAAATCAAAGGTTGGAAGCTTTTTTTTTTTTAAATTGAGGTGTTTTATATAGTACAGGGATAGGCAACTCTAGTCCTGGAGTGCCAAAACCAGGTCTGATTTTCAGAATATCTACAAAGAATATGCATGATATATTTGTATACAATGGAGACACTGCATGCAAGTATACCTCATGCATATATTAGTTATAGACAAATGTTATTGCACTACACTTCCATAAGCCAGAAGTGGGGAAAACCTCATTGGTTTCACTTATCAAGATAGGTCTCGAAATTGAACTTGTGTAACTGAGTTATGTTAATTCTCATTACCCATGGAAATGAATGGATTTCCCAATCATAGGCCAGAAAAACTGACCCTTGCTACTTAATAAAAGTAAGTAAAAAAAATTATGCGCACAACTAACCTTATCCAATCACAATATTCTGTTGAATATGTCATGTCTGATATATTGATTAATTCCTTGCTGTCTTTATTCACACACAGCTGAGCATGCTCAGAAAATCCAACCAAGCTGCTGCGGAAGCACAGGAACATTGTTTTGAAAATAATTTAAAAACTTTTCCCTCAAATAGATTTTAAATACATTCCTTTTGGGTTTCAAACACATGTACACACACATACACATATATACTGTGTATATAATTAGAAATTCAAATGAAATGCATTTCAAACTCATATGAAAAGAAATTTGCAGAGATCCGTACTACCTTAGAAATAGTGCTTTTTGTGAAGAGTACTCGCCTAAAATATCTTCTCAGTTAATTAAAATTGCTTTAGTGCTCCATTTAATCAACTTGTCATCCATGCAATTAAAAAGCAGTCCTTGAAAGCACATTGGCTGGCAGCTAGTGCTCCTTTTAGTGAAGTTGAAGGCCTAAGGCAGTGCTGAGGCACTTTTACTCAGACGGGATTAACTGACGATAAATACACCATGTCCAGAGAGGATTAAAACTGTTTATAAGACAAAGTGTTTTAGGGGTTTTACTTTTTTCATGCTGTTTCTAAAAAAAGAAGCAGTTGACAAGAATTTTTCAGTCACGTCAATGAAACAAGACATATCCAAGTGATTAAAGCCCTGCATCCCAGCCACTCAGATGTAGCCATCATAATCATAACATTTTGTTCGCTGTACGATGCAATAGGTGTTATTTAATATAGTAAGGATATGCAGTTCTTGCCTGCCCTTAGCTTCATTAAAGATGGATTGAAAAAAATTTGCCCTCATGGCTAGTGATCCATCCTCCCATCTGTTTATCTCCTATCACAAAGAGGCTACGGTGCCTTCGAAGGTCTTCATACCCTTAATCTGTGGCTACTGACTTTGGAGGGATAGCCTGATCGCAGCAGTGTCTTGGTGGTGTGCCAGACTGTTTCCATTTTAAGTGCATAAATCCTTTTGAAAATGACCCCTTAAGTTCATCCCTACCCAACAGAAAGATATCACATGAAACCTGTTTGTGTATTCTGCAGTAAAGAAACAGTAATAGAGCTGGATATAAAATCTGTTGTGCTCAAGTTTAATACATGTTTCTATATCCCACCAGAAATAAACGGTTCTAGGCTATGCTGGAACTTTTACAATATTTAAGTCTTATGGACTTGAAAGACATGTAAATTTATAACACCAGAAAAGCTTTCTGTGTATTATGATGGTCTGAAAATGCTGTTAAAACTACGAGCTAATGTTGCTGTTAATAAACTTTTTTTTTTTACTATTATTTACTGATCTTCTTTTGAGGGGTTTACTTAGTTGTCTGTATTGTGTTCGCTTGAAGTCACAAAATATTAAAACATAGTTTTCAAAAATCAATGGTATCAGGAAAATATATTCTTCTCATTACCCACAGCAGAATTATATAGTTGATAAATATATTTTAAGGCAAAATAAACATAGCTCATGGACTAATAAAGAATGTCTTAAATTGGGGACAGTTTTCTATTTACTATCTGAATAGCAACCATGTTAATTTATAATCCTAATTTTGTATTAAAATACACCTTGGCCAGCTGAAGATCTGGTTTTTCCTCCATGTTTGAGTTTGAAAACCTTAAAAAGCTCCAGAATTACAGACCTGCAGTCAATGTACAGCAGATGGTGAACATTTAGATCAGATGGTGGTGGACTCAACCCAACTTTAAAGGAGCTGATGTGGGGACGCTGCATTTTAGGGGAACAGGTTTCCATGGCAGTGATCTGTTCCATTTCTGAAGTGCAAGATGAAGAGAGCTCTGTCTGGTCTAGGGTGTGAGAATCCTATTCTGTTTGGTCCCTGACTGATAGGTGCAGGTCCTGGGTGTTCTCTGAAGACTTCATACCCCAGTAAACGTAGCTGAGAACTTCTGGTCACCTGGAGATTAGTGTAAATAAGGGGGGCACGTTTACAAATGATGAGGTTAAAAAGTCTCAGGTACACCAGACTGCTGTAGTCTGAAATCAACGCAAATGGAAGATTTAGTAGAAATAGGATCTTTTTTTTTTTAATATCTAAAAAAGTGATTGTATGAAACAATATCAGCAGATTAAGCATTCAGTTATTTTTCAGTGATGTCGACCTGTCATCTTTTTGTTTTGATTTTATAATTTTGATTACATTTTTAATGTCTTGCAAGAAAAGGATTAAAAATGTCACCATGTGTGGGGGAAAAAAAATATGTTTAGGGCGATGTTGAGTTGGGGAAGAAGGGTTAAAAAATGAGAAGGTTGCTCCGTCCTTGGATTCGCTCCCGCCTGAAGCGAGGAGCCGAGTTTGAGACCATTTGGGTTGCTTGCTTGATGATTTGCAGTTTGCCGTCCACGGACTTGAGCTTGCATTCCCTTCCCCCTTTTTTTCTCCTGCAGGCTCTGATGGGGGAGGCTTTGAGGAATAATGATGGAGGGGGGGGCGGGTTGGGGAGATTCATTTGTTTATTTTTGCTTTTGAGGTTGCATTTGTTATTCCTTCCCAAACCTGTAACTTTCTTGGGCATGGAGTGTACAGAAAGGATCGCTTTCATGCCATCTTCTGTTCTTTAATTTTGTTGCATCTAATAAACAAATTTAAACATAAAATGAGGCCGTGGGAAGAAGAGAAGACGGGAGAAGAAATAATTCAATTAATTTGCTGTTAAATACTTAGCAGTCCGATGTGACCTGCATCCTCTTTGTTGCCCTCTAAGCTTCGTTGTTATAAATGTAGAACATGGGTGACAGATGATTTCTAAGTCATATTTGACAACTTGTTTATAATTTTTCAGGGTCCAAGAGGTCCAGATGGCTCTTTAGGAGAACAAGGGATGCCAGGTATTAAGGTAATGACAGCTGTGCATACTGCACTATGGCGCATATGTAAGAAGTCTTTCTCTTGTAGACGCAGGGAGGCTTGTTTTTAAACCACATGTGCAGAGGTTACAGCAGTTCTCTAAGCGCACTTACACATATTAGTCTGGCTTGAAAAACAGCCCCTCAGAACGGCTCTTCTCTGCTATTTGGTGTGCATTAAAAGTTCTCTGCAAACGTGCGCATTCACACGGTCATATTGCATAAAGTTTATAGGCAGATCCAAACCCGCCTCCGCTCACTCTGGGTTTGCTCACCCATGTTAGTTTACCCCACATATCGGAGGGTAATTTTTTTCAAAGGCCGTCTCTGTGCATAAAACGCTGTTCTGCCTGCTGAAGTCCAGTGACGGATTTAGGGTTTTGTCACTCCTACGCACTTTTGGTGCTGTTGCCCCCTTCCCCCTCCTGGACAAGGGACAACAGAACAGAAGGTCTAAGACCTAATCTTCTGTGCTCTGCTGTACCTGCTCCAGGATCACCTCCTCCCCTGAAGTCCCTGCATGACAGGAAGAGAGTGGCTAAATTAGGGAGCAGAGGAGCTTTTTTTTTTTTTTGCTCCCTGCTGTGTGCGCTGGTGCTACTCCTCTCTCCCAGGACAGGAAGGGAGATGCTGGAATAGAGTAGAGCAGTTTTGCTTTGCTCTGTCCCTTCCAGCCTCCCCCTCCCCTCCACTAGGAAGAGGAGAGCAGGAAGCAGAAGGATGTTCTTTGCTGAGTGAGATAAAGCGCAGCTGCTAGGTAGGAAACCTTCAGCCGGCCTGCTGTCCCCCCAGTGTTTGCCACCCTAGGTACAGACCTAGTGTGCTTATCGGTAAACCCAGGCCTGCAGAAGTCCCTTTGAAAGTTACCCCTTAATTTTTCAATGCCATTTCCATAAGTAAAACAATGGTTTACTCATGGAAATGTTTTGGGGGTTTTTTTCATTTCCCGCCCTTTGTGAAAACGTCTGCAGCAAGGGGTTGTTACAAGGGCCCAGACTCGAGACCATATTGCTCCTTTTTCGAAAGATCTGCGTGGGTTACCTGTTGAGTGTAGAGTAAAATTTAAAATATTGCTGCTAGTATTGAAACAGCACATGGCATTGCTCCTAGCTGTTTCAATTCATTTCTTAAGATCTATCAACTTGTGCGCCCATTAAGGTCATTCCTTCCATCAAGCAGATTAGACTCGCCAAGTCTCAGACGCTTGTTCTGTGTAGCTGGGCCAAACTTGTCGAACAGTTTGCCAGATGAGCTTAGAGCAGAAACTTCATTGTTGAGGAAACTTTTAAAAGCATATTTTTTTCAAGCAGGTCTATTGATTTAAATCTTGAGGCAACCTAAATAAATCTGGCAATAGCTTGGTTGATTTCATGTTTGATCTTATGTTTTGATTTTATGTTTTTATCTTAAGTATGATTTTATGTTTGTTGGTTTTATGTTTACTATTCAGGGTTTTTTTGGTGTTTTGTATTTTGTAAATTTGGTTTTAATTATGAATGCAATATTCAAAACCAGTTAGTAATGTTGATAGAGCGGTTTATAAATTCTTAAAATAAAATAAATAAAAGTATGTGCATAGGCTCTGTGCAAGTATTTTTTGAAAACTAGTGCACAGTCTGTGTTACAATTACTGCTTTACGCTAATATGGGCAATTAGAAAGTTACTTCCTAATGGGAGAAACCCATTGGTAGACCTGACCCTGTCTTTAATATTCACGTCCTATAAATACAAAGATTTCTTGTGTGTGTACAAGTCACTGTGTTGGTATGTGCGTTACAAACTTACTCAGTATTCACTTTTGTCAGGGAGAAAGAGGAGACCCTGGGAAAAAAGGTGTTAATGGACCGATTGTAAGTATCTGAAATCTGTGCCATTTTAACCACTACTAACCACTTGTTCTACTATTTTTGATGCTTTTTTGATATTAACCTGGCCATAAATCTCTTTTTTTTCTGTGTTGAAGGGTAAAGCTGGAAGCCCTGGAGAAAGAGGTGATCAAGGCCCAGCGGTAAGGAGTGATGAAATATGTGATATTTATCAGCACAGCTGATGCAGTGACATGTGAGAAATTGAACTGCACTCTGGCAGCTCCTGATCACTAACTTGTTAAAAGATAAGAAACAGAACACGACTAAATAGTTTTCCCAATGGAGAGAGGGAAGTAGTAGTGTGCCCCAGTGCTGTTCATTAGTGATCTGGAAAAGGGAGCAATGAACAAGGTCATCAGATTTGCAAATGGCACCAAGTTATTCAAAGTAATTAAAACACAAGCTGATTGTGAGAAATTCCAGGAGAACACTGCAAGACCTGGGAGCTGAAACTTCCAAATGGCAGATGAAATGTAATATGGACAAGTGCAGAGTCATGCACACAGGGAAAAATGATCCTAACTATGGGCTCATTTTATGTCTGCATTACTGTAAAGCCTACAGGTACTTTTCCTTTGAAAATTATCCCACTAAAACTACATGCAAACATACACCCACTAATGCATGCACATAAGATTTAGAGTAAAAATATGCACACATTTTTGAAAAAGCAAACTTATTAAGTGAATTTTCCAAGGAGTTACACATGTAAATGTAACATTATTATAGCAATTTTCAAAAGCCATTTACACATGTAAAGTTCACTTCCATGGGTCAATCTTATGGATAATTCAATGGTATATATTACAGCAATTTTCAAAAGCCCACTTACATGGGCAAAGTGCATTTACATGTGTACAATCCACTTTTAAGCGTGTAAATAATTTTATAAATCAGGACCTTACAGGTGAATTTTCAAAAGGTTATGTGCACAAAAAGGGCCATATACGCATGTATGTGGGTCAAGCGCGCGCAATACTTATTTTACAAAGGTATCACGTATGCACGTATGTGTGTGTGCGCAAGAAGAAGAAAAAAGGGTCAGGAAAGGGATGGGGCATGATTGGACCGTGGGTTTCCAGGGCAGGGCCAATCGTTTCACTCGTAAATCTGTATTTTAAAACCAGCGGCCACAGCGTGCGACAGGTTGTTAGTTATCAGGCCAATAGAGAAAAACGCGCGGGAGAGCCACGAGCGCACAGGCCACTCTCCTGGGCGCGCGATTCAGGAGGGTGGCCTATGCAAATTAGGGCCCGCGGTAAAAAGAGGCGCTAGGGACACTAGCGCATCCCTAGCGCCTCTTTTTCGACAGGCGCCGACACTCAATTTTGCCGGTGTCGGTTCTGAAACCCGCTTGCAGCCACGGGTTCGGAAAACGGATGCCGGCATAAATGAGAGTCCGTCTTCCAACCCACAGGCCGATTTTTAATTTTTTTTTTTTAATTTTTAATTTTTTTTTTTTTTGGGGCCTCCGACTTAATATCGCTATGATATTAAGTTGGAGGGTGTACGGAAAAGCAGTTTTTTCTGCTTTTCTGTACACTTCTCCGGCGCTGGCAGAAATTAAAATGGGTGGCTTCGCTGCACGTTTTACTTTCTGTATCGCGCAGAAATGACTAATAGGCCCATCAACATGCATTTGCATGTTGCGGGCGCTATTAGTTTCGGGGTGGTTGGCCGTACGTTTTCGACGCGCTATTACCCCTTACTGAATAAGGGGTAAAGCTAGCATGTCGAAAATGTGCATCCAAACCTGGGTTAACAGTACATTATATATATTAAATTCCTTGCACAATTCCAGTGTGCAAATGCAAAATAATTAATTGTTTTGTTGCTATATTATTGTCCAGTATAGTATATGCCGCACATTTTTTGTTGTGATTTTCCTATATGTGTGTGCTGTTAACTCCGCCTCTTCTCTGTGTTATCGCCTTTTCTAGGTATGCCATATTTTTCTTGAGATGGGGGTGACCATAGCTGTATATGATACTAGCCATAGATCTGTACATAGGCATTATAGTATTCTCCAGTTTTATTCTACTTTCCTTTCCAAATCATCCCTGACATTCTATTTTCTTTCTGAACCACCACCACGCACTGAGTTGAGGATTTCAACAAATCATCCATAGTGTCTCCAGGGCCCGTTTCCTGGGTGGTCATTCCTAATATGGAATTCAGCATTGTTCATCTGTTAATTTGTTTTCCCTCTGTGCATCACTTTGCACTCGTCCACATTAAATTTCATCTGCCATCCTCACAAGGACTTTCTGCAGCTCTTCACCGGCAGCTTGTGTTTTAACTACTTTGAATATTTTTGTGTCATCTACAAATCTGATCATCTCGCTTACTGCTCCCTTTCCCAAATCCCTGTACAAATCCCTGGGGCACGCCACTATCTCCATTTCTCCAGTGGGGAAAACTGATTATTCAGTCTTATTCTCTCTTTCTTATCTTTTAACCAGTTGCCAGTCCACGGTAAGACATCGCCACCTCCTGACCTGTGAGTTTTGCATTTTTCTGAGGTGTATTTTCTTGTTGAAAATTGATACAAAGCCTGTGGGTAAAAAAAATAGCCCCGTAGACTTTGTTCCAATGGAGTCCGTTTTAAAATTGCCCCAGAAATGACAATCCTCATTCTTTCTCATGGCATCCACAACTGTGGCATTGGAAACAAAGGTACTTGTCTCGGTCAGCATCATAACTGTGTGCTTGAAATGTAAAACCTTCTATCTGTCACTGGGTTGGTCTTAATGGTTGTTCACATTGGTGTTGCTTGGGGTCATGTCCATTCCCAGCATCTTCCACAGACCAAACCTTAATCCTTCCTCTCCCCACAACACACACACACACTGCAGATACTTCTTAATTTCCTTTATTGTTTGGCAGAGTGGCTGGTTGGATTCAATCCAGAGTTTGGCCACCACAAGATAATAAACATTGCTTAGCTCCGGATCTTTGATTATCTTGATATACCATATCCCATTTAAGGAAGTGTTGCATGATCACATATATAATGTATCATTGACTTCTGACAGCTGAGGTTTTGAAGTTTACGCAGCTCATAAAGCAAGTATGTGTGTGTGGATGTCTTTTGTGTTGGAACACGTATTCACTCCAGGTCAAACTAACCAGCAGCAGGAGCATTGAGCGCTCGGCTTTATTTTGATCCTCTCCACCAACAATTGCATTAGAATTCTCCTCAACCCCAACTGAGAGACTTTGAGCAGTAAAGAAATTAAGAATAAAATCTGTGAGTTGAATTTTGAGTATACAGTATTTGTAAAACTGCAAGATACGCGTGTATCTCGGACATCCTGGGGAGGGGCCAGCAGTTATGCACATAAGTTGCTATTTTGCAACCTGCTAACGTGATGCGTATAAGTCTTTTACTTGCGTATATTTACTCCTGCTTAATATCTGGTATAAGGGCTTGTAAACATTCCAAAAGTGAAAAAATGCCTGGGTGGGAGGGTCTGGGTGAAATGGGGTGACATCAGGCCAAAGAGCCGGGAGAGTCTTCACGATCTGCAGATGGACGGGGCAAACTGGTAAAACTGGTTATTTCATTGCCACCTGCATGTTATAAAATCCCCTGATTTATGCGAGAAAAATCTGATTTACAGGGGGGTAAATGCTTCTAAGCAACATGAGAAAATCTATTTCTGTATCCCCTTAAAATTCGAAGTACAAATATGCGGGTATTTCATTTTTGCGCACTTATCCAGCTAAATTCCAATTTCTCCGGCTAAGTAGCACTTAGCAAATTAGAACGTATCCAGATAAATAGCACTTTTGTTTTAGATTTATCCAACTATCATATGTACCCAGATAAGTCAGAAAAGAGCTAATTAAATAGAAAGATAGTCACATAAAACAGAACTTAACCACATAAATCAAAACTTATCCATATAAGTCCCACTACTTTTCCAGATAAGTCCGAACTTGCATGCATTTGTAGTCATATTTTATAACTTGTGCATATCATTTGCACGCAGGTTATAAAATACAGTAGTAAATTACCATGTGTCCATATACACGCGTATAAAGGTGCCCAGAAGCAGTTTTGAAAGTTATCCTCCATGCTTTTTTAAATTAAAAAGTCTGCAGTGCTAAACACGCAGGAAAATTACAGATTAGGAAGTGCACAGAAACCTAGGTAGTTCCGTGTCCTTACTCAGATGTACACTTGCAGAAAGCCTTGTAATTATTTCTGTAAAACATATTAGAAGATTCTCCAAGGACAAGCAGGATGTTAGTCCTCACACATAGGTGACATCATCGGACAAAGCCCGGTATGGAACTTTGATCTCAAAGAATCTAGAACTTTCAAACATGCCCTACTGAGCATGTGCAGCTGTAGTCATCAGCCTGCCTCCTAGGCAGAGTCCCTCAGTCTCATTTTTTTCCACGGAGCCATGTGGTTGCGGGAGCCATGTGCTTCATGGTATTCAGCTTTGCTCTCTCCTCACACTTTTGGTAATGATTTTTTCTAGAGCTGCAGCTCTTCTTTCATTTACCTTATGGTAGTTTTATTTTGTTTCCTTTTCCTTTTTCTTCTTCTTTTCTCTGTCTGCCTGCCACATAGCAGGCCTTAGTCACTGTGCAGTCTGCCAGAGTCTATTTCTGTCCCTTATTTATATATATCTATATATCTATATCTATCTATCTATCTATCTATCTATATATATATATATATATATATATATATATATATATATATATCTTGAACAAACACAGACTAAATATATACAGAATAAAGTGCTTGGAAAGCACACCCAAAAAAAAACAAAAACAACTGAAGGAGGAGAAAAGCACTAATAATAAAGATTTTTTTCAATAATTTTTATATTTATTTGTTAGTGAATCAGTTAGAAGCAACACACTTCAGATAATACATGCCAGGATTATTTAATATACATACATATATAAGGCGAGACTTATGCAGACAAGATTAAAGGAGCATGAGCAGTCTATGGCTAAACAAAAACTTTTTACTCACTAAAGTACACTTGAAAATTTGTCAACAATAGTATCAGCTCAATTTGTTTGATACAAAACGTTGCTCAGTTTACAGACTTGAAGTTATTCTATTACAGCATTCACTAAGAACTGCATATGTTACCCAAAAATTACGAGTAGAAACTGGCAGGGCAGCTCTTGTGCTAACACTGCCAAGCTGTGGTATGGCAATGCCTGGAGGTCAAAAAACTTGGTTCCTAAAGATGACAAAATAACTTCAAAGACAACTCCACCAGATGTTGGTGTTTTGAGATCCAGGGTTAGATGGTAAAATCCCAACAAGGACCTTGTTTCACCGAAGTGGCTTCCTCAGAGGAGACCCTTGTTACAGGCGAATGGAAGAATCTGTTTCTTCAAGGCTGTTCCCAACACCCCCGGAAGGGAAGGGCCAATTCCACTTACAACTATCAGCAGAGCCGACAGGGATCTGGCTACTCTATATTAGCTTGAGAGGAAGGTAAGCTACACCTTGCTGGATCCCTTCAATTTAATCGGAGGCCTCGAACTGTAATCCGCTGGAGCAGAGACCAGGGAAAAATGGCATCGCTCAGGCCTTACAGAGACTGCCGCGTGATATCAAAACTGGAAAAATCTTTCAAAAGAACTGCAACGCTTAGGGGGGCAAAATGTTTCCAGTGCCCCAGAAGAACAGGCGTCTATGAAACCCAAAACTGAGCTGCCATGCACGGCAGAAAGTGAAAGAAAGTTATGCATGGGAACAAGTCAATGGTTTCTAAAATAATGCAGACCTTCCTTCTGCTTCCTGAACAGAAACCGCTGTGCTGGCAGGACTGACTCAATGCAGTCAGTGGATGATCCGTGTAGGCCGCTGAGGCTGGGGACTCGCCTGAGTTCTACCCGGGCAGGAGTTCCATATCATTTCACCAATCAATCGGCATCGATGGAGGTTCAGACAGTGTAGAGAGCGAGGACTACACTGTTCATATTGGGGGAGGGGGGGGAGAGCTCATCCACCCCACATTCAAAGGAACTAGTCTCCATGGGCAGGAGCCCTGGATGACATAGCCTCCCCTCCTGCTTGCTGGTATGGCATTACAGTCTCCTTGTGAGAGAGGGTGAGCAGGAGCCTGGGCAAGCAGCTTGGTGCCATGCCCAGTAATGGTTACCCATGCACATCTGTGACCAGCGCACCATAAGAACATAAGAACATGCCATACTGGGTCAGACCAAGGGTCCATCAAGTCCAGCATCTTGTCTCCAATCCAGGCCATAAGAACCTGGCAAGTCCACAAACACTAAGTCTAATCCATGTTACTGTTGCTAGTAATAGCAGTGGCTATTTTCTAAGCCAACTTAATTAATAGCAGGTAATGGACTTCTCCTCCAAGAACTTATCCAATCCTATTTTAAACCCAGCTACACTAACTGCACTAACTTAATCCTCTGGCAACAAATTCCAGAATTTAATTGTGTGTTGAGTGAAAAAGAATTTTCTCCGATTAGTTTTAAATGTGCCCCATGCTAACTTCATGGAGTGGCCCTAGTCCTTCTATTATCTGAAAGAGTAAATAACAGATTCACATCTACCCGTTCTAGACCTCTCATGATTTTAAACACCTCTATCTCATATCCCCCCCTCAGCCGTCTCTTCTCCAAGCTGAACAGTCCTAACCTCTTTAGTCAGGGACCAGGACTGCCATTGAGCACCTTGGTCACCCTTGACGCCGTCAAGGTGCCGGGATACCCTCGATGCCATTGGGGTGCGTGACCATCCACAATGTTGTAAGGGATTTCTGTGCCCTAGGCATCAGTGGATTCGATGCACTAGAGTTATCTAGTGCCTTGGGCCTCAGTGCAGTGGAATAGTGGCTGACCTCTAGTGTCGGGGACCAGGTCTTCATGTGCCATGTGCCATGATCCCTTGATGCCATTGGAGCTGAACTAAGTATTGATGCTCTTGATGCCCTTGATGCCAGTAGGGCATATTTGAAAGTTCTAGATTCTGTGAGATCAAATTTCCGTACCGGGCTCCATCCAATGATGTCACCCATGTGTGAGAACTGTCCTCGGAGAACACCTGTTATAGGTAAGCAACTCTGCTTTTTCTTTACAATAGCAGATGTAATGCCAAATGTAGAGGCTGATATACTAAACACATACTTTTTGAAGAAGTGTGTGCATGGGAGTAAGCTGCATAGAGCACATGCAGTGATGCAAACACCGATTCCCCAGTTCGTTCCCAGTAAAGAACAGGGCTTCCTAACCCCCTTAGCTAGATAGCCTCCCTATTAGCCCCCACCCTACAAACACAGCTGACTAGCCCTGATTTTTTTATTGTAAAACTTGTACGCCATCCATAGCAGAAGTAAAGTTATGTGGTAGAGGACACCGGCGCACGCTTGTGTGCATAAATACTTGCACACGTGCTTCAGGTTACAGACCCAGATGCCCATGCCTCACCCCTTTTTTGACTTCCCAATTTGTATGCATCCCGGGAGATCTGTGCGTACTCTGGCGCCTCTTAAAATCCACATGCTTTCAATCACACACATGCTCTCTCTAGTTCACTTACACACAAGCTCTCAATCACACACATGTTCTATCTCACTTACAAACAATCTCAATCACACACATGCCCTCTCTCTCACAGCCACAAGCCAGCCAAAAACATACTCCATCTCTCTCTCTTGCGCACACACACATTGACACACACAAGCACCTTCCCTGACACACACAGAAGCAACATTCCTTTCACACATACACACACACACAGAAGCACCCTTCCGATCTCAAACACATATACACACAAAGGCCCCCAGCTGAACAGCTCGTCTCCGGCTGCGGCTGGCTGCGTGGCCTCCTTCATTTTTTTGGCCCCCGCCGGCCTGGTCTCTGCTGTGGCTGACTGCGCGGTGCCCATCTTCTCTTCTTCAGCCCCCGCCGGCTTCCATCTAAATTTCTTTGGCCCCCACCGGCCTGGTCTCCGGCTGCAGCTGGCTGCGCGGCACCCATCTTCTTTTCTTTGGCTCCGCCGGCCTCCATCTTCTTTTCTTCGGCCCCCGCCAGCCTGGTCTCTGGCTGCGGCTGGCTGCGCGGTGCCCATCTTCTCTTCTTCAGCCCCCGCCGGCTTCCATCTAAATTTCTTTGGCCCCCACCGGCCTGGTCTCCGGCTGCGGCTGGCTGCGCGGCACCCATCTTCTTTTCTTCGGCTCCGCCGGTCTTCATCTTCTTTTCTTCGGCCCCCGCCAGCCTGGTCTCCGGCTGCGGCTGGCTGCGCAGCACCCATTTTCTTTTCTTCGGCTCCGCAGGCCTCCATCTTCTTTTCTTCGGCCCCCGCCGGCCTGGACTCTGGCTGCGGCTGGCTGCGCGGCACCCATCTACTTTTCTTCGGCTCCGCAGGCCTCCATCTTCTTTTCTTTGGCCCCCACCGGCCTGGTATCCGGCTGCGGCTGGCTGCGTGGCACCCATCTTCTTTTCTTCGGCTTCGCCGGCCTCCATCTTCTTTTCTTCGGCCCCCACCGGCCTGGTATCCGGCTGCGGCTGGCTGCGCGGCACTCGTCTTCTTTTCTTCGGATCCGCCAGCCTCCATCTTCTTTTCTTCGGCGATAGCTGGCTGTGCCAATCTTCTTTTCTTCGGTCCCCACAGGCTGCAAGAGATCATTAACAGCCACGTGGAGTTGAGACCACGTGACCAGCTAGACTGGCTCACCGGGGGAAGCCCGATCTCCCGATAGGCTAATCTGCCCCTGATCTTATGGTAGAGTTTGTGAGCATGACATCTCTTCCAGGTAACAGCAAGGGCATCTGAATATTCTTAGTTCTGTCTTGATCTGGATCATTGTCACGATGGAGAATTTGGAGTGTTATTTATAGCACCGAAGGATGAAGATGATACAGCAGCTTTTCCATTCTTGCGGGTGTATTTGACTATATGCTGTTGTGCTAGGTATCTGTGCTATGAAGACAAAAGGAATAAAAGTTTATAGAATGAAAAGCTTATGATCATTCACTGCCAATTTTGTCCATGTGGAGTAAGCAAGTGAAGCAGTGATTTTAAAACTTTTGTGTAAGGCTTTTAAAACTTTTGTCTCACATTTTTATAGGGCGCAACAGGGCCTCCTGGAAACACAGGAGACAGAGGACCTGTTGGAGAGCCAGTAAGTATAACCAAACACTTTTAGGATGATATTTTATTCCTGTAACCCAGATTTCGACTTGTAACTGTAGTGTTATTTATCATCACTAAGAAAAGATAATGTAACACAATCACGTCATGGACTCTGGCAGTCGCCGGAGTTGGCATTGGTGGTCATACTATGGAAATTCATTGTAAACTACATTGTTATGTAGCTCCTGACCACATGGCATTTTAATATGACGTTTATATCTTAGACTTTTTTGGCTAAATGACTTTCTTCTTGTTCCTAGAAAGCCACATGGACTTCAGTGTGGTTATTTCTAGAGAAAGGGTAATAACTAAATATAGTTAGAACTAGGTGTGGCTACAGGAAAATAAATAAAATGCATTATCTTGATCACAGAAATCTAAATCATTTTGTTGTAAAAAAAAAAAAAAAAAGTGCTTTCCTGTTAAGGCTGTTCATAATTCCAGTGCTTTTGTGTAAGTTTAGCATTGGGGAAGTTACCATTTGAGTCACTGTAGGCTGCTGTTATTCCCTGTCAGTGAAATATAGCATGTCAAGAATGTTGCTTGGTTGATTATAATTTGCTTTTAGTTTTTTAGTCATTCCTGTGGTAATGACATCACCCAAGCCTTTTCGCCACTTGCCCGAGCGCAGATTCAAACTTCTAATAAGCAAAGTAGTTCTAGACGTCGAGCTTGGCAGGACAGAGAAGCAGCACTGAAAGGAAAATGAGGTCATGGGGTTATGGGATCTTTCTCACTCATTGCCACCTTTTCATAATGTGAAGCCTTCTCGTTAGCAGATGGGGGTAAAAAAACCAATACAAATCAGAATGAAAATGGGGACTTTCTGATGCAAACTCCTGATTTATCAAATAGCATCTTGCTAGTATTGTGGCTTTTGGTGGCATGGGTTTTAAAGCAGCAATAGTGAGAAAGAAGTGTGCGGGAGTATTTGCAGTCTCATCTCTTTCTGCCACTTTTCAGAGCTTGACCATGCGTTCTTTGAACTTGATGCCATGGCATGCTATCCCTGATCTCTCCTGACAGAGCTGAGGGGTACGGAGTTGTGTCTCAAAGTCGCAGGCCCAGCAGTCGGGCGCATAAAGCATCAGATCTCAAGCCAGTAAAAAAACACTCAGGCACAATAAGTTGTTCTCCTTGCAAGGCCCGACAGACAGCTGCTGCTGCGTATGCGTCATTATCTGCAGATTTCTAGGCTGTTCTTACCAGATGTTTCAGGCTTCATTACACTTTGGATTTATTTTTAGCAAGAATATTGCAAGCAGATATGAATGGTGGTAGTAACCGAGCACTTCCCTAAAACAGAAAGTGTACCCCTGCTACAGTGGGGAATAATTCCAGAAAGAACCTTCCGGCATCAGAAAGAACTGTAACAAAATGCTGTCGTTAGGTCTCCTGACAAAAGGGGGACTCTGGGATATTGTGGACACCAGAGAGAATAAAGAAGCAGGGTGTGGGCAATGCACAGATAACACGTACGCTAAAAAAAACCCAACTGATCAAAAACCCACTCGGGGAATCTTTTGCATACATTTCCAAACCAGATACACACTCAACAAGTCACCCTTCCCCTGGAACTGTCTGCATACTGTTCAGAATCAACAGTCTAAGCATATCGGGTATTGGGACAGTCGACAGTCACAGGAGAAATGCTCGGGCTTGAAGTGGTAATGATCAAACCCTTAGTGTAAAAAAAAAAAAAAACAGCTTCATGTAAGACATCACAGGCTTTCAAGGCAAGTTAAAATTGAAACTAAATACCTTCCTTGCCTCTATCGATGTACTGATCACTGTACATAAATATTGCCCTTGGTGGAATAACTGCATGTAACAGATTTAATTTTCATAAAATGTATTAGGGATGTGCAGAAGGAAAAAATTTGTCGATTCTTATTCGTTTCGCAGGACCCAAATGCGTTGCATTCGTTTCAGGGGGGAAAACCCAATTCCTTTGATTCGTTTTATTCGTTTTCAGTTTTCCCATTAAAGTCAATGGGGGAAGTATTTGCAGCCTATTTTTGGCTGCAGAATTGGGGTTTTCTTACCAATTCTGATGAAACTTCTGGGGAGCAATCATCAGAACGAGAAAAGAGCTCCAAGGGACTTAGACTGTGGCAAAGTGGCATGAATAGCCTAAGGCACTGTAAAGGGGCAAAGGGGTACCAGGAGTGGATAGAGTGCTTTAACAGAGGTGCAAAGCATCAGCGAGAGTGTCAGAAACACAGCACAGCTTCAAAAGAGAGCACCGATAACAGTTGCATGAACCCTCAAAGGCAGCACGACAGGCAAAGTGGCAAGCAAGTGGCATCAACATCCTACAGAACAATGAAGGGGGAACATAGCAAGCAGAATGGGTGTAAGAAAAAACCACAAGGTGCCGATAAAGGGACAAAGCAGCAGAAAGACTAGCATTAATATACTGAGGAACCATGATAGTGGCAAGAACACCACAAGGAGTAGAATCGTTTGGTGTATGGCAGCAAGGCAGAGTGGCAGAAAGTTGATAGGTGCAAGACAGTCAGGCAGAGCGGAGGTAGTCTGGTCCCTGTGGTTTTGATAGGGGCTAGACAGACTGGCAGAGCTGAGGTAGTCAGGTCGCTGTGGTGTTGTTAGGGGAAAGACAAGGAGGCAAGACAAGATGAGGCTCAGCTTGCGGCACGACTATCAACTGGGGCTTACTGTCCACCCGACCCATCTTGAAACACGGACCAAGGAGTCTAACATGTGTGCTAGGACCTGAAACATGATAAACTATGCCTGGGTGGGGTGGAGCGTTTCTGCTGTGCACAGGGCCGGTGCAAGGATATTAGGCACCCTAGGCAAACCTTACAGCCTGATGCCCTACCCCCACCTCCCCATACACAATTTTAAATTATGCATTTAACACATATTTTACATGAAAAGTGACATTCTGAGGTAAAATTAATATATACGTTACTGTGATAATTTCATGCACTGTTGTGATGCCAACAAGAAAACTTTGCATCTTGGAATTCATATGGCATCATACCTATTGTGATATATTTCGGCACGGTCCTCCCGTATCAACACAATACTATCTGCCAACACTCAAAGAATAACAACCCTACCTATGAAAAAGAATACCACAAATATTACACCAGAATCTAAAATATCAATACACATCCAATCAGGAAAATAGAACCGGCCAAGCTACTACTACAGATCCCTACAGAGAAACCACATACCCTGTTTCCCCGAAAATAAGACAGTATCTTATATTAATTTTTGCTACCAAAGATGCACTAGGCCTTATTTTCAGGGGATGTCTTATTTTTCCATGAAGAAGAATTCACATATATTGTTGAACAAAAAAAATGAACATTTATTATATTCTGAATAGTTGTCTGGTTATGCAGGGTAAAAAAATCACAGCTGCATGCTCTGGTGTTCTGTGCGACGGGCATGCTCCCAAATAAAAACTTTGCTAGGTCTTACTTTCGGGGGAGGTCTTATATTTAGCAATTCAGCAAAACCTCTACTAGGTCTTATTTTCGGGGGATGTCTTATTTTCGGGGAAACAGGGTATTAAAAGAATGCTTCATCTCATTCTTTGCATGCAAAACACAGACCCTCACCAAATACAGAATAAAGCCACATAAATTATAAATAGAAATGTGCAGATAACAACTGAACTGTAAAACGCATCACGTCAGACTCTATACAGTGCAACAATGGAAAAACAAAAATGTCACCATTCCTCGTGAAACAATCAATAAAATCAAGATATATAAATCATTAATCATAATAGTAAAATCATACTAATAAAATAATTTCAAAACAGCTGATGAATAGAATATCCAATAATTAAAGACTCATGCAAATTTTGAAAGCTTTACCAAACACCAATAAAATATGTCAAACAGCAGACACATCACATACTACCAAATAATTAAAATGGTAGTCAATCAAGAAAAATGAACTTAAAAAGTCACCTTTACTTACCCTCTCCAGCAGTTCTCCTACTCCTTTCCCTTGCAGGCCACATCAGAAGCAGCAGTAGCTACTGAAGCTGTCCTCACTGCCCTCTTCCTTAGCGACCACAACCAGTCTCTTCTCTCTCTCACACACACACACACACCAGTCACACCCTCAGGACCAGTTTCTGTCTCTCACACACCAATCACCTCCCCAACCAGTCTCTCTCTCTCTCTCACACACACACACACACACACCAGTCATCTCCCTGATCAGTCTTTCTCACACATACACACGTCACCTCTCTGGCCAGTCTCTCTCAATCACACAATGCTCTCTCTATTTCACTCTCAATCACACACATGTTCTATCTTACAGCCACAAGCCAGCCAAAAACATGCTCCATCTCGCACACATACATTGACACACACAAGCACCCTCCCTGATTCACATATACACCACACACATACAGAAGCACCCTCCCTATCTCACATACATGAAGCACCTTCCCTGTCACTCACACAGAAGCACCAGTTCCTTTCTCACATAAACACACACAGAAGCACCATTCCTTTCTCACATACACACACACAGAAGCTCCATTCCTTTCCCACATACACATACACAGAAGCACCCTTCCGATCTCAAATACGTATACACACAAAGGCCCCCAGCTGAACAGCTCGTCACCATCAGCGGCTGGCTGCGCTAGTCTTCATTTCGCTTCTTTTCGTCGACTCCTCCTTCCAACAAAATGGTCAAGTCCAAACTATCTGAGGAAATTTGGGCCAAGTCACCTTCTCCCACTTGACCCCTGCTATAAAACCCCTCACCTTATTCACAGGTGGACAAGCATCAGAGGAAATATTTAAAACGTCCACAAAACATTTCTTAAGCAAGTCTCTCAGGGATGTCCAGAAATTCAGGAGTCAAAGATTCGGATGCCTAGCAAAGTTCTGCAATTGCTCTACTTTCCTGTGAACGGCCATTTTATCTTGGACTAGAGCTGCATTCACAGTCTTAATTTCTTAGACTTCCTTCTTTACCTTCTCAATTTTCTCTTTGAGCTCCAAAGAAGCCACTTACTGGTTGTGGGCAAGCACTGATACAATCTCAACCCAGGAAGTAATATGCAAAGCACGGTTAAAGCAGAATCCACTCTGACCAGTGCTGTCCAGATGGCATCCATTGTGACCACTGGTGGCTTAACAAGAGGAGACAAAAAGGTGTGCTGGGCATCATGAACAAAAGGTCCCTCTGAGGTTTCCACCGACTTGTCCCTTGGGACCAGGGACTACCTCCAGCGCCTTCTCCCCCTTCTCGCAGTTGACCTGGAGCACTATATAAACTGTTCCTCTTCCATCTGAAAAATCAGGGCATCAAGACAGCTCCCATTAGGCTTTGGCCCCCTCCACAGTATCCTATGGCACAATGTTATCCAGCCAATTTGGAGATCCAAGTTCTTCTCCATGACACTTGGTCGCTCCTTGGATCAAGTCGAACAGTGGGGCTGGGTTCCTCTGACTTACTGGGGATGAACAGTCAGCAAACTCATCCAGGGTGCTCTGACCCTCTCTAAGGCTGACAGATCAGAAGGGTATATCTGAAGCTTTCCCTTCCTCATAGGCATCATATTCAGGGAAACAGAAAAGTATCAAAACAGGAGGAAATCGCCTCACAACCACTCGTGCCACCATCTTGACTCCTTCCCCAGCTTTGTGTCTCCATGCAACATATTTCTGAGATCACTAGCACAGACCAGAAGCTATCGCAGAATTAACTAACTTCATCCTCATTCACAGCTACTTCATGGTCCCATAATGAAATGTGTTTATTGACCGAAAAGAACAGTATTCCAGGATGGCACCAGAGTACGCTCTTCAACAGATCCAGAAGAGGAATTACGCATCACACCTTTTACAGACTGTTGATAAATTAATGACATATTTGTAACATGGATTGAAGGAAAAGGGGATTTTATGCACTTTCATGACTTGAACACATTCCATCCATCAATCAAATTCAAAATGAATTACTTACTGCATAGAAAAAGAGAGAGCTTCTTGCACACCATAGTCTCATTGAGGGCCACTTTTAAAGGCATTTTTGCAGGTAAGATAGTGCTTTACTCATGAAAAGGAGGCTAACCTGTCTGCATTCTGCCACTGGGTGCATAACTTTATGCACAGATAGGAGAGGCATTCCCGGGGGCGGGGCTGGGGGAGGAGTTAGCACTCACCGTGTACGCGCATATACTTTGCTAGAAAGAGCATCCATACAAACAGCTTTTTCCCTTTGAAATTTGGCGTAAGGTCTGTGCATAAAAAGTACCCACAGACTTCACACGTCTGCGCACAGTTTTAACGTCGCCACCATTAAAAAGTTGTCACATACAAATAACAGTTTATAGAAAACCTGTCATCAAAGGAGCAGCTGCCTGAGAGTTTCCAATGTTCATGTACTGTTTCCATTAAATATAATCACATCGCACGATACTATTCCATCTGCTTTGACCCAAGACAGACCAAAAAAACTCTCAAATTACAGAGAGTGCTTATCACAGTACAAATGAAAGGAAACCACAGAATATATGCCTCTTGAAGTAATGTGCAGCCCAGAACTAGAGACACTATGAAATCATAAGACAGGAGAGTTCAACTCTGGGCTTCGAGTGCCTCAAATAGGCCTGGTTTTCAGGATATCCGCAATGAATATTCATACATGCAAATCTATCTCATGCATATTCATTGCGGATATCCTGAAAACCAGGCCTGTTTATGGCTTTCGTGGACCGGAGATGCCCCCCGCCCCCCGTCATAACAGATCTACTGGAGGTTGAAACCAACATTTCCTGCTCTTCCAATACCAGCTTTCTGGCAAGCAGTCAACATGTAACAAAAACTGGCAAGAAACTAAGTCACAACTGAAATTTTAATGAACGGTGCCAGCATGCTTCCCAGGATTATAGAGTTACTCACATGGGAAGATATTTAACAGAAAAAAGTTTACATTCCTGTGCCTCTTTTTTATATGGTGAACATCATCCAGTGCAGTAATAGGGGATGCCATGTTCACAAGACGGGCCAGAACCTAAAAACCAGGAATAAACAACCTCAGATACCAAACAACCCACCATCAAGTACAAGAAGAGAAAACGTATTTCCATGCCACATCCCTCTGGCAATTACTTTACAGTGTGAAAGAGGAACTGCCAAACCATTCAGGAACATAAGACCTTTAAAATAGTGAAACGTTATGAAGTCATTAATCCATAGATTATTGGCCCTATATAATGGGCAGCATGAATGTAAATTAGAATGTTGTGAGAACATGAGGGAGGAGGAATAGCCTAGTGGTTAGAGCAGTGGACTATGAACCAGGAGACCAGGGTTCGAGTCCTGCTGTCACTCCTTGTGACCTTGGGCAAGTCACTTTACCCTACATTGCCTCAGGTACAAAAACTTAGATTGTAAGCCCTCTGGGGATAGAGAAATACCTACAGTACCTGAATGTAAACCGGTGTGATATCTCAATTGAGATGAATGTCGGTATATAAAAAAAAAAAAAAAAAAAAACATGCTAGTATAGTTTTTATAATAGTTATTGCAATCATTCATGATTAAAGGTCACTGTATACTAACCTACATAACAAAAAATTGTATTTCCACTATCTTATATATACACAAGGATTTTTTTTTAATGTTAGGGACCAAGAGGACAACAAGGTGACGTTGGCCCCATTGGGGAAATGGGATCTGAGGTTGGTTTGCATGCTTTATTCTCACCTCGTTATAATTGCATATTATAACAAATTAAGAAGGTCAAAATACCATGGGGTTCGCTAAAATGTAGTATTTGGTACCGCAGTTTAGTAAATCCTGTGGTATTTTCCCAGCGGTAATAATACTGCGAGCCGCTTCCCCCAGAAATGATGTACGATGGTGGCTTCTTTGCTCAAGGCCGTCATTACGTTAAAGGGCCTGAGTGGCCCAAAAGAAGCCGCCCCCCCCCCCCAATCAAAGTGTTCCGTAACTCTGGAGGTCTTGTGAGACCCCCTTATCCCATCCCCATCGCCTTCTAGAGGTGACCCTAAAGTGTAAAAAAAAAAAAAAAGTGAAAGACAGATAAAATCAGAGTTGGGTGGCTATGGCCCCCCCCCCCCTCCTCTCTTCGCAAACCCCCCAAACTTTGAAAAATTAGATCCCCTCCCAGCCTCCAAAAAGCCTCCTGCCACATAACCAACCTCCCTGGAATCCAATAAGCCCTCACCCCCCCCCCCCCCCCAGCAATAGCTTTGATCCCAGAGCGCCCTTTAGGCTGCAGGTGGTGAAACCTAGGAAGAGAAATGGTGCCCCCTGAGCAGAAGAGCAGCCAGCCAGTGCTATTGTGCTTCAGATGGCACATGGGGCGGGGGGGGGGGGGGCAGTCTGGATCCACTAGCCAGCAAGGATTGAAGGAAAGGCTTTGGGGTGGGGGGTGGGGGGTGGGATGGCCTAGGATGAGGGGGTTCCTGGAGGCCGGGAGGGTTGCTTGGGAGGCGGGGGAGAAGGCCTTCGCTACGTGGCTTTGATTTTATTTAATTTTTGTATTTGGGCGGCCGCCTCTGGAGGCAGTGGAGAGGGATTGCGGTGGAACAGGGAGGGTCTCACGAGACCCCTGCGGTTTGGGGGGCTTCTTTCCAGCTACTCGGGCCCTTTAATTAGCAGCCCAGGAGCGTTGGGATATGTCTTAAGCATCCCAGTGCTGAAAAATCGCAAGCTGGGTTATTTTATTACCATACAGTTTACTAGTAGCGAGTTGCCTTGTATGTGTTTGCAGAGAATTTGCATTCAAAGAATCTCATTGCCATTTTCATGCTATTTGGAGTAAAAGAACGTGCGTCATTGCTGCGTTAAGGCTTTTACTGTGTGGTAAACACCTATCACAGCTTAGTAAATATAACCTGAAGTTAATGTAAGGAACCAGAGGCCATATAGATTGTGTATTGAGGGCTGTAAGGGAACATGCATCTTGCTTCTATAACATTTCCTTCGGTAGGACTGTTTGAACTGAAACTAGTGATCCAGTTACAGATTGATCCTTGGAATTTTTCATACAAATGCTGTACATTCTCTCGAGCTGATAAAGATGAGCGATATAAAATGCGAGATATAAATAGATAAAATAAGAGGGCAAACAAAGGATGTCATGGATATCAGTATCATAGATATCGGAGCTGACAGACTGCATAATGGCAGTACATTGCTGCAGCTTCCTTTTCTGACTGGAGATGAGAGAATTTGAACGGCAGCAGATACGCTTCCACTGAGCTAAAGAAGAGGCTCCCTTAGCTGAGTCAGTCTAAGAACCCTGTCTATTGTAGCCTGGTAGCTTGTTTTCCTCTCTGAATTGTTCTGTCCTCTCATGTCCTGCCCTTCACACCCTGTCTTCTCAGTGATCCCAGTCTCAGGAGATAATTATACTCCTGAGCCATCAGGACTAAAAATATACAAACTCTTTTCAAACAAATTTGCATACTAATCTGATGACCACATACAAAATTTGTGTATTCATTAGTTTGCAGACCTTTTTTTTCCCCCCCCAAAAAATGGGGTAGTTGCTGGCAAAATCTGCAGTAGGTCCTCAGGAATCTACTGCGGACCATTGCAAAATCTACTGTTGCGCTCGGAGGTGGACCCTTGTCCTGAGACAGTGGAGATCTGCCTCCTTTTAGGGACCAGGAAGCTACTGCTCCCAGGGGGCGGAGCACTGGAGGAGACAGAGGCTAAGAAGAGCTTCACCATTGGAAGCCCGAGGTCCTCTCGGGAGGAGCCCGTAGGGACCTGGGCCACTTGGACTTAGGTGGGCCTCACAGGGTCTCCTGGGAGATAGAAAGTCCGGCGTGCCCACAGGCAGAAGGGGAGCGCAGTCAGGTTCGAGACTGGAGGTCAGATATAACAAGGAGGACCAGAAGAGTGTAGGCGATGGCAAGGCTAGGAACAGAGCCAGAATCTAGAGACGTGGTCAAGCAGGCAGAGGTCAAATTCCAGGAGATGGTCCGAGGAGTAGTCAGCAAAGCAGAGGTCAGATACCGGAGGTCAGATGAGGTCACAGGCAGGCCGAAGTGAGAAGGCAGGCAGGTTGAGGAACAGACTGGGGTCAGAAGGCAGGCAGCAGATGAGCAGGTCGAGGAGCGGACTGGAGTCAGAAGGCAGGCAGGCAGGTCAAGGGACAAGCCGAGGTCAGTACCAGTGAATCAGACCGGAGGTACTACCTGGGGAGACGAACAGGAACAGAAGGACACTAGAGTACTAGGAAGCAGGAACAAGGCAGGAACAGAAGGATCCTGGAACAAGACTTTTAACAAGACTGGAGCAAAAAACAAACGCAGTGCAATCTAGCATACAAGCCAACCCGATTGCCAAGGCAAGGAATGCAGGCAATGACTTCCTTATAACAGGGGATCAATCAGGGCGCGCCGCGGAGCTAGGACCCGCCCTTGGTCCTACAAGAGGCTGGGCGGTCCACGCGCGCATAGTGGCGTTGCCGAGGACGCCGAGCTCCGGCGTGAGGCCTGGTGTGCAGTGGAAGGCCCGGTGACCTCCTCTGCGGGACGTGGGAGCCTGGAGGTACTTGCAGCTGCTGCTAGGGAGGCCGACCCGGGACCTGCCGTGGAACCATGAAGGTGAGCAGGCCCATGCGCGGACGGGACGTGTAACATCTACAGTGGATAACTGCAGCTCGACAGATTCTAGCAGGTTCTTCTGGCTTATTTCTGCCAGAAGAATTCCAATGGATTTTTTTTTTCTATAAGATCTTGGAGAAATCCTCAGGTTATTTTTATGAACACAAACTAGGCTTGGTTCAGCTTCAAAACAAACTCTTTTGCACTTTCCTAATCTAAATGTGGATAACCAAGACATTTTTTGGGCGGTGGAAGGGAAGTTTCCTCTTGCTCTCTTGGGCTTCCAGCTCAATTGGAAGTGATCCATGTTCCACTACAGGGCCATGAGCTTTCATTCACAAATACCTGAGGTTTTCCCATATTTTAAAAGCCCCCTTCCAGCTGAGCCCAGCCATCACAGTGAAAGTCCTTGATCGGGGGCCAGAAACCACATTTCCTTCTGGAACTTGGCTAATATGGACCCTAAACTATGGAATAAGACTGAGTCTCCTTCCCATCTGGGACTGTGAGCAGTGTTTCTGCAGCATCCCTGGCCAGCCTGGGGAGAAAAAGTATGACCAAGGATTCAATCAAGGTTCTTCATGTTGCAGTGTCCAGCACTTACCACCGAGCTACCATGTTGACCCACAAATTTATTATAGTTATTTTATTTCTATGTTTTATTATAGTTATTTTATTGTTATATTATGTTTTATTGTTTATTTTGATGTATGTTCCTTTGTTCATCGCCTAGACTTATTGTTAGTGGTAATTTTAATAAATGTAAAAATTTAAATGTAAATGTTTTAAATTAGTTGGCCAGCCTGGTGGCTCAGTGGCACATGCTGCACACCGCAATGTGGAATATGCTAGTTTTCTAGTTTTGCCATAATTACAAAGCCTTTTGTAATGGAGATCTATAGTAACAGTGTATGCTAGAGCAGAGGCTCCCAACCTTGTCCTGGAGTCACACCTAGCTAGTCCAGTTTTCAGGATGTCTGGGATGAATATGCGTGAAATATATTTGCATAAGGTGGAAATCTAGTGTAAACACATTGGTCTCATGCACATTCATTGTGGCTCTCCAGAAACCAGATGTGCCTCCACAGTGCTAGAGAATGTTTGGGGTACTGTCCCTGTAGTTATAATAAAACAATGTACTTACAGCTCAGTCTCTGGATTCGGACAATTCCAAGGTTACATTGACAAATAAGCTCCTATTTTTCACTTTAAGCAAACATAGCAGATAGATTTTTTTTTAATAGAAAATCATTTTAAAGGGGAAAATGTTACATTGTCGTCTTGCTAGTAAAGAATGAACATTCATCTCATCAGTGCCATGCCAGACATGTCAAAGAAATGTCTCAGGGCTTTAACTTCAAAGGACTTTTCTCATAGGTGCAGGATGGGATAAACTCTTTTGAAAATTAAGGCCTTTGGTATTGGAATTTTAGACCTGTATGATGTTGGTTCTTTTAACTAACAGGGACCTCCTGGCACAGAGGGAGAAGCTGGTCCTCAAGGGGAGCTCGGAGCAAAGGTACGTCGCAGATATTACATGGGTACTGTTGTTGCTGTTTAACATCTGACAACGGCATCGTCACAGCTTCTCATCTCATGCTCATCATCTCCTGTATTTCAGGGAGACGCTGGACCTTCTGGCAGTATTGGAGAACAAGGAGAACAAGGTTTAAGGGTGAGCTGATCATGAGAATCACATTCCTTGGTTAGACAGAAAGTTAAATTTCAGCATTGAAGCAAAAAAAGAGTATTCTAGAAATCTCATGCTCCATAAATACATTTTGGGGGGTTTTTTTAAGTAAAATTTGCAACAGAAAAATACAATGCATATCACACATGAAACATTTCCAGTTTAGAAAGTTTGCGTGGCCTGCAAGTATGCGATTCTGTGAGCCTGATTTTCAAAGCCATGTATGTGCATACAACGGTTTTATTTATGCATGCGAATGGCTGTTGTAAAAGCCCGGGGCTTAGTTCGCTTTGTGTGCATGTAACCCAGTTTTGCACATATTCTATGTGACCTGGGGATAGTCGTTTCTGAGGGGGGGGATGGGGGATTTGCATGCATGCTTTTTCTGTTTTAAAAGTATGCATGTAAGTTACCCTGTACGGGTTACACCCTCGATAGAGCAGGCATAACTTTCCACGGGTTAGTCTGTGTGTGTTCCAGGCCGTTTCCCTGGAAATATTCATACTGAACTTGTATGCTTAAGTTTGCTTGAAAGTTTGGAGTAAAGTCGGTGGGCAAAAGGCACAGATAGACTTTACTCTGACCTGCTTGGTTATTACATTACCCTCCCTATGCATCTGCTTACATAGAGAAAAAGTTACAACATAACTCTGTGTGTAGACTCTTGAGCAGTACTGCCTCCTTTGGAAATGGCCAGCCTTCAAAATTATTTGGTAAATGCTAAAATACTTAAAAAGTCCCCACCTACATGTTAGCAAATATTTAAAGGGAAAGTACACAGGGAGAAGGCAGCATCTTCGACCCCTATCGGGGTCCTGAAAGAGGAGGAGGCCCTGCTCTTGGCCGGAGGCTGTGGTGTGTGGCAGGACCACATGGAAGAGAGTGAGAGGGCTGTACAGAAGAGAGGGCGTGGCCTGAATGAGAGTGAGTGAGGGGCAGGAAAATGCAAGGATGGATGGGAGTGGAGGAGGTCAGTGAAAGATGAAAGGGAGGAAATAGAGGAGGAGGGTCAGTGAGCTGTACTGGGGGGGGGGGGGGGCAGGAAGGGAGATGGCTACGAAGGCAGAGGTCAGGAGTTCAGTACATTATGAATGCATTTCTTCCCTGGACAGTAAGCTATGGAGAAATTCTCAGGTTGCAAGTGATCTCGTCTCTAGTCACCTATATCAACCTGACTGTAATAAATAGCTTGATATAAAAAGGATAGATTTTGAAGAGTAATAATAAATCAAATAAACACATGTTTGTGTGATATTGTGACTTATATAGAAGAAGGAATCTTGAATAGGGAGCCATTTTGTTGGTAGATTGTCTCAGTCCTGGAAGCTGAGAATAGTGAAAAAACATGCAAAAGACGTTTTATATACAATCGGTTTCCCAAATATGAGGTATGTTGTTCATACGCATACCATTCAATGTCATATCATCTCTCTTATCTCCATTTAATGCCTATATCAGGGCTTCCCAAACCTGTCCTAGGGATACCATTCAGATTTTTTCTGGATGTCTACAATGACTATGCATGAGATACATGTACATTCATTGGCAACCCAGGGATGATTTTCAAAGCAACTTTCACACATAAAGACCTGTTTTATGTGTCAGTGGGGCTCTGAATATCAATCAAGGGGCCAGTGCATGTAAAAGTGCATGCATGAGTGGTGTCCTGGGTACCTCTTTGTGCACTGAAAAGAGACATTATGAGTAGCAGCGCTGGAGCATAGTTGTGGCTTACATGCATACAAGTGACTTCAAAAGGCCCTACATGTGCCAAAGCTGGAAGATACGCACAGCAGTCAGGCCAGCGTGCGCTGCGCGGATTCTAAAAAGCACCCGTGGATGCTCTTATCTCTTTTTTTTTCTTGAAAAAGGGGCGGAGTGTGGGCGTGGTCAGGGTGGGGCACGGGTGTTCCAGGATTTATGATTTAAACCAGTGCGTAAATACGTGCACAAGTGAGCGCTGGGGTCCCCTACTGCGTGACTTTACTTCTGCTATGGATGGCGTGTGTATAAGTCCTAAAAAAAACCCCACTAGGCTAGTGAGCAGGGTTTCAAGGATCGGGGCTAACAGGGTAAAAGGCTAATTAAACAGGGGGGGTTAGGAAGTCCTATCCTTCATCTGGGTGAACTGGGAACTAACTGCGGAAACTGGTAATTGTGTTGACATGCGTGTCTCCTAAACTTCCCCCACTTACGTGGTAGAGCCGGCATTTGCACGCATGTGCATGAGTCCATACACACGTATGTTCTAAAGTGCCCATGTCTCTGGGCACAGGCCAGCATATGCACGTACGTGTGCACCCGTGTGCCGGTATCGGTTATCCTCATATTTTTTTATTTTAAAAAGTATGAACCCGGATTTCAAACCTATCTGTGGTACAGCATTTGCAGGCATAAGGGAATGCAGAGAGAATAATGCTAGTATTTTATAAACTGTGTGGCGAGAGTTGCACAGTTTATAAAGTGCAGTATATTTTCTGCTCTAAAAGTACATGTGTATGCTTCAGTACACACTAATATTTCCAATGCAAGAAAATGCTTACTTTCTCTTCCTATTTTTATAAACCTACACACAAAATAATCATGGCACTGTTTGACTAAGCACCCAGAATTAAACTTGGAGGCAGGTATTATATAAAGTATGCACATTTAGGGGGTGATTTTCACAAGGATTTACATGCTTAAAACTGGGTTTTACATGCATAAATGTACTTTAAGGAGGTAATTTTAAAAGGAGTTACATGTGTAAATGTACTATACTGTCGTAGCAATTTTAAAAAGCCATTTACGCATATTAAAGTGCATTTACACGTGAATATTCTATGGGGAATTCAATGGCATATATTGTAACAATTTTAAAAAACCCACTTACATGAGTAAACTGCATTTACATGTTCAATATCTTTGTGAGCGACATTGCGGACGGGATAGAAGGCAAGGTTTGTCTTTTCGCGGATGACACTAAGATCTACAACAGAGTGGACACGCCGGAAGGAGTGGAGAGAATGAGACAGGATCTAAGGAAACTGGAAGAGTGGTCGAAGATATGGCAGCTGAGATTCAATGCCAAGAAGTGCAAAGTCATGCATATGGGGAGTGGAAACCCGAATGAACTGTATTCGATGGGGGGGGGAAAGGCTGATGTGCACGGAGCAGGAGAGGGACCTTGGGGTGATAGTGTCTAATGATATGAAGTCTGCGAAACAATGCGACAAGGCTATAGCAAAAGCCAGAAGAATGCTGGGCTGCATAGAGAGAGGAATATCGAGTAAGAAAAGGGAAGTGATTATTCCCTTGTACAGGTCCTTGGTGAGGCCTCACCTGGAGTACTGTGCTCAGTTCTGGAGACCGTATCTACAAAAAGACAAAGACAAGATGGAAGCGGTACAGAGAAGGGCGACCAGGAAGGTGGAGGATCTTCATTGGATGACGTACGAGGAGAGATTGAAGAATCTAAATATGTACACCCTGGAGGAAAGGAGGAGCAGAGGCGATATGATACAGACTTTCAGATACTTGAAAGGTTTTAATGATCCAAAGACAACGACAAACCTTTTCTGTAGGAAAAAAATCAGCAGAACCAGGGGTCACGATTTGAAGCTCCAGGGAGGAAGATTCAGAACCAATGTTAGGAAGTATTTCTTCACGGAGAGGGTGGTGGATGCCTGGAATGCCCTTCCGGAGGATGTGGTGAAGACCAGAACTGTGAAGGACTTCAAAGGGGCGTGGGATAAACACTGTGGATCCATAAAGTCAAGAGGCCGCCAATGAAGAGTGGGTGACTCACCAGAATGATGGCTACTGCCTGGAGACAATACCCTTATTCAATAAACATACACATGCTTACTGTGACTCCAACATCGTTCTAGCTTCAACAGCAAGAGGAAATGTGGAATAAAGGATCTGCACTCACAAAGGGGGGAGTAGCTGGCTTGTTACGGCGGTTACTACCCCAAACCAAATAAGCCTGTTACTTCTATTTCTATGCATATACAGCATAGTTCTCTGCTTCAACGACAGGGGAGAAGAAAAAACTGATACTTCACGCATATCCAGCATAGCTCCCTGCTTCAACGGCAGGGGAGAAGAAAAAAGGGTTCACACTCACAAAGCGGGGAGTAGCTGGCTTCTTACGGCGGTTACTACCCCAAACCAAATGTGCCTGATACTTCACTTTCGATGCATATCCAGCATGGCTCTCTGCTTCAACAGCATGGGAGAAGAATAAACTGATACCTCAAGCATATCCAGCATAGCTCCCTGCTTCAACGGCAGGGGAGAAGATAAACAACCAATAAGGGCTGTATAACATAGTCTGAGTAGAACAAATAAGCATGGGTGTAGCTTGCTTATTGCGGCGGTTACTACCCCTACTACCCCTAACTTATCAGCTAGATATTCACTTGGATGCAGCTCCATCACTGCTTTCTACATTAATGGTGGGGGTGGAAAGGAAATAGAACCAAGAGCTAAGAGAAACAGATAAGTATGAGAGAAAAAAGTGTGTGAAGCTTGCTGGGCAGACTGGATGGGCCATTTGGTCTTCTTCTGCCGTCATTTCTATGTTTCTATAAAACTCAATGTTAAGCATGTATATGCTTTTTAAAATTACCTTCTAAGTGTATGTGAGCTTTTGAAAATTGCTACAATTAGTGCTATTGAATTGTCAGTAGGTTTTACTTGCATAAGTGCACTTTAAGCATGTGAATGGGTGTTTGAAAATTGCTACAATATATGCTGTTTTTACCCATGGAAATCCTTTTGAAAATGACCCCATTGTGTTCTGAAGATATTTGCACGCATACTTGGAATCACCAGTTTGCAGATACCTCCATCAGTTTACCCAGCCCGCCTCCATTTCATCTAGACCCTCTAACACTTCACCCTGAATCCCCTCCACTTCACCTAAGCCTCCCACCCAGAAACTCGACACAGCAGACAAGTCCGATTTCACTCGTGTAAATCAATTAGCAGTTGTAGAAATGTACAAACAAGTTTGGGAATGTATACGTGTATATCTGTTTAAAAATAGCAACCATTGCACATACTTCTAGACCACCCTTTTATTCCTTGGTAAAATGTCTGTACAAAAAAACAGAAAATATGCATCTGGTATTGCCATTTATAAAATAGCATATACGTGCGTACCTGCTGTTTTCATGGCAGCAGCTGTAACTCCGTACAAGGTAGTTTGTGCATGTACTCAGCCAGTTACCCAAGGATTCTTAAAGCAAAGTTACGTGCGTGAGTTTGCTTTGAGATTTGTTGATAAAGTCTGCGTGTACAGGGTATACTGGAAAGCTGAATGGCTGTGGGGGGGAGGGTCACCCAGACAAGTTTGGGAAGCCCTGGCTGATGATTCTCAGCTCATGACGTGACACGACTTCCTGCCAAACTTTGGGTGCTTTGAATGCAGAGCAGAAACTGGAAATTCGGTTACTCTGGAAGTTTTCTTTACCGCGCGGGATTTCACAGTCATATTTTTAGTTCTGCATCAGTTTTCAGCGAAGATGACGGTTAGAAAAAATAGCAGTGGTAGTTTATTTTAAAAGTTGAAAATTGGCATAATCAGAAAATGAAGTAACTGTGCATGACAGTAGTAGCGCCTCCCCAGACATCTGTCACATGAACACAGGGAGGCCGATTGTCAAGGCTGCGGGGTAAAACAAAGTTTTGCCTGTGGAAACGGGGTCTTTGAAAATTGCCCACCCCGTGTACAGTTAAAATTACGGACATCGTGCCACTAGGTGTGTAATTTTATTCACGGTGAAAACAGTCATTCCTGGGGGTGGAGTTGGGGACCGTTCTTTTAAATTTTCAAATGTATGCACGCAACTTTAACTTTCGTTGTAAAAAATGTGTGGTTAAAAAGTACCTGCAGACTTTGCCAGCTTTTGAAAATTACACCTCCTGAATGGGCTTCTAATGTACAGCAGTGCTTTGAAAGCAGTAACGGATCTTTCATCTCTTAAAACAACCCAGGGCGAACCAGGACCACCAGGAGAAGAAGGCGCTCAGGGGAGAGATGGGGCAAAGGTAAGCACCTCTTACGGCTTAAATGTCCTGTGCTGCTCTGTGGCAGTGGTGAGAGATGGTCGGTAATTAACGTTCTGCATGACGAGGCTGTTTAGCCTCCCATTTACACGAAACTGTTTGAGGCAGTCAAGTGACCTTCACAAGAGGGAGGCTTGGTAAGTATTGCACTTAACCACACTCCCTAAGGACCACTAGGGTAGTATCATGAAGCCCTATCAGAACAGGTAATAGCGGAAGCATTGAAAAGGTGAGCCCAGCAGCAGGAAAGTGGATCTTAGCACAGCCCCTGGGAGGGGATGTAATAGTAACGTCTGGGACACCATGAATGCAACAGATGTTTTAGCACACAGCCTTCTGGCCAGTCGGGGCCGTGCTACCAGATGCACTGTATGGGAAATTCCATTTTTAAAACTCTTAAGTTAGAATTGACATTTAGTTGGCTTATACAAAATTAGAGGGCCTAGCGCAGAAAGTAGGTCTGACCTCAAAATATTGTTTCAGCGATAGCAGTCACTAGATTCCAGACCGCTGGACATATTTTGTTTCTTACAAGAGCAGGGTCTGCTTTTCCTCATCTCTTTAATAAAGGCAAATCAAACTGGATTATGCTGAAGAGCTGCAATAATCAGTGGTATGGGGAGACTGAACAGTGTTTGCCCAGTTTATTAAGAACATTTAATTTACTGAGTGAGAGGGAAAACCGTTACCCCTTACAATGAAAATGAGACTGCTAGGGGGCCTCTGGGATTTTAACCCTCCGGTCACCAGTACGGCTTCAAGTGATTGAAGGGACCCTGCCGGTAGTTTATCTGTTCTGGGAGGTTTTTTTTTTGTTTTTTGTTTTTTTTTTTAAGTGCAAGCCAACAATTTTTAATCACGTGAGATGATTCTAGTTTGGTTGTTCATAGCTCCACTTTCCATTGGTCGTCTTGTTTCTAACATTAATGGAGCTTATGCACACATCAAACAGATTACTTCTCTATCTCCTAACAGTGGAACACTGATGGTTTAAGGTGACTACTTAGAGATGTGCAAACCTCTGCAAAACAGATTTGCCGAACATGTCCGCAGGCCTGTAAACCACTTCAAAAGTTCATCAGACCTTTTTTGAAGAAATCCAAAGCAGATTGGAAACATTTGCCTTGGGTTTTTAAAAAAAATCAGAGCAGACTTACATTGCGAATGTGCTTCCAACAAATCAGATTTTTCACAAACACTTTAGATTTTTGGAATTTCCTGCAAACTTTTCCCAAATCTGCTAGTAAAATTTACAAACCGATTTTTTCCCCAGAAAATCTGGAGAGAATCTAAAAATTCCATCAAACTCAAACAAGGCCAAAATCCTCCCAGTTTGAGTTTGACTTTGAATTGTTCTCATACAGCATCTCTAGCCACTTCCTCCCGGGACAAACCAACAGGCGACTTCAGCTCCCAGCACCCTCCTCCTGTCCTCCAGTTCTTGTCATGTTTTCATGAAAGGTTATAGACTACTGGCAGATGCCATGCATAGGTAAAATAACAAGATCTAAGAATGAGAAAAGAAGGGAGGCCCTGTAGGAATACAAAACATTGCTCAGTAGTGGACAAAAGCAGCAGAACAAAATAAAAATTAATGAAAACACTGCAGTGCTACTTTAATAATAATTTTGAACTTACAGCATGATAAAGTGCTTTATATCCAAGGAAAGCTACAATGTATTTTTAATTTTTAACAATCGCAATATTTATTTATTTTTATTTATTTGTAGACTTTTATATATCCCGTTGTTTGGTACTAGCCTTCACAACGGTTTACAGGATAACAATAAAACATTGTTTTCAGAGATGGGCTAAGTCACAACAAAAAACCCTCTCCAAATCCATATTGATCCAGATGTTATGGACACTCATAATTCATTGGCTTTCCACCTTAACAGAACTGCAGTGAAATCTATCAGTCTGTATCTGTGAGGTCGATGTTGAAAGAAAGCTTAGGTCCCTAAATTAGGTGCCTATTTTCAGCTGAATTTTGGAGCCACTGAGGGTAACTTTCAAGCATCTCTGCACGGAGGCATATGCACGCATATATGGCCACGCGGAAATCTACGATAGTATTTTATAACCTGCATGTATCAGATACACATATCTCAACCCACGTGTATGTAGGCTTATGCACCAATGCATGCAATGAATTGAAAGTGAATATTTCAGTGCATTAAACCTGCGTATTTTTCCTACCTATTTAAAAAATATATGAACATAAGAAATTGCCATGCTGGGTCAGACCAAGGGTCCATTAAGCCCAGCTTGATGTTTCAAACAGATGACAAACCAGGCCACAAGAACCTGGCAAGTTCCCAAAAACTGTCTATCCCATGCTACTGATGCCAGTAATAGCAGTGGCTATTCCCTAAGTCAACTTGATTAATAGCCATTAATGGACTTCTCCTCCAAGAACTTATCCAAACCTTTTTTGAACCCAGCTACACTAACTGCACTAACCACATCCTCTGGCAAAAAATTCCAGAGCTTTATTGTGCGTTGAGTGAAAAAGAATTTTCTCCGAAAATAAAGTAGGACATCGTCATGTAAACCTAATTTATACGCATAGGTCAATATATTTTAAAACGTGCGCGCAATTGAAATGACCAGTTTACCAATTACTTCACCAGTTCATCCAATCCTCTATGTCACTGAGACTCTCCTGGTTCTTCAGCCTGAACTCCCTCCAGTTAACCCGGACTTCCCGCCCAACCAATAATAAACACGGTTATTATCACTTACATAAGATAATTAGCAGGTATAAAATTATGCCAGTATGTTGCCAAATGTATGTACGTATATTTTTTTTTTTAAATAGCAATTTACACAGGTAACTTTTGGTCACACCCAGGAATGCTCCTGCATGCCTTTTATTTTGTGTGTTTCTATGTGAGTACAGGCTATTACGTGTGAATGTGTTCATTTTTGCTCAAGCAATGCTTTGAAAATTCACTCCACAATTTTCAGCTGAAAATTCACAACTGAAATCTAAGGGGCCAATTTTCAAAGGATTTAGGCTCCTAACTTTTGTAGTTAGGATCCAAAATTGGCCCTTTTGAAAACTTATTAGGACTGAATATGTAAATTTAGGCTGCTTGTTTCACTACAAGCCTAAATTTAGGGACCTAAAAAGTAGGTGACTACAAGGAGTGGAATTAGAGTGGAGAAACAAAGTTAGGAGCTTAGCCCTGATTTTCAGAATTAGGCACCTAACTTGGGAGCTTAAATCTGAGCAAATGAATATCAGGCCTACATTTAGGTCCCTAAATTTATGAACATTTTCAGCTGAAAACTTGAGCTTCTCAGTTCAGCTGAAAATAGGCACTTAACTTAGGTACCTAACGTAGGGTCCTAAATTTAGGAACTCAGCTGGTCACCTAAGTTTCAAACCTCTAAATTTAGGTGAATTTTCCGCTGAAAACTTACACGGTCATTCTTTAAACTGCGATGTGCCATTCTTGCATGCGTTAGGGCCTTATCACATCGCGGCGGTACAATTTAAATCAGGGAACGGGGAGTCATTTAGGTGGGGTTATGGCCCTGCAGCGTTGCGGGCGATAATGTTTTCCGCATTTTCGCCGGCAGTACTGCAGGAAATAACAACACCCTTTCCTGTGGCGCTATGGGGCGAAAATGTGCAGCCCAGCCACAACCACAGCGGGTGAAAACGCACCACCGCGATGCAGCCAGCTACATACTTTCACACCCCGTCCCTTGTTTTCCCAGGGTTAGTCTGCTAAGTTCAGTTGAAAATAAGGGTCTAACTTAGTTGCTTAAATTTGGAGCTCAGGGTTTTTTTTATATATCAGCCTCTAGGCCTCTAAGATTTCTCTGTCTTTTTGTCTTTCTCTTAACTGGAGCACGATCGATCAGCTGCCAGCTCATGATCCCCGACAATAGTTCTCAAAAGTTGGATTGGACCCCATCTCTAATTGCTGGTAGTTCATATTGTAGTTGGTTCGGTTTAAGCACATTGAGGTGAAAGTGCCTCACCAGGAATCAGTCCCAAAACCAAGAGCCAGGGTGTCTCGCTCTCACACTGTCAAACTCTGACCACTGGATCAAATCTTTTCCCGTAGTTAAAAAAATAAATAAATAAATAAATAAAAAATTTAATTTAAAAAAGACCTGCTCAATTTGTTTTGTCTGTGCTTTAGGGCGATTCTGGGGACCGAGGCCCTCCTGGAGAAGATGGCGAGAAAGGAGAGACGGGAATACCAGGAATTGCAGGTTCTCTTGGCGAGCCTGGCAGACTAGGCATGCCCGTAAGTAAAGAACTTTGCAAATTCTAAAGTAAGCATTAGCATGGAATGTGTCTTTCTGAAAACAACAGCTCGCTCCTGGGAAACAGGCTGTTGTGTTCAGTGTGTGGAAACCCTGTCTGTATACAGTTAGATTTCACAAGAGCTAGAGGAGCAACGGATAGGGCCTCCTCTTCCAGCACTCAAGTTATACCATAAAAATGTAATTAATTATACATACTCAGAAATTAAAATATTCCGATTCAACTTTGTTTCTCGTTTTAAGACGTCGCGGTAACGAAAAACAAAGAATAAATAAATAGGAGAGCCCCTAATTGCAGTGTTGCACTACTTTGTTGATTGAATGGAAAATGTGTTGTGAGCCAACAGCAGGTCCTTGGATCCAATTAGCTCAGCTCTTTGTGTATGATAATTTCATTTGGTTTAAACTAATTGTTGTATTACTGGTGACTTGTTCTACAGGCTGTTTTGATGTGGTTTTGTGGTGGTCCTATTAATGTTGTTTTTGTGTACTATGATAATGTATTCATCGTATTAATTATTTGCTTTAGTTTAATGATTGATTCATCTGTACACTGCCTCGGGCAGTTGTAAAGAAAGTTGTTAATTAAATATTTGTGAATCTCATGGAATTTTGGAAGCATTAATCCCAAACCACTGCCCGTCATTTAAAGGCCCACTAAATCTGAATCGGGACCCTATCATACAGGTCGATACAGTAAAGTGTGCTCCGTCGGAGCCTGCTCTGGACGCGTGTTTTTCCTTACCCCTTACCCCTTATTCAGTAAGGGGAGGAAAACATGCGGCCCACCCGCGGCACCTAATAGCGCCCTCAACATGCAAATGCATGTTGATGGCCCTATTAGGTATGCGCGCGTGATTCAGTAAGTAAAATGTGCAGCCAAGCCGCACATTTTACTCTAAGAAATTAGCGCCGACCCAAAGGTCGGCGCTAATTTCTTCTGGCGCCAGGAAAGTGCACAGAAAAGCAGTAAAAACTGCTTTTCTGTGCACCCTCCGACTTAATATCATAGCGATATTAAGTCGGAGGTCCCCAAAGGTAAAAAAAGTAAAAAAAAAAAAAAAATTTGAATTCGGCCCGTGGCTGTCGGGCCGAAAACCGGACGCTCAATTTTGCCGGCGTCCGGTTTCCGAGCCCGTGGCTGTCAGCGGGCTCGAGAACCGACGCCGGCAAAATTGAGCGTCGGCTGTCAAACCCACTGACAGCCGCCGCTCCAGGCCAAAAGGAGGCGCTAGGGACGCGCTAGTGTCCCTAGCGCCTCCTTTTCCTCGTTTGCACCGCGTCGCCTCATTTAAATACTGAATCGCCCGCACCGGCGAAGGGCCGGTGCGCGCGCCGGGAGAGCGGGCGTTCGTCCACTCTCCTGCGGTCTTACAGTATCGACCTGTTAGCTGCTTGTTTCAGAAGTACATGGTACTTCTTCTGGCAGTGTTACAGCTTTGGGGTTGATGGTCAGTAACTGCTGAGTGGCGACTCAGCCAGCTAAATTTAGGTGAGTTTTAAACCACAACCTAGCTGGCCAGGTTGTGGCTGAAGATTCCCCTAAATCCAGGTGGCTAAAACACAGCTGGCTGGATGTGAGCTAGCAATCCCTGCGTGCAGGGTTAGCTGATTAGTGCTGAAATTTCAGAGCTAGCTGGCTCCCCCCTCGATCCAGCCACGCTTGCAGGAACGCTCAATAAATCTAGCTGGTACATTTTCAGAACCTCTGATCTAGCTCCCTGACTCCTGCACTAGGTGGCCAGAGTGTATTTGAAAATCTGCCTCTGCAATTAAATCCCCTGTGGAAAGTGCTTCTCTTGAATTTACAGAAGTACGGGTAGGGCCTCCAGTTGCTGTGGTTTCATAGCTGTGACGCACACTGCAGAATTGCCCTTTTCCTGCAAACACGCAGGAAACTGTCAGCAGCCCAGTCTACCACCTGAGGCCAAGCTGACTCCCGGTGTCAGTAGCTTGCTGTGGCTTCCATTCAGCTGCCTTCTCCTCCCTTGGTGCTTCTTGTCTTCTACCATTGCTCCAGTCTGGAGCTGGCACTGCTACTGCCAAAGCTGATTAGGCTGCCGCAAGCATTGTCCAGGCCACCTCCTCCTCTCTGTCTTCGTCCCACTGCTGCCACCACTCAGAGCAATTGGCCCCTCCTCCTTTCTTCCACCAACGCTGCAAGACTCCAAGTGAACAGAGCCAGCTGATACCAGGAGCAGGAGGAAGAGACGGGAAAAAGTTAGGTGGAAAGGTGAGAGGTGCCACTTGAGGGTCAAAAGACAAGAGATGGAGAGAAACCTGGGTAAATGAGAGAGGAGGGAAGGGATAGAAAGCTGGGAGAAGAAGGAGAGAAATTGGGTAATAATGAAGGGGGAGATAGCAAACAAGACCGAGCCAAAAAGAGAGAAGAGAGAGCACACATAGGACAAAGAAGGGCTATCAAAATGATAAGGGGAATGGAACAGCTCCCCTATGAGGAAAGACTAAAGAACATAAGAAATTGCCATGCTGGGTCAGACTAAGGGTCCATCAAGCCCAGCATCCTGTTTCCAACAGAGGCCAAACCAGGCCACAAGAACCTGGCAAGCACCCAAACACTAAGAAGATCCCATGCTACTGATGCAATTAATAGCAGTGGCTATTCCCTAAGTAAACTTGATTAATAGCCGTTAATGGACTTCTCCAAGAACTTATCCAAACCTTTTTTAAACCCAGCTACAGTAACTGCACTAACCTCATCCTCTGGCAACAAATTCCAGAGCTTTATTGTGCGTTGAGTGAAAAAGAATTTTCTCCGATTAGTCGTAAATGTGCTACTTGCTAACTTCATGGAATGCCCCCTAGTCCTTCTATTATTTTAAAGTGTAAATAACCGAGGTCACATCTACTCGTTCAAGACCTCTCATGATCTTAAAGACCTCTATCATATCACCCCTCAGCCATCTCTTCTCCAAGCTGAACAGCCCTAACCTCTTCAGCCTTTCCTCATAGGGGAGCTGTTCCATCCCCCTTTATCATTTTGGTTGCCCTTCTCTGTACCTTCTCCACCGCAACTATATCTTTTTTGAGATGCAGCGACCAGAATTGTACACAGTATTCAAGGTGCGGTCTCACCATGGAGCGATATAGAGGCATTATGACATTTTCCGTTTTATTAACCATTCCCTTCCTAATAATTCCTAACATTCTGTTTGCTTTTTTGACTGCTGCAGCACACTGAGCCAACAATTTTAAAGTATTATTCACTATGATGCCTAGATATTTTTCCTGGGTGGTAGCTCCTAATATGGAACCTAACATCGTGTAACTACAGCAAGGGTTATTTTTCCCTATATGCAACACCTTGCACTTGTCCACATTAAATTTCATCTGCCATTTGGATGCCCAATCTTCCAATATTGCAAGGTGCTCCTGTAATGTATCACAGTCCGCTTGTGGTTTAACTACTCTGAATAATTTTGTATCATCTGCAAATTTGATAACCTCACTCAATCGTATTCCTTTCCAGAACATTTATATGTATATATTGAAAAGCACCAGTCCAAGTACAGATCCAAGTACAGAGGCACTCCACTGTTTACCCTTTTCCACTGAGAAAATTGACCATTTAATCCTACTCTCTGTTTCCTGTCTTTTAACCAGTTTGTAATCCATGAAAGGACATCGCCTCCTATCCCATGACTTTTTAGTTTTCGTAGAAGCCTCTCATGTGGGACTTTGTCAAACGCCTTCTGAAAATCCAAATACACTACATCTACCGGTTCACCTTTATCCACATGTTTATTAATCCCTTCAAAAAAATGAAGCAAATTTGTAAGGCAAGACAAATCCGTGTTGACTGTGTTCCATTAAATCATGTCTTTCTATATGCTCTACAATTTTGATCTTGAGAATAGTTTCCACTATTTTTCCAGGCACTGAAGTCAGGCTCACTGGTCTTTAGTTACCCGGATCGCCTCTGGAGCCTTTTTTAAATATTAGGGTTATATTGGCCACCCTCCAATCTTCAGGTACAATGGATGATTTTAATAATAGGTTACAAATTTTAACTAATAGATCAGAAATTTCATTTTTGAGTTCCTTTAGTACCCTAGGATGCATACCATCCGGTCCAGGTGATTTGCTACTCTTTAGTTTGTCAATCTGGCCTACTACATCTTCCAGGTTCACAGTGATTTCGTTCAGTTCGTCTGACTTATCACCCCTGAAAACCATCTCCGGAACTGGTATCTCCCCACCATCCTCATTAGTAAACACGGAAGCAAAGAATTCATTTAGTCTTTCTGCAATGGCCTTATCTTCCCTAAGAGCTCCTTTAACCCCTCGGTCATCTAATGATCCAACCGACTCCCTCAGAGGTTTCTTGCTTCGGATATATTTAAAAAAGTTTTTATTATGAGTTTTTGCCTCTATGGCCAACTTCATTTCAAATTTTCTCTTCGCCTGTCCTATCAATGTTTTACACTTAACTTGACAATGCTTATGTTTTATCCTATTTTCTTCAGATGGATCCTTCATCCAATTTTTGAAGGATGTTTTTTTGGCTAAAATAGCCTCTTTTACCTCACTTTTTTTTTTAATTTTATTTTTATTGCAGTTTAAAAATATTACAAGAAAATCTCTTGCAAATGAAATATGGTTTTCTTTTAAGCCATACAAATTTAGGACTTACAATCCACTATAGAGAAAAATAAAAAAAAAAGGAAAATTATTTCACAAGAAACCCAACATGTTACATAGGTAATAGGGGAGAAGCAAGGAAGAAAACAGAGCGCTTTTACAGGTAATAATATAAATGAATCATTGAACATTTAACACTCGTCTCTCTATTTACTTGACCGGTTCTTTATAGGAGTCTATCAACATTCTTAGCTGATCGGGTTCTTGAAATATGTATTTGGCATTCCTATAACTCACTAGACATCTACATGAATAACGTAAAATAAATTGTCCTCCTTCAGCCAAGACTTCAGGTCGTAATACAAGGAATTTCTTCCTCCTAATTTGTGTAGCTCTAGTGAGGTCTGGGAACACCCAGATCTTCTGCCCATAGAAAAGCGATGAACGGGATCTGAAGAAAACTTTTAGTATATTATCTCTGTCCGATTGAAATGTAAATGATACCAAAAGTGATCCTCTATTCGTTATTTCCAATTCTTGCGAATTTTGTAAAAATTCAGTCAAATTCAAGCCATTATCTTTTATAGTTGTTCCTCCTTTTATTTCTTCCTGCTGAAACCTCTCTTGCTGAATCTGGTTTCCTTTATTCCCCAATGGTAAATAATAAGCTTTACTTATAATTGGCATGCAAGAATCTGGCATTTTAAGAATCTGACTAACAATTTTTAAACAATTCAGCCGGTGCCATCTGTGGTATTATAGGGAAATTTAGGATCACCTCACCTTTTAACCATGACGGTAATCGTTTTGCCTTATTTCCACCTTTCTTAATGTGTGGAATACATATGGACTGCGCCTCTAGGATTGTATTTTTAAACAATGTCCAAGCCTGTTGAACACTTTTAACCTTTGCAGCTGCACCTTTCAGTTTTTTTCTAAATATTTTCCTCATTTTATCAAAGTTTCCCTTTTGAAAGTTTAGTGTTAGAGCTGCAGATTTACTTATTGCCCCCTTCCAGTTATTAGTTTAAATTTAATCATGTTATGATCACTATTGCCAAGTGGCCCCACCACCGTTACCTCTCTCACCAAATCCTGTGTTCCACTAAGAATTAAATCTAAAATAGCTCCCTCTCTTGTTGGTTCCTGAACCAATTGCTCCATGAAGCAATCATTTATTACATCCAGGGACTTTTTGTCTCTAGCGAGTCCTGATCTTACATTTACTCAGTCAATATTGGGGTAATTGAAATCTCCCATTATTATTGCACTGCCAAATTGGTTTGCTTCCCTGATTTCTCTTAGCATTTCGTCATCTGTCTGACCATTTTGTCCAGGTGGACGGTAGTATACTCCTATCACTATACTCTTACCCAACACACATGGGATTTCTACCCATATAGATTCTACTGAGCATTTAGTCTCTTGTATGATCTTTATCCTGTTTTACTCTAGACCCTCCCGGACATAAAGTGCCACACCCCCACCAAGTTGATCCTCCCTATCATTGCGATATAATTTGTACTCTGATATAGCACTGTCCCATTAGTTATCCTCCTTCCACCAAGTCTCTGTGATGCCAATTATGTCAATCTCATCATTTGCTACTATACACTCTAACTCTCCCATCTTACTTCTTAGACTTCTGGCATTGGCATACAGACATTTCAAAGTGTGTTTCTTGTATGTTTTAACAACCTGCTTTTCAGTTGTTTGGGATAATTCGGAAATCATTAGCTTTGGTGATTTTTTACATATAGGCAATATGGACTATGTTTGCTTTTAATGGAACCTCTCTGTTGGGATGCCCTAACTCTCCTGTTTCATTAGTATCCTTCAAGGATACATTTCTCCGAACCATGCACTGCTGAGTGACTGTCGGCTTTCCCCCTTGTTCTAGTTTAAAAGCTGCTCTATCTCCTTTTTTGAAAGTTAGTGCCAGCAGCTTGGTTCCACTCTGGTTAAGGTGGAGCCCATCCTTTCAGAAAAGTCTCCCCTTTCCCCAAAGATTTCCCCAGTTTCTTACAAAGCTGAATCCCTCTTCCCTGCACCATCGTCTCATCCACGCATTGGAGCTCTGCCTGCCTCTGGGGGACCTGCATGTGGAATAGGAAGCATTTCAGAGAATGCCACCCTGGAAGTTCTGGATTTCAGCTTCCTACCTAAAATCCTAAATTTGGCTTCCAGAACCTCTCTCCCACATTTTCTATGTCGTTGGTGCCCACATGTACCACGACAGCCGGCTCCTTCCCAGCACTGTCTATAATCCTATCTAGGTGATGCGTGAGGTCTGCCACCTTCGCACCAGGCAGGCAAGTTACCAGGCGGTCCTCATGTCCACCAGCTACCCTGCTATCTACATTTCTAATAATCGAATCACCAACTATGATGGCCAGCCTAACCCTTCCCTCCATCATGTTGGTGATTGGCCGGCAGATAGAGGTTAGGACTTTTCAGCTTGGAGAAGAGATAGCTGAGGGAGGATATGATAGAGGTGTTTAAAATCATGAGAGGTCTAGAACGGGTAGATGTGAATCGATTATTTACTCGTTCGGATAATAGAAAGACTAGGGGGCACTCCATGAAGTTAGCATGTGGCACATTTAAAACTAATCGGAGAAAGTTCTTTTTCACTCAACGCACAATAAAGCTCTGGAATTTGTTGCCAGAGGATGTGGTTAGTGCAGTTAGTATAGCTGTGTTTACAAAAGGATTGGATAAGTTCTTGAAGGAGAAGTCCATTACCTGCTATTAATTAAGTTGACTTAGAAAATAGCCACTGCTATTACTAGCAACGGTAACATGGAATAGACTTAGTTTTTGGGTACTTGCCAGGTTCTTATGGCCTGGATTGGCCACTGTTGGAAACAGGATGCTGGGCTTGATGGTCCCTTGGTCTAACCCAGCATGGCATGTTCTTATGTTCTTAAAGAAAGAGGCTGGAGAGGAAGAAGGGGAAAAGGCAATAGAGCAAGATATTAAAAATACTGCAAGACAAAGGAGGAAAAACATACTCTGAGGAAGCGGAAGCAGGTGAGAAAAGGCAGGAAGGAGAGACAGGTCGGGGTAATGAAAGAGAGATGGAGAACAAGAGAAAAAGAAATGAAAAGTAAATAAAAACAGTGGTAAAAAAAAAAATTTATCCAGGCACATAAAAATTGGAGAACTGTTTTTTATTTTTTTCATGAGAAGTATTTTTATGCATCTAAGGATTGTAAGCAATAGGCAGATGTATGCAGCGGTGACGTGGAAGTGCTGTAGAATCTGCAGCCGGAGATGGAGCGGCTCGCCTTCACGTGGCCATACCCTCAGCTTCGGTATAGGGCGTTCCTGCTCCATTCCTCGTGTCCACCCTTTGGGCGTGCAGGAGGGACACAGTAAAATGAGCAATCTCCCCGGTCCCGGGAGAGGAAGACTGGATGCCTTACAGCAGCCTCGCAACTTAGTGGCATTTGCATCTGGGAATGAGAGGCCAGACCACAGGAAGAGTCAGCAGCGAGCGAGCTCTGCGTTTTCCTGCACGTGCGCTTCAGTGAGTCGGAGCTGGGACTCGGGAGACCAAAACCGAAGTCTGCCGTTCAGATTTGTTTCCATTCTGCTGACCATGGCTGCAGATCCTTTCCTGAACCCAGCATCATCTCCTTCACCGTGTTTAAACTAATACTTCAGAGATGAGAGGGACGCGTGCAGAGAATTAATCATTAAAACGTAGCTGAGCAAAACTTAACTAGATGCTTCCAATTCCCCCCTTCCCCCCCCCCCCCCCCCCCCCAGACACACACAGCCCTAGGGGTATAGCAGGAAGATGTAATGCTCTGCATCTTATTTAAGGGACAGCAACAACTTCTGTAAGCCAGGGAAGTCCTAAACTCATGCCGGCCCTTTATCCACTCCCCCCCCCCCTTCTGTACTTATTAGAGAGCAGCGCCTGGAGGTTGGGGCCCCAGCAAGCACTGAGAGAGAGAGAAGCACAGCCATTCTTGAAAGATAGCAATCCTTGCAGACTGTTCGTGTTTCTGCACACACAAAAACAATTTGTACCTGCTTCTTTTTCAGAGTTTTCTTTTTGGTTTCTTCTCCCTTTTAGTCTTTAATATTGAGGATCCCGACCCCCCCCCCCCCCCGCCAAAGATGGCGCACCCGGAAGGAGCTGCATCGGAGGTGCACGGGCAGAGAAGAGGAGTATTCCCCTCCCGTACATCCTCATGTAATATTAGAGATGTGCTTCGTTTAACGCTTTCGGGTCAGGCTTAGGATCGGGCGTTCTGTGGAAATTTTCGTTTTCCCTCTGGTCATTTTTTTTTTTTTTTTGGCAATTTTCGATGAAGTGCTTTAGTGCGCACTAATGGGCCTTACTGCGCACTAACAACCAGTTAGTGCGCACTATCTCAGCATTAGTGTGTAGTACACCGACAGAGACTGTGCGCACTAGCTAGATATTAATGCACATTAAGGCCCGTTTGGGTGCACTAACAGGTTAGTTAGTGTGTCCTAATAGAACTTACAGCGCACTAAGTATGTAGTAGTGCGCGGTAACTAATGTTAGTGCGCACTATAAAACTGCAACTTGAAAATTAAAAAGCATCAATTCAGAGAAGTTCGTTAGCTAGAAAAACAGTGCGCACTAATTGGTATTACTGCGCACCAAGTGACATGCAGTGCACACTAACTCCGTTAGTGTGCACTAACACGAAATACGAATTTTGCTGAAATTTCGGCAAAATACTCTTCGTTTTTCGGGGCTACCGAACAACAATGAATTAGACAATTTCGTAGAGATTGTCTAATTCGCGAAAAATGAATGCACATCCCCATACAATATCGGGCACAAGAGCTACCCGAGGGCAGAGTTGCCCCACCCCCAGCAGAATTGACTGGACAATTCTGTACCGGGAATGGGGAAAAAGGTGGGGGAGGGGGGAGGGGAAACGCTGCCTCCTCTGGCACCGACTAGGGGCAGGATGTCGCGGTCCTTTAAAAAAAAAATGCAGGCAGCCGTGCTGAAGGTTCAAAGTGTCTGCCAGCCACTGGTCTGAGGTAACAGAAAGCAGCCAGGCCAGACAAATACCAGCCAGCTGGTAATCTTACTGGAGGGGACACCTCTTCTAAGGTGCACGCTCGGTGCCGCTCACTGGCCACTCTCCCCTCCATGTACCCACACCCGACTGTTCCAACAGACAGGGAATCTTAGGCCAGCCCCACACCTCTTGGTTTTTTTTTTTTTTTATAACCTTAAGGATGCTTCAACTGATGTTTGCTGCTTAAAATACTAAAAAAAAAAATAGACAGTAAAAAGCAATAGTTTGAAACTCTGCCCAGCACAGCTAACAAGCTGCACTGGAGCTGGGCCACTGTTAATCATAATTATACCCAGTCCTGTTTGCTGACTCAGCCCATCTGGGAGGCTGCCTGCCAGAGACAGGAAAAGGGTAGACCATGGCTGAAAACCTGGCTGGACGTTAGCTGTGTTTGACACAACGCAGCTCTTCACTAGGGAGACAGCAAAACACCCTTCTACCCAGCAGGCCCTCCTTTGTGTTTATTTAAATGAAAGCTGAGGGGGCCCCTCGGAATCGTTACAGCCACTGACGTGACTACCAGGAAGCACATGTGGAAGAGAGCCGCAGGAGAGACCCAACCAGTGGGGCTATAATATTTATTATAACCCTGCTACGTAGACAGAGCACAGACTTTGAACCTCCGTAAGCCAGTTCCACGCAGAAACATCTTTCTGTGCCTGGCTACCATGATGAACAGGATGTCAGCTGATTCCTTACCGTGGCCAGAAGCAAAGGAAACAGGATGCCATGGTCCACCCTGGTCGGCTGTTGGCTGCTGCTGCTGTCGCCCTCGTGCTGCTGTACTGCGTGCTCCTTTATACCTACCCATTATTATAGTCCTTTGTTGCCTGTGTGCGCCAGACCAGAGTTCTTATTTTATCTTCACAGTTAGCGGTGGGAACCCTACGATCCACGAGCCGATGCAGAAAAGGCGGGAGAGAAGTCTCTGCGAGGATACGGGGGAGCACCGTCTCTTGCTTGGGAGGGCACCATCCTTGCGTTAGCAGGCTAACAAGCTACATGACTGAAGGCAGGATCTCTTTGCGGGTGGTAGTTGGAGCTTCCATGCTGAATGTTTTCGAAGCTGCTGAGTAGAATTTCTTTTCTTCTTCTGTGGGGAAGTCACTTTGTTCCTGAGGTCATCCGAACTGTTTCTGCCTGCTGGCGCAGAGAGGGAAAGGAGGCCGGCAGTCCTTCACCTGACTGGCTAGGCCTCACTGCTAATGCTAAGCTGATGCTTCTGTCCCACCCTGCTCTGTGCTAAACCCTGTAGGGTCGAGGACATTCGCCTCGGCGCACTGTGGGGCTGACTGGTTCTTGCATGGACGTTGGAACAGGGGCGGGCGACAGGGGCCATCCATCCATCCACCAAAATCTGGTCCTTCCTACGGAATCACTGCGGGAGATCCAGGGCCACGTTGGGCAAGCAGAAACTGCTTAGTGGCAGGAGGAGAGGGGGGAGGAAAGCGATGGGTAATTTCTGCAGATCAGGGACCCGACACTTACTCTGAATCGCGCGGGACTCTGTACTGCTGCGAGGTTCAAGGCTGCAGTGTAACCAAGCAACAGAGGAGGAAGAGGAGGAGGATGCAGCCTGAGGCACCGCTGCTCGCTCCCTCCCTCCTGATCAGTGTAGGGTGAGGGAGAAAGAAAGAGGCAGCCAGAGGGCTTGGGGCTCGGGAAGGGAGAGAGGAAAAGGTGGGTGGACCAGAGAAGAGAAGGATGGGGCAGGGGGCACAAAGGGAGAAGGGGGGAGAAAGAGAGAGTGAGAGAAGGAATCATGGAGGCCAGAGGGAGTGGGTGGAGCTTGGTTGGCTTAGGCCCTTCCCCACCAGAAACTCATTTCACTGCCCCCTGGGTTCGTGTGTCACAATCCGTCTACTGGTATGGAACTAGTCCTCCACCTTCCTGAGGGGAAAAAAAGTCTTTTTCTGATTGAAAAAGCTACTTAAAACCGAAAGACAGAACACCTGCCTTTCCTTAACTTCAAGAATACGCCTTCTCTTTCTAGCATCTCACGCCTCCCTTCCTCCAAGTGACCCTGTTTGGCCTTTTCAGAGGAAAGGCTGCTGTTCCCCCAAATGGCAGGCTGGCTCTCACTGGCCCGCGTGACGCAGCCTTTCTGTCAATTTGTAGATAAACCACCCAGCCAGACCACGGCGGCTGCGAAGTTAAGAATAATTACAGCGTCGCTTTAAATTCCTGTTGTCGGCCGAGGCAGGATTTCTCCTTGCCTTTTCCCTTAAATGCAGCGAGTCAACCACAGGGAGGGAGAACTGAGTTTAAGGGATTAAACCTAAATTGAGGACTCCATTTACATCCTTGTCTTTTGAGTACATGATCTGTCCATGGGTTAGGAAGAGCTGGAATGAGCTGAAACCGGATAATTCAGTTACTACAGGAGCAGTCCAAGACTGCGGTTTCCCGTGACTCAGTGCAGCTTTCCCCCAGCATGTAAACTTAGAGAGTTTTTTATTGAATATAGTTTTAGGGTAGTGCTGCTCACCTGCCGTTTAATCAAAAATTTGCCGCCTCTTGTGGATCTTTCTTTTGAACTGTTTGCCTTGACTCCTACATTTGACGCTCTCCCTTAGGGATTACTAAGCTTAGCATTTCCAGAGCCGTTTGGAAAGGACAAGTATTCCAGCTGGTAGAGCTATTTAAAAGAATAGTGAGATCCTTTTCACAGATCCTGTTGTCCATAGGGAAGGTAATTTCCAAAGGCATTTTCCTTGAGCAAAACATTGTTTTAGACACAGTACTGGCCTTTTACAGTATCACCTCTCCTTCGGGTGGAGGCGTTCCCGGGAGCAGGGTTGGAGAAGGGTTTGGACTAGCTCGCATACTCTGGGATTTGCAAAAGTATGTGTGTAAAATTTTAAGGGCAATTTTGGTGCACATTTTAGCGGGTGTAATTGCGGGAGAGTAGTTGTGGTGGGTTGATTTTCTAAGCGGACTTATGTGCTAAGTTCACTTTGAAAATTGCTGTAACTTAGATACATTTTTGCCAGTTTTCTTATGCAGGCTGCAGGTGTGCAACCAAAACGCGTTCTTTTTTTTTTTTGGTTTGTTTTTTTATTCATGTCTTGTTTTTTTTCTCCGAGGACAAGTAGGATGGTAGTCCTCACACATGGGGTGACATCATCAGATGGAACCCGGATGCGGAAAACCTATGTCAAAGTTTCCAGACCTTTGACTAGGTACACTGAGCATGCCCAGAATGCCCTATACCATGCGTCCACGTGGGGTCCCTCTTCAGTTTCTTCTTTTCCGTGGAGCTGTAAGCCTCGCGGGCTAATTGAGCTCACTTTGGCTGTTTCTGGCCTAGTGGAAAACTTCTTTTTTCATTGTAGTTTTTCGCAGTTTTCGGTATCGTTCCATCTCTGGGTCCTTCTCAGTGCCTCCTCGTAGTATCCAATGAAGGAGCAGACTGGGAGGGAAATTCCTTAACCCACTAATTAACCTTCCTCCCTTTTCCCCTCTCCGACTCGATCCCTAAACTCCCCCAACTAACCTCATTTTTTTAAATTTTTGAACTTACCTGCTCTCCCAAGCAGCAGTAAATTCCACACGCCAGCAGCTGGCCAGTGCGCTTCACTGGAACAGCACCATTAGGCCTGCCCACACGCCACACAGACCCTACCCCTGGCCCGCCCCTTTTTTTGAAACTCGTCTCTTTCACTCGTACCGGGAGATACGTGTGGCCAGGCTGCTTTGAAAATGTGCGCAGTGCGCACGCAGCCCGGCCACGCACATATCTCCCGGTATTGGTGCCCGCTGGGGTTTAAAAATTAGCCCGTAAGTGCACATTAAATTGCATTTAGTATGCACTATTTTGATTTAGTGTGCACTAAAAAATGAGTGCACACTAAATCAAAACCCAACAAAAACTAAAACAAGGGCACATCCTTAAAACTTACCCTTACAGAGGGTAATTTTCAAAGGAACTTCTACAGCTAATGTAGCGCTTTAATCACAGAAATGGCCCTTTGGAAAATTGTCATTGTAAAATTACACATACATGCACACATACACACACACACACACACACATGGATACATGCACTCAAGTGCTCCGAGAAGGGGAGGAGTCTGGGTGGGGCTGGAACTCAAACATGCACACACGTTTTGATTTTAATAAATATGCGTGTAAATTCTCTCCACAGAGCTGCATAACCAGATAGCAGGTGTAATCGCGTGCCCGTAATTTTGCTGGGTTAATTATTAAAACAGAGCTATGCATGGTTGCGGGAGATATTCAGCCGCTGAGCACAACAAGGACCCTTTTTTGGTTCCAGTGTTGATCCTCATTTTTTAAGCACAAACAGCTGTTACTAGATTCCTGTTTAACTCTTTATTAGTGGAGTTATAATTAGGCCTTTTGGAGCGGGCAGCTAAATACTAGTTGTGCCCATTACCTAAACATCCAACCTCCCGGGTACTACTTATCACTTCTGCAGCACTACCTGATGTACACAGCACTGTACAAAAATGCATCAGACAATCCTGCAAAACTCAGATATGATTTGTAACGTCTCTCTAAGATACCTACTTTTATGCCATAATGTATGCACAGAGGAATGTGGGGCAGATGCTAAACACAAGTGAGTTTTCCAGCAGGATGCACATTGAGATACATAACCGTGAGCAATCCAAGACTACAGAAAGGTAGACCACGATGGCAGCTATAGACCGTACAGCCATCCAGTCTGCCCATCGACATCTCCTGCTCAGCTTTATAGTCCCTTCCTCTGCCTCAGAGACCCTCCATGCTTGTCCCATGCTCTCTTGAATTCTGATACTGTCCTTGTCTTCACCGATTCCACAGAGAAGCCATTTCATGTGTCCACCACCCTTTCTGTAAAGGAATATTTCCTTAGATTACGCCTGAGTCTACCCCCTCACTCCAGAGATTCCTTTCTGATGAAAGAGGCTCACCTCCTTTTCACGTATTCCTTGGAGGTACTTTAATGTCTCTGTCAAAGCTCCCCTTTCCTTTACGTCTGTCCTAATGTGCTTATGTTGAAGACCACAGATCATTTTAACAGCTCCCCTCTGGAAAGACTCTGTTTGGTTTATACTGTCTCCAGAACTGTACACAGTACGCCGAATGAGGTCTCATCAGAGAATTATACAGAGGCAATCTCACCTCCTTTTTCCTGCTGATGTCGATGGGCAGACTGGATGGCTGTACGGTCTATAGCTGCCATCATGGTCTACCTTTCTGTAGTCTTGGATTGCTCATGGTTATGTATCTCAGTGTGCACTCTGCTAGAAAACTCGCTTATGTTTAGCATCCGCCATGGGCTGATTAGTGTAGTCTGAAAAGGTGGCATTCCCAGTGGCATCCCTTAGATAGGCAAAGCCCTTGCTGAGATTAATTACATCTGTTGTACAATTGAAATGTGTTCACTAGAACGTCTGCTCAGCCAGCTGTGTCTTCTCCCTTTACACATACACAGGGTCCCGAAGGAAAACCAGGAAATCCAGGTCAAAGGGGTCGTCCCGGAAAAAAGGTAATGTGTTTTTCAGAACTTCCCTTTCCTATCTGAATTCTCTGGCACCTGAGGTCATGCCCGGGCTGTTTCTTTCTCTCTCTGTCTTGCCAACAGTGCTGAGCTCACAGATACAGGAATTGCTGTCTGTTAGTGCCTACGGGCAGGAGACCCTGGTGCAGGAAATTCCTTGCCAGGAAATGCTCAATGTAAGGAAATCCTGACCTCTGGTGTTCAGTACCAGGAAACCCTGACTCATGGTGCTCAGACTGAGGGAAACTCTCACCCCCCTTGTGCTGCACAGGGCCAGCTGAAGTGTGACCCCTGGTGCTCACTGAAATAAAAAGAAAAAGTGTTGTTTTCATGATTAGAGACCATTAGACGGCTTCCAGATTAGGATTACATGGAATTTTCTGACTTCCAAGACTGAAATCAGAATGGAATTTGTGCTTCTGAGAAGCCGGAGAAGAAACAGGGTCAGTTGCATTGCGCCAGGAAAGACTGAGGGCCCGGTGAGCCTCCCCTGAAATCCTGTTCTGTGTTTCTGTGATGCTTGGGGAAGCCCAGCTTCACATCTTAGTGCTGGGGAGAAGCCCAGTGCTGGTGCTTGCAGTGAAGAAGCAGGTCCCTTTCACCTTGCTTATAAAACTACTTTTTATTTCTTCGCCGCAGGTAAGGGAAGAGATCAGGCGATGTAAACAGAGGAGAAGGCAGATTGTATTTACTCGCCGCCTGAAAAGCCACTTTTGTTCTGTTGTGTTTAATCCCTGTCCATTTTATTCTTTCTGAAATAACATGGGCAGGCAGAAAAAGGACAGATGGGTCCGATGGGTGAAAGTGGAGCGCCAGGTGACCAGGGCGTAATCGGAGAACCCGGACCTAAAGGAGCAAGAGGAACCAGGGGATTGCTGGTTTGTGCTTTTGTGTTTTCAGTTTTCTTTTTTTGGGTGGAGGGGCTGGTTGTCCTATATGTGTGTAATTTTTAATATTTTATAGATTATAAGCTCGATATTCCAAAGCCCTAGGCCTGTAACTTTAAGAATTAGGCATCTAGACTTTTACATTTACAAATTTTCCAGGGCCCAACGCCTAAATTTAGGAACCTTACAAGGAGGCACGATTAGAAGTGGGGATAGGGGAGCAGCATAAATTTAGGTGCTCAGAGCTGATTTATAATTCCTCACTTACATTTAAGAGTCTCAGGTTTAGGCTCTTCAAGTCCATTAAAGTGCCTTTAACGGTGTTTTAAATCAGGCACTGGGCCCTTTTTGAATACCAGTCCCTAAATGTATATATTTAATCTCCATGTTGAGAAATATCAACATAAAGTGTAGTTTATTACATTAACATGTATGTATGTATGTATGTATGTATTTATTTATTTATTTAACTGTTTTATATATCGTCATTGCATGTGAGAATCACTAATTCATTACAAATGACTTTAGTGCCAGGAAAAATAGTGGAAAGTGTTCTAAACATCAGAATCACAGAACATATAGAAAGCCATGGTTTAATGGAACAAAGTCAGCATGGCTTTACCCAAGGCAAATCTTGCCTCACAAATCTGCTTCACTTTTTTGAAGGGGTTAATAAACATGTGGATAAAGGTGAACCGGTAGATGTGTACTTGAATTTTCAGAAGGCATTTGACAAAGTCCCTCATGAGAGGCTTCTAGAAAAAGTAAAAAGTCATGAGATAGATGGTGATGTCCTTTCGTGGATTACAAACTGGCTAAAAGACAGGAAACAGAGAGTAGGATTAAATGGACAATTTTCTCAGTGGAAGGGAGTGGGCAGTGGAGTACCTCAGGGATCTGTATTGGGACCCTTACTTTTAAATCTATATAAATAAAAATGTAACTGTTCATTTGTTCAAAATCTTAAATCTCCGAAAGTTCTTCACTGATTGCTTTGAAATTTTGACACAACGTTGCATTCGAATACGCGTGCGTTTTTATATACCTATATTATATAGATGTCACACCCGTGACAGGTAAAAACATGCTTTTTTTGAAAAACAGCGCCATCTGTTGGACGTAAAAGCAACACACGCTATCTACAATATAAATGGGCTCTGACCGACGGACCGCAAATGAGCAGTAGAGAGCAGCTCTACTGCGCATGTGCGGACCATACAGCTCTGCGCTACCTGCTGGGTGTCACAGAGGGGAGGAGGAAAGGGCAGACGAGTCGCCGCTCCAAGAAACGGTTCAGCCCGTTCCTCCGCCGCTGGGGAAGGGGGGAGGGAGTATGGACTGCCGGACAGTTACACACAGGAGGAGGAAATGGTAGAAGAGTTGTCGAGCCATTCCGTCCACCGCCGGGGAAGGGGGGGGAGGGAGTTGGGATGGCCGGAGCAGAGCAAATGCATTAGAAAGCGGCTGTGAAGAGATCACAAGCAGCTGCAGCCTGCAGCAGCCAAAGCGCAAAGAGCTGAACAGAGAACAGCTCGCTTAAACATATTAGAAACGTGTGCTTTCTCTTTTCTTTCTCTTCCATTTAACCAGACTGAGCCACAGCAACGCGTGGCCGGGTACAGCTAGTATATTTATAAATGATCTGGAAAGATGAGTGAGGTAATCAAATTTGCAGATAATTCAAAATTGTTCAGAGTAGTTAAATCACAAGCAGATTGTGATAAATTGCAGGAAGACCTTGTGAGACTGGAAAATTGGGCATCAAAATGGCAGATGAAATTTAATGTGGATAAGTGCAAGGTGACGACAATAGGAATCGGATGATAACAAGCCCTTTATTAAAATGCCCGACTCTGACCGAGTTTCGCTCCCTTGCACAGAGCTGCCTCAGGGGCAATTCATTTTACCAGGACTTGATTTGATCAATGCAGAAAATATCGTATTGATTGTGCCTTCGGTGCAGATGTGTTCTCACTCAAATAGACTTTCTCTAATCAGCATAGTATTGCTACGTAATAGCTGCTTTGAAGTCAAAACGTTCTGTACATGACAAATTTAGATTGACGAGCCGTATCTTAGCTATTACGTAGCAATACTATGCTGATTAGAGAAAGTCTATTTGAGTGAGAACACATCTGCACCGAAGGCACAATCAATACGATATTTTCTGCATTGATCAAATCAAGTCCTGGTAAAATGAATTGCCCCTGAGGCAGCTCTGTGCAAGGGAGCGAAACTCGGCCAGAGTCGGGCATTTTAATAAAGGGCTTGTTATCATCCGATTCCTATTGTCGTCACTGTTACACAGCTCACTGGATCGGCTACCGCTTTGTTTTTTAAGTGCAAGGTGATGCATATAGGGAAAAATAACCCATGCTATAGTTACACAATGTTAGGTTCCATATTAGGTGCCACAACCCAAGAAAGAGATCTAGGCGTCATAGTGGATAACACATTGAAATCATCGATTCAGTGTGCTGCGGCAGTCAAAAAAGCAAACAGAATGTTGGGAATTACTGGAAAGGGAATGGTGAATAAAACAAAAAATGTCATAATGCCTCTGTATCGCTCCATGGTGAGACCGCACCTTGAATACTGTGTACATTTCTGGTCGCCGCATCTCAAAAAAGATATAATTGAGATGGAGAAGGTACAGAGAAGGGCGAACAAAATGATAAGGGGAATGGAACAGCTCCTCTATGAGGAAAGACTAAAGAGGTTAGGACTTTTCAGCTTGGAGAAGTTTCGGCTGAGGGGGGATATTATATGTGTTTAAAATCATGAGAGGTCTAGAACAGGTAGATGTGAATCGGTTCTCTATTCTTTCAGATAATAGAAAGTCTAGGGGGCACTCCATGAAGTTAGCATGTGGCACATTTAAAACTAATCGGAGAAAGTTCTTTTTCACTCAACGCACAATTAAACTCTGGAATTTGTTGCCAGAGTATGTGGTTAGTGTAGTTAGTTGTAGCTGTGTTTAAAAAAGGATTGGATAAGTTCTTGGAGGAGAAGTCCATTACCTGCTATTAATTAAGTTGACTTAGAAAATAGCCACTGCTATTACTAGCAACGGTAACATAGAATAGACTTAGTGTTTGGGTACTTGCCAGGTTCTTATGGCCTGGATTGGCCACTGTTGGAAACAGGATGCTGGGCTTGATGGACCCTTGGTCTGACCCAGTATGGCATGCTCTTATGTTCTAATGCATAAGAAATGCAAAGGTCACAAGACAAGAAAATGTACAATAGTTCCACTTCAGGAGGTGGAAAGCAGAGAAATGCAGACCACATCTCTTGAGAGCTTGAGCAAAAGTCCCAGAATAGGTGTTTTTCTCTCACATTGTATTTACGCTGATTAACATACAGTTTAGAGACATTTCACCCTGCCACGGGTGAGCAAACTGCCACTGGCTGCCCAATCTAGGAAGACAAAATGGCTGTGCTGTCGAGGCTCGGTGACGTGGAGGCACTGCAGTGCAAGCTCAGAGGGAAGGGAGCTGCCAGAAGACCCCCGATATCGTTTTAGGCTTGCCGAAGCTTAAGCCATGAGCCTCTTTCAGAAGCTTAAGCCATGAGCCTCTTTCAGGGGGCTTGGCTGGGCAGTCGCTTATTTTGCGGCGGAGCTGGACCCCGGGAGCAGCCACTGCGGTGCTCCACAGCCCCAGGAGAGCTGCCGCCCTCAGCCCGGGAGGAGTTCCTGCCACCGCCGGGTCCCCTACCCTAGGGGGAGGGGTCACAGCTGCTGCCCGCTGAGGGGGGACGAAATGGTGAGGTAGGGGAAGGGAATGGGCAAAGAGGCCGGAGAGAATGGGGAGGTGGGAAGGGAGAATAAAAGCAAAAAGGGTAAAAAAGTTAAAAATAAAAACATGAGAAATTAAAAAAGATGAGCAAACTAAGAATAATCAGTGAAAATAGTAAAAAAAGCAAAAATAAAGTTGGGCAGGGTAGGATGGACGTTTTCTCAGCTCTTAAAATATTTTGGCTGGCACCTAAGATTTTTGAAAAATTTTCCAGCCTTTATCATTGGAGTGTGTGGCCTGTGTGTAGTGTTGAGCCTGTGTCTTTCTGTTTGTAGTTGTGTATGTGTGTATATATATATATATATATATATGTGTGTGTGTGTGTGTGTGTGTGTGTGTGTGTGTGAGATAGATATGTGGTCCATCTGCCTGTTTCTCTGTCTGGGTATGTTGTAGCTCTGACCCTCTGTGTGTCTGTTTGTGGTGTATCTTTGTATCTGTTTTCACTCCGGGGGGTGGTGTGTCTGTCTGTGTTTTCTGTCTAGGTGTGGTATGTCTGTGCCTGTCTAGGTGTTGGGTTTCTGTATCTCTGTGGGTGTCTGTGTAGGGGTCTGGGGTATCTTTGTCTCTCCGTTTCTGTCTGGATGTGGGGTAACTATGTCTATGTTTATCAGGGTGTCTATGAGCTTGGATGTGGGGAGTCTCTGTTTCTCTCTGAGTCTGTCGTGTGTGTATGTGTGTGTGAGCTTCAGCGGCGGATTCATGATGTCGGACCGGCCCGGGTATTTGCCGCCCAGGGCGGCCCAGGACACATCACGTGGTCTGCCGAGCGCGGCTCTGTCACGGCCGCGCACGGCAGACCACGTGACTGGAGCGATCGGCCCACCGGGGGATGCCCGATCTCCCGATAGGCCAATCCGCCCCTGGTGAGCTTCCTCCTTTCAGCAAATTGAAAAGAAACAAAATGGGGGCTTTGTGTCACTGACTGGCAGTATGGCTGCCTGGTGGATACCACCCATGTATGTACAGGGAGTGTCTTTTTATGTTTGTACAGCGCTGCCCGCTCCCGGCCCGTCGGCTGCCAGTAAACAAAATGGCGCCTATGGCCTTTTGCCCTTAGCATGTGACAGAGTATCCATGCCATTGGCCGGTCCCTGTCACATGGTAGGAGCACTGGATGGCCTGCGCCATTTTGTTTAGCCAATGGCCCGAGAGCGGGAGAACGCTCCCGGGACCCCCACTGGACCACCAGGTACTTAAAAAATTTTTTTTGGGGGGGGGTTGGAAGGGTCCGGAGGGTGGGGGGATACTAAAGAACTAATTTTAAAGGGTTGGGCTGTGTTTTTGGGTTATTGGCTCGGTGCAGCCGATAAAAAAAACAAAAAAAAAACAACGATTGGACCGCGGGAAAAATAATTTCCCGATAGTCCACAAAACCGGAACTGATTCCGGTTCCGATTCACATCTCTAGAAAATATCCATGCTAAGGTGAAGGTACAAATATCCGTGCTAGGGTGAAGTTGCAAATGTCCATGCTAGGGAGCAGGTGCAGATGTCTGTGCTAGGGAGCAGGTGCAGATGTCCATGCTAGGGAGCAGGTGCAGATGTCCATGTTAGGAAATAATGTGCAAATGTCTGTGCTAGGGAGCAGGTGCAAATGTCCGTGCTAGGGAGCAGGTGCAAATGTCCATATTAGGAAATAATGTGCAAATGTCCGTGCCAGGGAGCAGGTTCAAATGTCTGTGCTAGGGAGCAGGTGCAAATGTCCATGTTAGGAAATAATGTGCAAATGTCCGTGCTAGGGAGCAGGTGCAGATGTCCATGTTAGGAAATAATGTGCAAATGTCCGTGCTAGGGAGCAGGTGCAGATGTCCATGTTAGGAAATAATGTGCAAATGTCTGTGCTAGGGAGCAGGTGCAAATGTCCGTAATAGGGAGCAGGTGCAAATGTCCATAATAGGGAGCAGGTGCAAATGTCCATATTAGGAAATAATGTGCAAATGTCCGTGCTAGGGAGCAGGTTCAAATGTCTGTGCTAGGGTGCAGGTGCAAATGTCCATATTAGGAAATAATGTGCAAATGTCTGTAATAGGGAGAAGGTGCAAATGTCCGTGCTAGGGAGCAGGTGCAAATGTCCATATTAGGAAATAATGGCAAATTTCCGTAATAGGGAGAAGGTGCAAATGTCCGTAATAGGGAGCAGGTGCAAATGTCCGTGCTAGGGAGCAGGTGCAAATGTCCATATTAGGAAATAATGTGCAAATGTCCGTGCTAGGGAGCAGGTGCAAATGTCCATATTAGGAAATAATGTGCAAATGACCGTGCTAGGATGCAGGTGGAAATGTCCGTGCTAGGGTGCAGGTGGAATTGATTTCCTCCCCCCAGCTCCAGCCCCAGGAATGCCTTTTTGCAGTGCGCAGAAACGTACATGCAGCATTGCCTCCTTGCTTACTTTTAGAAGTACAAGCTCCCCAGGTAATTTTTCAAAAAGCCCATTTGCATGCATCAAACCAAAGTTTATGTGCTTAAATGCTTTTGAAAAACACCCCCATAAACTTTAGAGCCCCTCCAGCCGCTACCTTTGGCAGTGTAAAACATAAAGCTTAAGCTTCCAGCATCGCTGTCAGAGTATTATTCTGACAACAGTGCTTGACGCTGACTGAACTGGTATAATTCCAGTGGCCTGGGGAGTGCAGTCTTTCAGAGGTACCAGCTGGGGCAAGAAGGTTTGGATTAGGATGGGGGAAGGAGAAGCCAGATGGAAGAGCAATGTAAGGGGCAGAGGCTGCAATATTTAGATAAAGTGCAAAGGTGGGGTTAGACTGGCTCTTCAGGCCAAGAGGCCCTAACATTATTACACTCTTTTGCGGGCTTAGTATGGAGGGGGGAATTCAGCACAATGGAGGGTGGGGGATGGGTCCGGCAGGGTTGGGTCACCATTTAACCAGCGGTATCATGTGAATATAGCCAGTTAATGTAAAGTTATCCAGACATAACCTTCTCTCTGCTCTAAGGCCTGTCTACACCCTTAAATATCAGAGTTAACTGGATAAGGTATTCAGCTAAATGAACTCTCCGAAACGCCTCCAAGTTATCTGGATAAATATTATCTGGATAATGACTTAGCCAGCTAAAATGTTTCCAGATATGTGGCCTAGGTGCTCAAACCTCACAGTTTATCTGGATAGCTCAAAAGTTATCTGGATAAACCATTTTGAATATTAATCTTTTGGTGTCAGAAAAGTTGTGCCACAGAAAATGCAAGTTATGTCAAGAGTCATATGTATTTAATTACTGTTTTCATAGGAAAAAGCAGTGGTGGGCCTCAGTTTGACCTGCAGAAGCCTAGTGCCCAGGCTCAGTTATCTTTGTGTGGGCAGTGGCTAAACAATAAGGCATATAATTGCAAATTATATTTTCTGAAGAGAGAGAAAATTAATGAATAGAAGAATTCAGGGCACAAATCTCCGGCATAAAGCTTTGTTTATCCATGACCCTGCTTGAAGTGGGGCATCACCATGGAATGTGGTAAAATCTGCAAACCTTAGCTCCACCTCTTTGAGGAGAGTGGGCAATAAAGCTTTGTAGAAGAAAATGGAGTCCGTTTTTGAAAATGGCCGCCTGCCTGATTTCCGAGAGCATGACTTGACACCTTGCTATGTCTGCTACCTTGTTCCTACGTTTTGAGCATGTGACTTGTGTGGAGGTGGGGGTCAGTCACCAGCAGTTGACCTGTTGGACCTCCCCACGGGCCGTCACATGCCAAGCAGTGGCAAAGAAGCGAGGTGCCCAGCTCCTTGTTCTTGAAATCATAGGAAAAGGCTATTGCTGTCAGCATCTGCTGAATAGCAGAGTTTTCTTAGATGTTTTCCTGATGTTTATTATTTTTAGACAGCATTCATCGACTTCTCCATCTGACTCTCTGATCGTCTCTCTTTCTCATCTGATCTTCTTTCTTCCTCACTATTTTCCACCTCTTACCCTCTCCCAGAGCCCCATCCACCTTTTTCTCTGCCCTTATATTTTCTTTTTTTTTTTTTGCATTTTGCTGGTCCCCTATCATTACTTTCCCCTGCCAGCACTGTCTTCTCCACCGTAAATGCTTCAGATCTCCCTTTCCCACCTCCTCCCCTTCACTGAAGCTCCCACAAGTGTCCTCTTGATCCCTTCTCAGCCTTCCTTCTTGCCAGGCTTCCCATGGTCCCTCCTATCTCACTTCCTACCTCCTTCCCCACAGTTTCCCATTTCTGTTTAACTTCCTTTTCCTGTTGCTATTTGTACTTTTTTTTTCTCTTCTAATTTCTGTCCTCCTTCCCTGATGTCCACATCCCCTCCATGCCCTTCCTCCTCCTCCTCCTTCCTATCAGAGATGCCTCGGTAGCGGAAGTTATTGACGTCTGCTGCTCTCCACGCCCCCCCCCCCTTCCTGCAGCCCATTCCGTGGCGAGGCGGCGCAGCTGATTTTGGCCCTGGTGCACCAACTACTCTGACAGCAGAGGCAGGAGAAGCCCAAAACCACTGCAACATAAACCATCCATCGTGGTGGCCGTACGGGTGCCACTCACCATGACGAGCGACATGTATTATGCGGTGGTCTGGGGGCTAAAATGTAAATTTGTGGTGACAAAATGAATAGTTGACTACATTTTTCTGTTACGAGCATAGGTTGAACTCGAGGTCCGTGACCTGAAGTGGGCGTAATGCCAGCTCAACTGAAACATGCACATGGAATTCAAATGATTTTGTTTATCAAACCCCCAGGAGATTTTATGTTCTGAAAATAATAGACACAAGCGTGACTTGCATGTATTCAAGATTTTTTAAGGATTCTCCTTGCCTACAGAAAAACGATGGAGACGATTGATTTCCCCTGGCAAAGATTTCCTACACTGTGCCCGCAGCACAGGAGTGTGCATGACAAAAGCTTTTCTTGGGTTTTGTTTTTTTCTTTCATTTGCTAATTTTTCATTTCTGCATTGTAACGCGCGCGCGCCGAATCGCTTTAGTGCACGACAAAGCCCCGTAGAACGCGGAAATCAAATGAAACACAATTTTGTTGGTTTTTAAGTTTGGGACGGGAAACGGCGAACGCTGCGATTTCCCTGCTGAGAAATGAAAGTGTAATCCCTACTTTCCATACGTTGTTATCCTTTTGCATTGGAATAGCCTCCTGATTTACTAAAGGCTTTTCTCCCATTCTGTGGTCTGTGAGAAAAACACTTAGTAAACCACCAGGCCGGTGCAATACTGGTGTGCGAAAAACGGGGGCTCGTGATCGAGCGCCCGCTTTCCTAACGCGCGCCCGCCCACCTCTCCCGGACACGCGATGCAATAGGGTAATGAGCTGCTGTGTAAAAAAAACAAAAAACGGAGGTGCTGGGGGAAATTGTGCGTACCCTAGCGCCGCCTCTGCATCAGGTGCCCGGGAGACGTGGCTGTCAGTGTTGGGTTAGGAAAACAGACACTCAGTGCAAGCGACCGTTTTCTCCTGCTGTTGGCACAAAAAACACGCACAATTACACGGCCTGGCCCGTGTATATTGTGCATGTATATTGGACATGTCCAATTTTTTTTTTTTTTTTTTGCGCGATGCTGCTTTCTTTGGTTCCTCCTATTTTGTATCACAACGATCCTAATAGGAGGAACCCCAGAAAGCAGGATTTTTTTTATAGAGTCCTTGACCGTGGCAAGCCTTAATGCCAGCTCCCGGGCTGGGTGCATTTGACCGTGCGGGAATGTTTTAAACCGGGTGGTAATAGCTGATAGCCTCATCTACGTGGAATTTACATGTGATGAGTGGTATTCGATGTGTGCTATTTTGGATGCGCTGATCCCCAGTATTGCATCGGGCATAAGTCTAGCGAGTCCAGCCGCGTGTTTAGCAGTGCACTAACCTCAGCGCCTGATATTGCATTGGCTTGATTGTGTCTTTATCCTTTACCCTCCAAATAAATTTTCAGTCATGTATCTGAGCGCAAAATTGATTTTCGCCTTCAGTTTTAAGAAACATTCATTTGTTTATGTGATGATCTGAAGGATGTAAAACTTTGTTTCACAGGCTTAACTGTTCTGTTTGTCTCACAGGGGCATTTAGGATTAATGGGACCAGAAGGAGAGCCAGGAATTCCAGGATATGGGGTGAGTTATGGTGCTCTGTCATGCTAGTGAATATATATCTGAATGTATTCATTGGCAATTTATTGTCTGCGTTCTGGTGCTTTAAATGAATGTATAACCTGTACAGTACAAAAAAACAAAAGAACTATAAATATGCCAGCATTAACACATGGATAATCACAGGGCCCGTTGTCAGAGTCCATTAATCATCTGTAAAGAAACAGACTTTCAAAATGGGTTACATTAAAAAGATCATTTTCTTAAGAAATATGTTGCAGAAGGGATGGGGGAGAACAAAGGAAAAGCCACAAGTAGAATCCCAAAGGATCCATCACTTCCAGGCCTGGATTTACACACGGGGCAAACTGGGCCTGTACTTAGGCTTGAAAAATAGAGGGGGGGGGGCTGCAAACTTCCTTGCCCTCACCACCCTGTCTCACTCTCCTGTCTCCCCCCGCCCCCGGCTAGTCCCACTGATTCATTGAAGCCACTGGCCCCTCCGTCCCACCACCTCAGATCTCCGGTGCTGGCGCTGTTGTTCTGACAAGGCAGCGAGGGCGCGAGGACTGAGTCACCCTGCCGCCCTGTGCTCACAGAAGCCCACAGGCAGTGGGGACCCTAGTGCGGCCTGTGAGCACTGGGGCCGCGGGCTGGCGCGGTCCCCGGAATTCACGCTTCCTCCTCAGAGCAGCAGCGCCCGCACCGGGGATCTCAGGTCAGTCAGTGGGGAGCGGCAGAAACTGAGAGGTAAAGAATTGTGGGGCGGCAGGGGGGGGGGGGGAAGAAGAGAGGGAAAGAACCTGTCCCCAGGAGACCGAGATCTGCAGGAAGGGGGGAGTGGCAGCAGCTCAGCACCCACACTGATTATACCTGGGGGTGTCAGAGAACAGAATCATCTCTGATCACTTGTGCTGTCCCGTGTCTACAGGTCCCAGAGTTAAAGAGAATTCTTCCATCATGGGACTACCAAAACGAGAGCTAAGACTGGAGGCATTCGGTGAAGGAAAGGAGACATACAGTGATGGATTTAGGATTTGCCACCCTAGGCACTGTTGGTGCTCTGACGACCCCCCCCCGGGCTGTTCCAGGGTAGCAGAGGGCTGTTCTCTGCTGAATGAGATTCGCCGAAAGGTGGCAAATCTTCAACTAGCCTGCTGACCCTAAAGGTTTCCCACCCCAGGCCCAGGCCTAATGTGTGCCTATTGACAAATCCAGAGCTGCCCCCCTCTCCATCAGGTCTCGCCCCCCCCCCAACTGGAATTTAGATCATGATGGTTTATATGCTGGTTCTTCACAAGATGGGCCATGAACTCGCATCATCTTTTTATAGAGAAGTTCATTCCTTACTTTTTTTCCACTGTTAATTTATCATTTCACAAATTATACAGGCAAATCGAGTTGTATGTGGAAACAGTAGGATCTCACACAAGGTACAGATAACATTAATAGAGAAGAAATAATAGAGAAGAAAAAGGAAAAAAATAGACAATGTGATTGCCTTACCTATTACAAAAATCAATTACTTTAAATGGAGGGGTGAAATTTAAACAGGAGAAAATAAGAAAAATAATATCTACGAAAGGCTTAACATGAGGAGCTACCAGTATATATATGTCTGTGCTTCCAATGGATAGCTGAGGAGTCAAGGAAAGTGTTTTTTACATCTAAAAAGGCCCTCAGTTATACAGGAAGAAAAAAAACCATAATAGTCATCACCAAATTTACCAATGCACTTATATGGATAGCACAGAGTGAAAGAACTAAGAAAGCCTCTCCTTCTATCCTATGTTTGTCTTGAAATATCAGGAAAAATTCTCACTACATGACCGGGGAACATGATACTCATATTTCTAAAATATTGCTTCATAATTTTACCAATATCTTGCTCTACAACAAATGAAACCAGTAACATAGAACATTCAGTCACTTCGGTCCAGAATTTTCTAAAAATTCTGTTAAATTAAATTAATCTGCTGAGGCCTCAGGCTGACCAGATCTAAACATCGAAAGAGCTGGCGTAAGCAAGAAGAAAGCTTTACTCTTATTGGAAGAAATGATCTTCTACTGATCGAGGGTTGCAATATAACAGTGGCCACATAAACCCATGTGGGTTTATTTCACGTTTCTGGATCTAGGCTATAATGCATACATTATCGTATTTAGTGCTATTGGTTGAAAATGATGAAGCAAATGACGTGCGAAATTTTGTATTTAGTTATTTCTTTTTTTTTAGGGCCACCAGGGTCAGCCAGGACCTCCTGGACCTCCAGGACCCAAAGGAGAAAAGGTACATAGACTTAAATTTGTACGGCTAAGCCTTATACTAAAAACTGACCCGAAGAAAACATTGAGCTGCAATAAACCGCAATCCTAAAATTCATTGCATTAAGGTCGCTAGATGGTGATGTGTTGTTGTTAGGGAGAACCCAAGCCCGTCCTACTTCTGCCCCATTCCACCTCTGTGAAACCCCCTTCCCATAGCCTGGGCATCAGACTAACTGCCTTGGATAGGTCCTAGGTCAGGGTGGATGGGGATATGTTTGCAGCTGGAGGTGCCTCAGGGGTGATACCACAGTAGCACAACAAAGAACTCCTTCACCAAAAGGTAAAACTGCAATCGACATTAAATGTGTTTGTAGTTCAGCTGGTGCGCTAGAATGTATTTATTTCAGCATTTAGTAGCTCTGTGCACCAGCTACTTTCCAACAAACGATATACGAACCCACATCGTGAAAAGCTTATAGTTTAAGTGGTCAGCTCAAACAATGGCAGATAAAGCAACTTGCCCAGGGTCACAAGGTGTGGGAGGGGCAGGATTTTAATTCTGGTGCCCTTGTTTCCAGCCTATTACTCCAACCACTGAGCAATGCCCTCTCCCCGAAACATTTTCCCTGTGACTCATGTCAGAACTGGAACCCAAATCCTCTTATTCTCCAGAGGTTCCCTGCACCGTGTGGTGAGAGGCTGATATAAGTCAGAGAGGTGCTTGACCTGTGATGGGTCATGCCAACCCAGAGTTTCTGCCCAGGGAGGAGGCAGCTGCTGGAGGGTACTGCTCACCAGAGTAAGCTGCATAGCAGCTGGATTTCCCAGGGTGGGACAAAGGCTGTTTGGAATGGGTACTTAACCAAAACCAAAAGGACACAGATACATGCAGATTGCATGGAGTCCTCAGGTCACAGTAGTTTTAGATCCCACTTCTGTCCACAGGAACTGCCCTCCATCTGCTGGGAGGCTCCAGCGTTCCTCTTGTATTACTGCCAGTTTGTGAAGTTACTGTATCCAGAATCAATGTTTCCTCAGAGACTGCCGTCTAGAGAACTCTTCTCTACTGCCTCCTTCTTGAGCCAACTGGGCTAACTTGGCTCCTTAAGGTCACTTTTCTCAGGTTTTCTACTTCTTTTTTAGATGTATCTAGGCTTCCTTACTGAAATTACTTCTGTTGCCCACTTCCACCAGTAGATTCAATCCTTCTGCATTCCAGATTCTCGCTTTTCTAGAACTTTTCCTTGATGCATAGATTTCTAAAACTAATCCCGCCAGAGAGCCCAGTCGCATTTTGCAGTAGTTTTGATGGTGCTGAGTTGTTGCAGACTCTGCAGTAAGACCTGTTGTGCAGGCAGCTTATTGCTTGGAGTGCTGGAAAGTCTCTAGCAATTGGGGGAAACATCTGGAGGTCTATATTCAGCAGGCCAACAAGCAGCAAATTATCTTTGTAAAGTGGCTCGGGTAACTTTAACCGGTGTGTTCAGCGGGACAGGTCCGCCACCAAACATGCTGGGCTAAAGGTAGCCAGATAAAGTGATCCAGGTCGCTTTCCACTCGCTGGCTTTACTCGAGATTTGAAAAAAATAAAAGCTTTGATGTGGGGGCTGGTGGCTTCCCCCAGTATAACACTTTTACTTTCCGCAGGGGTAATAGAAGACTTTGGGGGGGGGGGGGTAGAGGTGGTACCCTATTTTTGTAAGCATGAAAAGGAGAATCGGCAGCTATGGCCCCAATATTTGTTTTGTTAACGTGGGGGCAGGGGAGCTCAGGCTGCCATTGGCCTGCAAGATTTTTTTCTTTTTAACGCACCAGCTATATGTTTAATACAGTCAGGTAGGTTTAACGTTACCCAGCTAAACTTATCTGGGTAGTTCTACTTGGCTGTTTAAGCCCCACCCCTTGCACGCCCCCCCACACTGCCTCTCTTATCCGGATACGTTTTAGCCAAGTAATGACTTGGCTGGCTAACACCTTTCTGGTCCGCAGGGGGGATATTAAAAACTGGAGATTTGTCAGGCTAAGCCCGAACTTAGCTGGACGATCCTCTCTTAAATCTGGAGCTCCCTGGCATTACTACTGAGAGGGAGGATTTATAGCTCCCCCTCCTCTCTGCTGGGCCTGCCATCACGTCATCACCACCAACATCAGCAAAGCTGGCGGTGCCACTGCTTCCCTTGTCTCTCCTTCCAATGGCCTTTCCTCACGATATGCTGCTGCTCTTTTATCTCGGGCTCTGCCACTTCAGCTTCTTGTCCTGGGCACTAGCTGATTTAGCATGACTGGCCCTAGATTTCTTTGCAGAAACAAAAGAACGATGTGAGGATGCAATCTGTTGTCTTTCCACGATGGCTACTGTGAGCACTTTCTACTAGTGCCGCCACTGCAGCTCCTTTCCGGCTGCCATTCAGGGTTTTCTTTGCGGCATCCTGTGCTAGATTAAAATTGTTCATGAAATGAGGATGACACTGATGGTGAGGGGAATGGGGATAATCTATGAAGCTTCACCTACTGCTGTACTGTTAGAAGCAGCTGTAGAGGGCACATCTGGGGCTGCTTTAGCATGCTCAGACAGACTCCACAGAAACATCCTTTTAATCTACTGTGCTTGTCTGAGCCCTTCAGCTTTTCTCATATGTTTTCTATTTTCTGTAGCTGAAAGATGCAAGACACATAAGTGATGTGAAAGAAATCCTGTCCCTCCATTACTTTTATTCCTCTCCACTTAAAGGGGGTTATTTTTATACCTGCGTGCACTGGCATAAATAGTGCGCAGACTTTACACCAGATTTTTAAAGAGAAGTTATATGCATAACTTTGCTTTGGCGCAGACTGGATGGGCCATTTTGGTCTTTACCTGCTCTCATTTACTGTGTTACTATAAAAATTATGCGTCTAAAGTTACACCAGGTAATCGGTAAGTTATCTGTGGGAAAATACTCGCATAATTTTTAAAATAAAAAAGCATGCACATAAGTTCCCACTGTATCCAATCTCTACCCCTAGAGCACTTCTCCCGAAGCGCACGTAAATTCATGCACACTTTGTGCAGTCAGTTTTAGAAGAAGACATTTATGAGGGTAAAGCACAATGAAAATTACCCTCCCCGTGATTTACATTACAAGTCAACTTCATGATACGTTGCAAGATTTCTGTAGTATTTACCTTCAAGGAGCTTGTTCACCTCTGATGAACTGTATTAGTGGATCGCTTATTTTACTGCCATAGTTTGGACATTTTGTGGCATCTTCTGAAATTTTTGGTTAAAATAAAAGTGAGAGCCATGCAGAACCTCTCTAAAGTCATAGCCAAGAGACATAGGACAGGGATAGCTATAGTCTGCTCAGCTGGGGTGTAATCTAAAGACAATCAACCAGATTTTAATGGGAGTAAGGCTACAACTTATGTAACTCATCCCTGTGAAGTTTGCTATCCCTTTCTGCAAGGCAAGGTGAAGATCTAGCCCGATTCAGTAAGTTCAAACCTTCAAATGGATGATATGATCTGCAATGATACATAATCAAGCAAAAGCATGCAGTGGAGAGACGCTCAGGCAATATGTCACTGGATCAGTCATGATTTATCCAAATGCCCTTTTGTGCAGATTTAGGAGTCATGTCACTGCTTTGCCTTAGGTTGAACATCAGTTTACACATACAGTTATTAAAATCATTAACAAACATTACAAAATCAGTTTATTTTTATTTTAGGGTTATCCCGGAGAAGACAGAAGAACAATAGGACTACCTGGGCCCCCAGGTGAACCAGTAGGTCTTTCTTTCTGTAAAACAATTCTTCTAGAAATCATGAAGGGCACAGAGCATTGAATGGTTCTCATCAACTCATGATAGGCAGAACTGCTGTACCGTTTATCACACATCTAAACTAAAATGCTAAAACCTCATCTCGGAGCTCCTTCATAGTAATGGGATATGATAGACTCACTGGCCCAATGCCATGACTGCTTTTTTATTCTTCATTGTCAATCTCCATTGGTGGAAAGGAACATAAAACCCCAAGATACCCAACATATTAGTTGGCTACTATTAGTGGTAACGACGCTGCCTCTCCTTTCACTGCTGTTTAATTGAAGAGTTCAGTCTCTGCTTGACTACAGTGATCCTGATTTTTAAAAACAAAAAAGACCCATGGAGACATGAAAATGTGGAAGGTGGAATATAAATCTAAAATTAAATAAATAAATAAAGAAAAATATGAACCAGATAACAGTTTAAAACACTTTATGATGCACATTAAAAACCAGATGGCAGCAATAGCTGTATCTTGTAAATATCAGTGAAGAAGAGGAAAAACCTTAGATGATATTGTGCAAATTGAGGAGACATGCTGGCATCATAGATTTAACACACTTGGAGTTTGTAGGGAATGGCAGGATGTCTCTTGTCAAAGTTTTGTTTCGGTGCAAACGTTCCAAATTTAGCAATGAAAAGTCAATGCACAATCGGAGCAGTTTTTACATTGCATTAACCTTCAGTAAACCTTCAGCAGTATCACTGAAAGCAGGCTAGCTTGGAATCTAGTCCGATGTAATACCTGGTGTTCTGCCAGTTGGGCACATCCACTCGACTGGACAGTAAACTGTTCCGAATTTTGGTACTGAGATCTCATCTGTAAAAGATGAAGCATATCCTTTTTTTATAAATATATTTCTATTTACTAGCCTCTATGCTAAACTAAATATCCATTTAAGTGGCACCATCTGAATATCCGGCTGCATTTATCAGCCAGCTAATTGGAGGGCGGGACAGGGCTTAATGGAAAGGAGCTATTTATCCAGCTAACTTGGACTTAGAGCCATCAAGCTGTTGCCGCAATAGAGGGGCCCCTCTCCAGAAACAGCATTGCGGCTGTATGGCACATTCATTTGTCTCACGACCAAACACCGCGTGACAAAAGAACGGCGAGTGGCCCTTTAACCTCACGGAACTGCCATCACCTAAAAGGGCCGTTGGCCCAAAAAATAAAAGTGCAGCAAATGGAGAGGTTGGGCGAGGGTCAGTGTTGACCCCATCTCAATTCGGGGCCACCAGTCGAGGTGGCCTTGTCACCCCCAAAGTGTAGGCAATGCCTCCCCCCCCCCCAAGAGCTTAACATTTAAAATAGCCTCTTTAAATGTGAGGCGGGAACCTTGGGATCTGCGTTAGGGTCCTGGGCCTCCCACCTCACATTTACAGCTTTTCCAAGAAGTGCAGGTATTTTATCACAGCTAACCACCTTCTCAGTCAGCCACAGTAAAATATTTGCATAGGATGCTTATTCATGACCACCTTTGCATGCATATGCATTATTCATGCATGCAAATTGATGCAAAGAAAGTTATTGTAATAGGGAAGGGAACCTGGGCGGGGAGATGCAAAATATCGTGTTTCCTGTTCATATCCTGCATCAGTCCAGACAAGTGGGTTTATGCAACCCTACCAGCAGACAGAGGCAGAGAACAAAACCTTTGAGGCACTGCTACATAACCGAGTGTGCCATCTGCAGTCCCTCAGTATTTCTCTGTCGCCAGCAGATGGTAGAGGTGCAAACCTGCAGTCTGGACTTTATAAAAAAAAAAAAGTTATATATGTCTTAACTTTTGGAAGAAGAGAAGGAAAAAAAGGCTTCCCAAAGTGTTAGGTTCCTTCGTGGGCCATGTTAGCCTATGTTAACCTATGTTTATCTGGCTAACTTTCCTAGCCGACTATCTTTTGATTATCTACCTCTTTCTCTCTCTTCATATAGATAGATATAGATATCAACACACAAAATCAAAATGGTTCTAAACATATTTTAATTTTGAAAGAAAATATACAATTACCAAATTCCAAAGAACACACTGTTGCATAGACAATGATATCATTGTTTGTTTTAAATTCAAAAAGTCAGGTAAAAGAAATTAAGATGCCAGCTGCTAACTAATAAGTTGTTTTATTTGAATAACATGATTTAGGAGCTCTGAGCTAGAGTTGCCATCTTAGCCTAGGTCAAGCCAGCAGTCCTGATTTTGCCCCATTGCATGCATGGAGTTGTAGTTGTAATTTTTTTTTTTACCATTGTTTTCCCTAAGAATACCAGGACCACAACTCCATACATGCAGTGGGGCAAAAGCAGGATTGCATCAGCCTCTTCCGTTGATTAGGGCTAACCCAGCAATCCTACTCTTAGCAGCTGAACTGTTTTATTTTTTTATTATTTTGTGTTTGCATTGGTACTGAAACTGGCTTGTTATCCATCGTGGTTTTTTTTGTTTATTTGTATAGCACATTTTATCCAAAATGCTTTATACATTTTGACTGTACAATCGAAAAGGAAGCAGAGAAAGTAGTAAAAGATCTGACATTATTCATAAATGATGTAAGAGACGAACATCAAAACTGTGACAAACCGTTAGGCAAATCAAAAGAGAGCAGAAGTGTTCAAGATGGATTTGAGGGTTGGGAAGGGTAGAAGCAGAATGAACAAGTGGGGTAGTGGGTTTAAGCAGAAGTGCCAGGAGAGGGAAGGAATGGAGATGAGAGGAAGCGCACGGCGGTTTGGAAGAAATGAATTGCACAGGGATATAGGACTGGATGAGAGACTGATGGGGAGAGGAAGGAGCTTGCAAATAATGAGGCATATCATAGAGTGTGGGCACACATAACTGGCTCAGATTTACGAGAAACACTTATTCAGTTAACACTCACCTAAGGAATGTACCGATGTAATACGATGTTCTGAGGTCATATTTGTTTGCCATGCATTTTTTCAGTGCAACAAAATCCTTGCTTGGCAGTGCTGAGCTGTCATATAGAGCCATCACTCAAAAGCATGAATCATTTTCATTACTACATTGCTTTCAATTTGTTCACCATATGTTGCCATTCAGTAAATGCATAACAAACAAAGGCAAGTAATCTAGATACTGCTGTTGAAATCTGTATTTGCATACCACGATTACATATTCCCCAGGTTTCAGAGAGAAATCAAAAGGAAAGCCTTGCCTCCCTGATGAGATCTGTGGAATTTTGAGATTTTTTTTGTCGAGGCCAAAAATAATTCTGTGTATGAGAGGCGTTATTCGGAAAGGGATGCTGTGATATGGTGTAACATTCAGGTTTTTAGTTTGCTAGTTTAGAACATTTCTTGGGTGCTCCATTGTCAAATTCTTATTGAATCGGCAGGTTTGATAGCTCATTTTTTTAGTTGCATTGTTTATAGTGCTCAAGAGCAGCATTTAGTAAAATCATGTTGTAACTTTTTAATTTGTGGTGTGCCTAGGGCCCTGCTGGTGAGCACGGAGACCGAGGAGAACCTGGGGATGAGGGATACAAGGTAAGGAAGCAGATTGTAATCCCTTTACTTGTACTTGGCAGGCACCACATTTTTGTAGCAAGCGTTCATAATGAACAAATAGACTCCAGAGCTTGGTATAACATTCACCTTGAGTCTGGCAACTAGGTATCATCATTGTACAGTACTAAAGACATCCGTCCCCGGGGCTGTGAACAATGCAAGATCCCCAACCTCCATCTGGCCCAAGTACCGGAATCTGGGCTTCAGAATCAAACCCAGATGTCCTACTGGTAACGTGCAGCGGTGCCATTGGGCCATAAGGCCAGCCCATTTGTATTGCATTTAATCAGAATCTGAATACGGTTTGCAATCATAGCACTCAAGCAATATTTAGCTAAATATAGAATATGACAGCAGGTATGGATTGTAACTCCCTTCTAGTCTTCCCTGTTCAGTTCTGGTTGCATTGCCTTACGTTCCAGTGGATCTCTGTCTTTTCTTTCACTCCTTTCTAAGGGTCCTCTATGCATATCCCATGCCACCTTCTTGAATTCGTTTGCTGTTTTGTCTTTACCACCTCCCCTAGAATGCTATTCTATGCACCCACCCTTTCCTTGAAGAAATATTTCGAAGGCTTCGTCTTGGTCTACCCACTATGAGCCTCAAACCTTGACCTCTTGCTCTAGAATTTTCCTTCCAGTGAAAAATGTTTGTTTCTTGAGCAATATACAGTATGTACTTTTGAGGTATTCGAATGTCTGTCGTATTCCCCTGTCTCCCCTCTCCTCTAGGGAACGTATATTTAGGACCTTAAGCTTGTTTCATAGGGATTTTGCTGCAGACCCTGCAACATTTTGGTAGCCCTTCTCTAGTCTGCCTGTTCTCCATTCAGAGGTATGACCTACAAAACTGGACATTTTTATGGTGAGCAATCTCTGCAAAACATTGTTAATTTCCCAAGTAGATATGGACATTTGAAGAAAGAAAATGTCTTCCTAATCAAACCCTAACCCTCCCGCCTTCCCGGAACCTTTGAAATGAAGATCTTCAGCCCGAATCACAGTAGCAGCCTACCATGGCCCAGGCTGGACTGGAAGTGTAAGCTATCAGCGTTCTAGTAGCGTTGGGCCCCAGTCACAGTGGCTGCCACTGAGATCTAGGTTGAAGATCTTCATTTTAAAGGTTCTGGGAGGATGGCATGGTTAAGTTTGGGGTAGGAGGGAGGAGTCCCAGGGGGGCACATTTTGTATTACTTTTGTCTGGACCGGGGATCGGAAAAGGCTAGGGGTGAGGCTGGCACCGGCCCTTTATAATTAGATTTATAAAGATGAGCTTCAGGGTTTGGGGTGGCTGTAGGCTTGGATGGTAGGGCCCTGCATTTCAGGCTCAGGCAGGTGGGGATGTGGGAGACAGTGATAGGGCCACTTAGTTCGTAACCTTTGTTTTTTTTTAAACTGCAGCTTCGCTTAACCAACTACATTTTTTGAATATGGCCTGTTTAGCTAAAGTTATCTGGCCACAGGGGGCCAGATAACTTTAGACCTGCTATCAGGCGTGTTTGGAGATAGCCAAATAACTTATTTGGCAAACTCCAAACATCCCTGCCCTGGAACACTCCCAACAGTCCCCTTTCTTATTTGGATACATTTTATCCAGATGATGACTTATCCTGCTAACCTTTAACCGGATAAGCCAATGGAATATTTAAAACTCGCCATTTAGCTGGCTAACTTCTGCGTTATCCGGCAAATGGCTGTGAATATTGGCCTCATGGTCTTTTCAGAGGCAGGCCTCATTGAATAAAGCATCCCACAAACTGGAAGCTATAATGTAAAATGCTTTGTATCTAATTCCAGAGTACCTTTGGTATCCATGGTGAATCCAAATAGAAAAGCCTGATGAATGAATGAATGAATGAATGAATGAATAAATAAATAAATAAATAAATGAACATAAAACACGACTCCTAAATTTAGGTGCTCAGACCTAGTTAATTTTGAAGTGGACTAATTTAGGTAACTAACTCCCAAAGTTAAGTTGCTAAAGCCTTTAAAAATTGACCCAGATGCGTAGATATTTACTGTATGTATATTTAACACTGTTTTAAGAAACCTAGAAAACATTTCAGGAAGACTCCCACTGCTGTGCATATTGAATTTTGGAGCCCATGTGTCTACTCCATGTGTTTTTAGTTCATAGGAAACTAACGCTTCAGAAAAAAAAAAAAAAAAGACATCTGTAGGGATTACACTGGATGAGTTTCATACATTGTTCATGACAACTGGATTCATTTTACGAAGATTATTTTTGTATGATATTTTCAATAGTACCTTAATCACAAAATAATTGCAAGTACTTTCCATCTGATGTGGTGATGATAATTTCTCCGAGGACAGGCAGAGTGACAGTCCTCACAAGTGGGTGACATCATCCGATAGAGCCTGCCCAGAAATTTTGTGACAAGGTTTCTAGAACTTTCTGGGCTTCACTGGTAATGCCCAGCATGCCACATGTCAACGAGAGGGCTCCTTCACTCTCTTCTTTTCTGCAGAGCCCGCAGGTCCCTTCTCCCCTGCTCAGTCTGTTCTTGTTTTTTCAGCAGATTGGCAGGTTTCATTCGTTCGTAGAGCTCCATGGTCTTGGTTCTTCCTTCTTTCAGTCTTGAGTAGTATTTTCAGTTGCTTAAGTTTCCATTCTATTCTTGACTGCTGGATAAGATGGGCATCGACCACTCGCGGTCATCAAGTTTGCTTTTGCTTCACTTTTCTTTCATTTAACCATGGATAAGCAAACCAGCGGTTCCAGCAATGCCCCCAGTGTCCCAGGATTATGTCTATCATGGACCCCCTAGTCTGAGATATCACCTTTAACTCAAAAGCAAATTTCTGTGTTTATTTCTATTGTAATTACTGTGCAGGAACAGTGCTCTTGGAAGACAGTCACCTGCATTGTCATGTAACACTTCTGTGTACAGTCAAGCATAGAGCTGCTTTGTAGAAGAGCAGGGATACGCAACTTCAGTTATGTTTTTCAGGATATCCACAATGAATATGCATGAGATATATTTGCATGCACTTTTTCCACTGTACATAAATATGTTTCAGGCATGTTCATTGTGGATATCCTGAAAACCAGATCCATTTGTGACACTCCAGGACTAGAAGGGCCTATCCCTGCAGTAGAGTTTCATTAAAGAACAAATGCACAGGTGAAAGTTAGTTGAAGTCATATTGGCCTCCTGTTTTGAAATGGATTTTGACACAGGCATGGAATAGGGAAAACCCTTTTTTAAAAAGTGGGTTGCATTATACTCATTAATGCTTTCTTTTAATGGTATCTGGTTCTAGGGTCATGTAGGAGTTTTGGGACCAAGAGGAGTCATTGGACAACAAGGACCACCAGTATGTGTGTTGAGTAGTTGACTGCTAAATTCATTGTGCTATGTTACATTTCACCATTTTTAACTGACGTCGTATTCTGTTTCCAAAGGGAGAAGCAGGTGAACGGGGTGAGCAAGGACGTAAAGGAGAAAAATCATTGAAAGTAGGTAGAAAATCAAACAATACGTCAAGACACGCATTGAAAACATGTGTTTTTATAGTTGCTATTAACCATTAATGGAGGTAATTATAGAAGGATTTATGCAAGTAAACCCCGGTTTATGTGCCTAAATGTGCTTTGGAAAATCAATCAGGGGCCCATGTTTTTAAAAATACATGGGGGGAGAGGCTGAGTCAGCACTCACGTGCCTAGCTCTTGATTTTTAAAAAGCGTGCCCAGAAGTTACACCACACAAGTTACGCCCTGCTTTGGGTGAGGGGATACTTCACCAAATACCCAAAGATTTTCAAAGCAAATTTATGAGTGAAAAGTTCCCTTTTGAAGTCCTCGGTAAAGGCGTTATATATATAATGTTCATACAGGCTTTACGCTGTGCGGGCATGTTTTAAAATTACCCTCATTGTTATATAATATAGCAAGCAAGGCCGGTGGAAGCCACCTAGAGCGCCACCATTCTGGGCACAGCATTTCCTTCTTCCCACCCTCGGTGAGGCCCAGAAGAACAGGTGATGCACGGGAAGAAGGAAATGCCATCTGCCTTAGAAGTGGGAGATACATTGCAGCATCAGCTGGTGGCGGTGAGGAGCAGTTGGCCTTGGAGCCGACCAGTAGCGCGATCCAGACGAAGAAGAGCAAGCGAGCCTGTCCGCTTTCAAGAGAAGGAGCGGAGCCATGCGCGGTTAGCAGGAGGAACAGCAGTTGCATCCCTCCCTAGCGGTCAGGAAGAGAAGCAGCAGTCCTGCGTCACTCACCCCCCCCCCCCCCCCCGTGCAGTCAGGAGCAGAGGAAGCATTGGAGCTGCAAGCAGGTAGGAGCTGGAGGCAGAGCACTGTCGGCCCCCGCAGCCCGGAAAAATAAGAGTTCGGCGAGCCATGGTGCCTGAAGGAGAAGCTGCTGCTGCTGCCACGTGCTTTTTGGAGGGGAGGATGAGAAGAGTGAAAGACCATTTGTGTGTGTGTGTGTGTGTGATTCAGAACTTGTGTGTGAAAGACCATTTGTGTGTGTGTGTGTGTGTGTGTGTGTGTGATTCAGAACTTGTGTGTGAAAGACCCATTTGTGTGTGTGTGTGTGTGTGTGGTGATTCAGAGCATGTGTTTGAAAGACCATTTGTGTGTGTGTGTGTGATTCAGAACTTGTGTGTGAAAGACCATTTGTGTGTGTGTGTGTGTGTGTGTGTGTGATTCAGAGCATGTGTGTGAAAGAGCATTTGGTGAGCGTCTGTCTTTTTCCTGCATGTGTGACTGAGGTGAGGTGTTCTGCTAGCGTGGTGTAGTTTCTGTGTAGGGATTCATAAGCTGCCTGGCTTTTTCTATTTTCCTAATAGGAGGTGATTTGGTGTTTTAAGGCCTGGTGTAATATCTGCAGTGTTGCCTTTTCAGAGGTAAAGTTGTTACTCGTTGAGTGCTGGCAGTTAGTGCTGTTTTGGTACGAGTTTTACTATATTTTAATGTAATTTTGTACTTATGGCTTTCTGAGAGCCAAGCTCACACCCAGCATATGTTACAATAGGCCTAATATCATATAGGTTCCGAGTCTATTTTTTGCAGGGCTTTTTGGTTGATAACCAGAGCCAAGCAGTGCATGTAAATATAATATACATGATATAAGTAATATTTTTACCTCAGAAGAATGTGCTTTGTCCTTTTTCCAGTAAAATCTGTTATTATAAATGCGTAACCTTTTAATTTTGTGGTTGAGATGGGTGTGATAGAGATGGCGGGGGCAGTGCAAGGCTGTAAGATTTGCCTAGGATGCCTTGCACCGGCTCTGACAGCAAGCAAATAAACATTTTTGACATTGGATGTCGTATGTGTTTCATAATGCGCAGAGGCATTCAGTGAATCATAAAACACCTGTAACATTTGTGTGTGTGCTTTATAAGAAGTTGAGAAGTGTGAGAGCCACTACCTCTTACTACACAAGAGTGTTTTCACACCCACATTGGCCTTGACAAAACCTGGTGCCTTGTGCTCCTCCAGTGGGTTCTTGTTATCAGACTTGGGCACAGTGATGCTCTTGCATCCTGAGAGGCATCTGATGACCATGATTATGCCTGATTATGGTCTTTACGTTTGCCTTTGCTTTGTGCCTCATCAAAACTTGAAGTCAAATTAACACACTTGACTGACAGTCACAACATCTCCAAGTCCATAAACCTGAATCTAGTCTTCGTCTCGCATCAATTTAATTTGATTTGTATTACACTTTTCATGGCTACCAGGATAAAATGCTATGGGTCATAGAAACATAGAAAATGACAGCAGAAAAGAAATCAGTAGAACTCTAGGAGTCACATAATAAAACTCCAGAGAGGACGACTCAGAACCAACGTCAGGAAATATTTCTTCACGGAGAGGCTGGTGGATGCCTGGAATGCCCTTCCGGAGATGGTGGTGAAGACAAAAACGGTAAAAGATTTCAAAGGGGCGTGGGATAAACACTGTGGATCCCTAAAAGCTAGAGGATGGAAATGAAGAAAAGAGTGCATGGGGGTAACTTGCTGGTGAAATCTCTAACACATGTGGTCCAGTATTTTAAAAAGAAATGTGTCGTTGTTACGGAACAGGAAACTTTTTTTTGTTAAACATGGCTTTTGACAGGCCGTGGTCTGACAAGCGTATGTCCATTCTGGCTGGCCAGGGTTTTGGCTTATTGCCGAGGTGGCACATTTTTGCCTCAGCTAGGAGGGAAGACAGTCGTGTACTGCAGCGATGATTCCTGCCCGTTATCTGTAAGTGGTGCTGAAGGTTTCAGACAGCCTGGAGGGTTCACATCCAAACTTCAGCCAGCAAGACGCCAATGTGGAAGGCAGGAGAAAATATGAAAAATAATCTAATGATGAATAAAGTGGATGTTGTCATGGCTGTTCCTACTTCGAATTTGAAGTGGACCATGATGCTACTGTTGGCTTCTTTTGAACGTGTGAGGGATTGATCAAGCCAGTTTACGGTTTGGATTATCTATGGCACACTGAGCAGTTATGAAAAGCAAATGTTTGATGTTTGAATGCAGTCTGTAGGGATAGATATCCTGGATTGTATTGTCATATGACTATTGCATTAACCTGTAGTAGAAGCCAAATATTGTTTGTGATCCATTTTCAGTAGCTGGTGGATAGTCTCGTTTTCTACTATTCAAACCTATGGGTAACAGAGCACACAAAATGTGAAAGGGTCTGACACCTGAGAGAGGAAGGAAGGTGTACAACGTCCCAAGTTGGGCAGAGCTCTCACTGCTGCTGCTCATCGCCCGCCCCCCCCCCCCCCCCAAAAAAAAAAAAAAAAAAAAAACCGCACAATAACCAGAAAAATGGGAACTCACTCTAAAGATATTTTTCAACCAACAAAACTTTTATTTTCTGGCGGTATCACCAGCAGTCAGGGTATTATGTATCAGAAAATTGAGAGTCACTGATTGTATTGGTACATAACATCTAGGCTGCAGTAGTTAACAAAAGTACAGGATTGGGTAATGGATGAACTCCTCATAGTAACATAGTATATGATGGCAGATAAAGACCTAAATGGCCCATTCAGTCTGCCCAGTAGTGACTGCATGCACATCTACCCAGAGTAGATCAGATTTCCACATGGAACCCCCAACCCTCGTTCCCACTATGTCTCCTTTAGAGTTGCAGCTGCCGCTCCATGCAGGTTACCCATTCCTTCCAGGAAGCACGGTGCAGCCATATCACTGCTGCCTTGGGCTGCAACTCTCGCTCAGGGCTTCATTACCATTCTCTTGCCACTAGGGATTCTCTGTATTTATCCCATGCTTTTTTTTTTGAAGACTTCACCACCTTGTCTGGGAGAGAATGCCTCAACCGTTATTTATATCCTCCCCTAGGTTAGGAGAAGTACTGTACATGAAAGGTCTTCCCCACTCTTTGCTCCAATAGATCATAATACACACAGAGAATATAATTTCCTCTCACTTCAGACATTAGATCTTCCCTTTCTTTTCACAACTTATACCACATTACGTGCATCAGTACTCACTCACTGAACACATAATGTTCTTCAGTAACCTTAGCAATCTCTGTAATGGTTCAGAATACCTTCCCAGCGCCCACCCAAGCAATGGCAAGGGATTTCCCCAGTGTCCCTGGCTCTCAACTTTCTGAGGTTTCCTCTCTCCATACTCTCCCCTCCTCCGACTGTGGGGATCTCCAAACTCTCCTCCAACTCCAGGACCCAGGTCAGGCCCTCTAGTTGATTCCCCTTGTGGAAAATCACCTCTCTGTCTCGGGCCTTTCCCCTTGAGGAGGAAAGCCTGCTCTCAGGAGCCCTGCTGGCAAACCCACTTCTCAGATGGGTTCTCTTAACTCCTCCTGCCAAATCCTACACCCAGCATTTTATACTGAAGGAACACTCCCTCTTCAAGACTTCTTTCTGTGTGGTTCTTAAAGGAGAACATATCCCTTCATCACTCTTCCCACATTTTACCCCATCAAATGCATAGTGTAATTTTACCAGACATGAGGCCATCTAGTGGCCATTTATGATACCCTACCTCCCATGGGAATTTAGCAGTACCTGACAGCATCTGCTAGCCTACAGTATATCCACAGTCCCCAGTCATTACACAAGTCTATCAGTTGCACCCAGGGAGAGGTCAGGTAGTTTCTTTCTAAGGGTTTCTTAGTGATAAAACAAGGATCCCTTTTGAGAGACCCATCACATATGCAAGCTGACCTAAATTGTTTAAACATCTCTGGTCTAGAATCTCTTGAGAGTTCCATCTTTTATACAAGGAATATTAAATCAATGAGCTACCAAGTCATAAGAGTTTCCGAGATTTGTGAGTTCAAATCCTGCTCTTCCATAAAACCTCAGTTTGAACTTGAAAAAGTGATTTTCTCTCTGCCTTAGTTTGATCAGCTGTCATTGGATAATCATACTGCATTATCTCCTCTTCCCTTTCCATTTGGGAATTAAGCTACAGCTAATACGCTAAAACTCTCGGTCGCATTGGTACCCCGGAGGGATCTGCCTGCATTTTTCTCAAAGAATTAACCTGAAGAGGCACCTTGGTATCTGTTCAAATGAAAGGTTCTTTTTAAAGGCAAATAATAATTATATATGCAACGCCAATCACAAAAATGAGTTATAAAACAGTGAATAATAGCAGACTTTATGGTTTTGTTCTATGTAATTGTATAGTTGGATTGGTTGAAAGAAGATCAGAAACTGATCAAGTTCAAACGTCTAATAATAATCCACAGAAGGCAATCCCCCCCCCCCAAAAAAAAACAACCTATAATCTAATACTGTACATCCATAGTCAATTCTGCAGCAGTGAGAAAATTCTACATGACCCCAAATTTGGCAATAAGTTCAAATCCCTGACTCTGCATTTTTCCCTAAAGTCTTAACAATATCATCCTCCCCACCTGATACCCTTCTCATCTAAAAACTCCTCCAGTTTGCTTTTGACGTTGTTTAGGGCTGTAAGCCATGAAATCCCTTCATGGGCAAAACATTCCATAATATTACCACCGTTCGTGCGGCAGCCCTTCCACGCTACAGGAGGTCTACCGTGTAACTGGCGCAAAGAGGTCCCTGCTGGATAAAGTCTTCATTTTGTAGCACAAGGAGGTAGTAATTTCAAATAGCGTTGCTTTCATTCTGTGCTCCGGCTTCCAAAAGCCAAATTGAAAGTGACAGCCTGCATGTGAGTTTGGGAGGTATGTGCAGGCAGTCTTACAGGCCTTGTACAGATGCTGGTGCCAAGAGATCAAAGTTAGACATTTTTCCCTCATTTCATCCTCTCTTCCCTGGAGGAAAAACGGCATGGAATGGAAAATTAACAGTGCTGTGTTTCACAGTGAGCTAGGCTGGCAAGTATGCGCCGTCAGTTATTTGATAGATTAACGTGCTGCCCTGAAGTAGCACATATATTTATATATACACTGCTTCTACAAAGCTGCTTCTTCCAGACCAGAGTTTTGGATAATATTTATGTTAACTAGAAATATACTTAGCAGATGGCTCTTGGAAAAGAGAAAGGCATAAAAACATTGTGGAGCATTTGAATTGAGAGGTAAATCCATTTTCGAGGTATACCAAGTCCATTCCCTTTTGGTAGATCCTGGAAGAATAAAACAGAACACGCAAATCGTTTTAGCAAAGGGTGTTCGAGTAATGAGATTTCAGGTAACAAAAGTCTTGTCCAGCAGAAATGTTATTCTTCTGCAGTACCGTATAATGAGATGCAGGCCAGGCAAATTAATTCAGATTATGGGCAAAAGTAGGGCACATCACTGCAGAAAGTCAGCCTGCGTCCTCTGTTGTGAAGCAAGCACTGAATGGCCAGCAGTTTCTGGAAGGGAAACAAATTCCACCGGGGAAGGAAAGTACAGGTGGAAACTAGACCAAATGTGCTTAAATGTAGTAGTCTGGGGTAAATCTCCTGCAGCATTTGTTGCCCAGATTTTACAGCGCATTGCTTTTCCTTGCTGAAAGAGAGGGAGTGACATAGTCTTCCCAAACCCGTCCTGGGGGACCCCCAGAGCCGGCCGGCTTTTCAGGATATACATAGTGAATATGCATTGACATCAATTTGCATAAACTGGTTATCTCATGGTTATCCTGAAAACCCAGCTGGGTGTGGCATCCCCAGGAAGCCCTGGGGATGGAGGAATGGGCTGGGAACCAGGAAAACTGGGGCTCCAGACCTACTTCTCGTGTTACTGGCATGTCCTGTCATTGCTTTCTCTCGTTGCCACTTAGCCTAGGGCTTTCCAAACCCGTCCTGGTGGCCTCAGAGCGAGACTTCATTCTATGCAGGTTTATCTCATGCATATTCACTGTGCATTTCCTGAAAACCCCACTGTCTGTGGGCTCAGCAGGATAGTTTGGGAAGCTCTGGCTTTGACTGTAAGCTCTTTGGGGAAAGGACTCCTATCTGCATGTAATTTGTGCACTATAAACATGCTGAAATAAATAAAATCTTTCAGCTAAGCAAGTATTGTTTCAGTATTTAGCAAATAATCTGACTTGTAGGCTTTTTGCATTTTCTTGGCCTTAACTTTTGCCCGGAATTTAAATCTGACCCTAAATTTGAACCTCATTGTAACCAGGGCTAAGAAAGAGGTTAGGGGGCTGGGATAATCCAAGTTGAATAGGGAAACAGATTGCATAAACCACAGCCACATGCAGCTCTCTATACTGCTGATTCTGATCCATTTTGAACTGGATGCAGATAGTCACGGATTCACAGTTTTACAAAAATAGCATGAATCCAAACCAATGCGAGTAAATAGGAACTTAAAAAGAAGTCATTTGGATTTGAGCCAAGTCAAAATGGACTCTGATTAGGCAAGTAAATTCAAGTCAGATATGTATAGAGTTGAAAGGGGATTTGAACCAGGACAAAGGGAATTCATCCATGCCTATAAGTCATTTAAAGTATTTCACACCTTATTCAGAAAATAACTTAACTTTTCTTTACATTATTTAGTGGGCTTTTTATTTTAGACATGAACTCTGTATCTTTCAGTTCATAACAGAATTTTAAAGATGAAGACTAAAACAGATTAGGCTGGCCACTGGAGGAGGAGGATCTCCGTGAATGAGACTGCAGCTACAGCTTTGTAACCACGTCTCTGTGCTGCTACGGCATCCTGAGAAACAAGTTTGGCTGTCCCAGCTTGCACGTAGAAAAAGACTGCTAGCTGGCTAGCTGAAAGCTCTTAAAAATTGACCGGGCTAACCGGCTAAATTTAACCCCCGCTAAATTTCACTAGTTGGCAACCTTTAGCCTTCCAAATTCTGGGTTGTCCCAGGGGTAGGATTAGGGTGGGTGCTGGGAAGAAAGGTAGGTGGCAATCGCTGCCTTTGTGCGCTAGCTGTGTAACTTGGGTGACCAAATCTAGCTGCTGGCATAGCAGGCCTAAATCTGGCAGGCCCGATCTTCCCTTTCTCCTGCCCGAAGGACAGGGGGGCGCTGGGGAAGAATGAGGAACCTGACAGCCCCACTTCCAGCGAACCCCTCCCTAACCCTCTCACCTGACTGTTAATTTTATTTTAGGTCCCCATGGCCTGATCCCCACTTTCTCCCAACTATCAGATTTTTTTTTTAAGCATGGATATAGGGCCAGAGGGACACTTTTTTTTTTTTTTTTTAATGTGACTGCTGAGGGGGAGGAAGTGGGGATAGGGCCACAGGGACACTTTTTTTTTAAATGTGATAGTTGGGAGGGATGTGGAGATTACTGGCTTGTTGGGAAGTTTGTTTATTAATTTATTGAGTACTTAGCCAGATAGCACTGAATTTCAACACTAACTGACCATGTTTAAGAAGACAGTCTGAATGCCCTAATTCTAGCCAGCTAGAGTCAGCTGGAAACCTTCTTAATTAGGCGTTCAGCCCTGTTTTGAACACTGACCCCAATCTTTTATCATGTATGTGCGGACGGCGCGCGCAAGGGGGGTAGACTAAGGCAATTTTCACATGGCGACGCATCCCGGCAAATAAGGAGCGGACTGGGAGGGAACTTCCCTACCCCTCTACCCATACTCCCTCCCTCTTCCCCTCTCCTCCTCACCCCCTAAACCCTGTCGCCTACCCTTTTTATTTTTTTGTCTTACTGCTCCATTGGAGCAGAAGTAACTTGCTGTACCTGCCGCCTCCAGCCCCGCCCCTCCCTGCCCCCCCCCCCCCCCGGACTGCCTCTTCTTCTGGGCCCAGCACTTCTGCGTGTAACAGGGGTCACACGCGTGGCTAGGCCCCTTTGAAAATGCGCGCAACACGCAACCATGCACATAGCCCCCATTTTTTACGTGCGTGGCCATCTAAACATTTGGGCATTAACTGCTTGTTGCTGACTCACAATTGTATCCTGAGCTGATAAACACCTCTTGCTTTCAGCTAGGGGTGCTCAAGCTAATTATTGGGGCTCCCCAGCCATCAGGTTTTCAGAATATCTCTAATGAATATTCATGAGGGGATTTTGGAAGCACTACCTCCTATGTATGCAATTATTTCATCTCTTTGTATTATTCTCATTGATTTTTACTTTGTTTTACTAATTTTGTATATGTGATTTTATGTTTTTATTATGACTGTAATTTTGTAAATCTCTTTTATCTAACTTTATTGTATAAGTGGTATATAAACACTTTTAAATAAAATAAAATTTCTCATGCATATTCATTAGGGATATCCTGAGTGGAGGCAGTACATGCAGATCTCTCTCATGCACATTCATTACAGGTATCCTGAAAACCCGACTGTGAGGATGTCCCCAGGCTAGGTTTGGGAACCACTGATGTATAATATAGTTGTGTCCTTTCAAGCTGGCAGTATCAACAAAAAAAATCAGTCCATCATAGACAGGGTTTGTCTGCTTAATTTGAGGGAGAGAAGGGGTAGGTAGGTTAGATACTGTGTATATACCAAGCAGGCCTCCTTTCTGACCCACCAACTCTATGCCCAGCACCAATAACCCCTGGGGGTAGGAGGATAGGGAACATGCTGGGTTGGTGACAGAGATGTGGTAGGTGTAAGGTTGCCAACTTTCCAAAAAATAAAAAATAACCACATGTTAACCCCCTCCCCCCATTTTTCTCTCCCTCCTTCCCTCTACCGTCATTCCTCTCCCCCTCCCTACCTTCCCATGGAGCTTTTCGTTTTACATTAGGGTTCAGTTTGAGGCCCAATGGCAGCAACGGTGACAGCAATAGCTCATTGTTGAGGTGCAAGGGCCAAAGACTGAGCCTGCGCACGTTCTGCTCTCAGGCCCTACCTCCTGTTTGGACATCAAGAGGGGTGAGACTACCACAGGGCCTGGAAGCAGAGCATGTGCTGACTCATGGCTGTTGTAGCTTTCTTGCTGCCCTGTGCGAACAATTACTGTGCTGCCCCCCCCCTCCCGCCATTCATTCATTCTCTGTCCCAAGATCACGAAAAAAAAAGTCCAGCTCACTTCAGTGTTACAAACTTTATAAACTAACACCATCTCCCTCCTCGAACCCATGGCTGGTGCAAGGGTATTAAGTGCCCTAGGTGAACCTTATTGCCTTGCCAATGTCACTGCCCCATTCCACACACACAGTTAAGAGTTATGCATTTATATTTTATATGGAAAATATCAAAGTACAGTATACTGAGGTAAAAATATCACTTACATTACATTTACATGCATTGCTGTGATGCCAACCAGAAATCCCTGCAAAAAAACAGACCTGGAACCCATATGGTATTAGGCCTATTGTGATGTGTGTTGGGTGTTGGGTGTGGGCTTGACGCTCTGAAAGCCCGAATACACTAATACACTTCCTATTAAGAAAATGCCTCACCTCAATCACACATGCAGAACATAAACTGGCCTTCACCAAATACAGAATAGAGCAACCATAAAGTAGAAATACAAATGCACAGACAAAAACTGAACTGGTAACCACAAGACGCCAGACTCTCTATTCAGTGCAACAAAAAAAAATAAAACAGAACCATCACCATTCCTCAAACATCAAACAATAAAATCAAGAAATAAAATAAATACATAATCATAATACTACAAACATAATAATATTTCAAAAAAAGCTGATGAATAAAAGATCAATAATTAAAAACTCATATATAATTTTTTAAAATGTCCCAAACACCAATAAAATATTTCAAAACAGCAGACACAGCAAATAACACCTGAAAAATAAAACTGAAAAGGATTTTAAAAATTCACACTCTTCATACCTGGGAACTTTGATTTCCAGTCATCCTGAGATTATCAGGAAGAGGGATGCACAAACCTTCTCCTCTCTTTCTTATATACAAACATACAAGCTCATACACACATATGCTCCCTCTCAGACAAACCCACAGGCGTCTCCAGCTTTTCTTTGGTTGGAATCTACCAGCAACCTCAGGCCTAATCTTCATTTCAGCTGCTGGCAGGTTAGAATCCAGCAGCAGTATTAAAAATTTGCGAGGCTTCTAGTTCCTCCATGCTGATCTCATACATCGCAAGATCGGCATAGAGAAAGTGCTACTCTTGCACGTTCCCAAAGATAACATATGCCAATCACTAAAAATTCAAAAAAAAAAATTTTTTTTTCCTTGCTGTCTGATCTTAGTTTTCTAATTGGTTGGTCACAGGCTTTATTCTTCCACGTTCCCTTTCTTGGTCTTTTGCCAATTCTTTTTACAGGGTCTCTTTTTTTTCTGTTTCTTTATCTACCTGTTTTCTTACCTCAAACAGACACTCAGGCTCTCATTCTCACATGCTGTCTCTCTCTCTCACACATACACAGGCTCTCACACCACATGCTATCTCATGTACACTGCTCTCTCTCTCATACATAAATACACACTGTCTCTCTTTCATATGCTGTCTCTCACATAGGCTCTCTCACTCACATGCTGTCTCACATAAACAGAGGCTTCCTCTCACATGCTAACACAAACACACAGGCTCTGACTCTCACATGCTGTCTCACACACACACACACTCACTCTCACATGCTGTCTCTCCGATCATACAGGCTCTCACTCCCACACAGTCTCTCAACTCACTCTCATACACGCACTCACTCTACAGGGCTTCAGCCTCTCTCTCACCTCTTGGCCTCCTCTTCAGGGGTTGCCACGGGATGGGCTTCGTGGCGGCCTGATCTTCTCAGGCTGCTGTGAGGTGGGATCCGCAGTGCCCCTGCTACTGAGCCTCCTCTTCTCGGGCTGTCCTGCTACAGACGCTATTGCTTCTCTGCCGCATGGTCAGTGCTCCTCCTTCTTCCTGCCCACGCAGCTCTGGCAACGTTTTTCTTCCGGAGCCACGCAGGCAGGAAGGAGGAGGTTGCACCTGGATGTTAATTTTTCTTTGGGCCGTGGTGGGATGAGCTGCACCACAGCCCCACTGATCTTCCTGCTGTGCGCGGCTAGCACACAGCTTCAAAGTAACATGCCTCCCCGCTATGAAACTGCTTCCTGCTTTTTCTGCTGCCGGTGACCCAGTGCTATCGGGACATAACTCCGCCAAACTCCTCCCCTTCCCCTAATTTACATTGTGCCGCCGCGATATTGGCACATCGCGGTTTGATGAATGACCCGGTTAGACTGTGAGCCATTTGGGAACGGTGAAATATCCACAATACCTGAATGCAATCCTCTTTGTCGTGCTGAAAAGCACAAGATAAATGAATCTGACCATTATTAACATATTGTCCCTTTCAGAGGAGAAGATCTGGGGCATAGCTTGCTGATTTAGTGTAAATTTCTGTTTATTTTATACTGTTTTTCCCTTAGCAACCCAAGAATGAAGTTATAGTCCCCCAATTTTATACAAGATAAACTGTACCGACATCAAGGCCATTGCACAGAGCTCCAACCACAAACCTATTTTAACTGCTTTCTTTTTGCATCTTGCCTTCAAAAATGCCAGTGAAGTAGTGTCTGGGAATTCATGTATATTCTAAACATAAGTGGTGTAGGTTTCCTAGTTACATATAAATTAGCATAATGCTTGGCTAGCTCTGTGCAATTTGCATGCTTTACAGGGTAACCACTAATACATTCCTAGGAAACAGGGCATCCCTTTGGTAAAAGCCATAGCAAGTAGTGGCAGAGCTACCCCCACCTCTGCTCCTCCCTTGCGGTCAGATCGGTGGTAGTGTGGATACACGTTAAGCACTGCATCCCAATGCTTGACCCTTGGGTTTGCCAGGGGGCGCTCCCCTGTGCTAACTGACCCTTGCATTCTGAGCCAGTTAGTGCGGGAGATTTAAATATGCAGAACATGCAGCCATTAAAAGGGCCATATTTCCTTTAGTGCGGCTCTTTTAACGTGTCCACACTCTGTATCTTGTTATTACCTTTGTGACTGGGCACCTAAACAAAATTTTACTATGCGTGAAGTAAAAAAATGAACATGGCCTTTAGCGAATTGGCTTCCAAGGGACAGGCATTAGAGATTTCTTTACATTTTTTTTTTGGATCATCCCAACATTCTGGGGATGCCAAAACCTATTTATTCATGCTTTAGGATATATAACTAGAGTCTACATTAAGTCTGGACTCCCCCGGGAGAAATTGGATCTGGAGAAAGCAAATCTTTTCCGTCTTAGGTTTGTATTTAATATGAGCTTTCACTGCTCAAACCGTTCATCTCTTTCACAAAAAAAAAAAAAAAAGTGTATAAACCTCAATGGCAGCTACAGCTATAAGGTCAACTTCTGAATTTTCTCCCTCAGCGTTCTCAAATTTCTCAAGAGGATTCACAGACTTTGATGATGTTTCTAGGGTAAAATTAACTTTCTAGTCTGTAAATGCTGGAGTTGGGTCAGCGTAAGGGCATTTGGATGTCAAACTGGGCTTTCCTCAACTGTGAACAGAGTCAGCAGACACTATGGCAGGGGTGGCCAACTCTGGTCCTCAAGAGCCACAAACGGGCCAAGTTTTCTGGATATCCACAATGAATATGCATGAGATAAATTTGCGTACAATGCAGGCCGTGCTTGCTTTATAGAGTAACCACTTGTAAATCTATCTCATGCATATTCATTGTGGATATCCAGAAAACCCGGCCCTTTTGTGGCTCTTGAGGACTGGAGTTGGCCACCCCTGCACTATGGGCTCTAGTTCTGGAGTTTGTGCCATGGTGCAGCCGAATTGCACTCTGTATCTTGTATCTTGTATTTTTGCTAACCTCAGTTCAACCAAGATGAGCACGGCAGAGTGTTCTGGTGACTGAACCAGAAGAGGCTTTGCGTGGTATGTGAGAATCAAGCAACGCGTTTGGTGATCACCTGGATGGATGCTAACTTCGAGCTATCTGCAAATGCCTTCATTGATCTAAATGCTCATTTTACCTCCTATGTCTGTTGTAAGGAGTCCTCAAGGCAGAGGGGCGATGGAAAGGCTATTAACAATTCTTCCTCTTGCCTTTCTGTCAGTCTTAGTAAGAACTGACTAACTCTGGTAACATTCCCCCTCTTTTATTTCTCACGTCTGTTGACTAAATGAGATTGTATTATAGCAGATTCAGGTCCTTTTTTTTTTTTTTTTAGGGGAGGAGGGATGGAGAGCATTTGGTTTCTCGGGATAGGCTAAGTCTTATGAAGGGTGGGGATGGGGAGGTTAGGGGTACTGTGGGCCTTCATTCATGAATATAGAAGATTTCTCCCTAATGTACCCTGCCCCTTAGTAGCCCAGCTATTTTCCCCTGGGGACCACAAACCACACATCCCTTTAGATTTAGAACGTAAGACAGGTTCCAGCCTGTTTCCATTTTATGATGGCTAGGACTGCATCCTCTCTTACCACCCCCCACTCAAAACATGGTACGAAGGGAGATAAAGCCATTTCAAATCTTCATCCATCCTAGTGCTGACATGACATTCCTATCAATGAGTCCGTCATAGGATCCAGAGCCTTGTAAACTTATCCATGGGAAGGTGGAGATCATTATGGAAATTGTGCTTATCCTATAGAGAGTAATTTTGTACCGACTTGCATAAATTAGTCCGCAAATGCAAGCATGCATTATGCCAGTTTTCAAAAGTAAAGGACAAGCCTACACATGCTTTCCCTTCTGAAAATGATCCCACCAAAGCTGCCCGCAGCTGCTGAATTGCGCATAGACATTTTATGCACGTCCTTTTGATAAAACAAAATGTCTGTGCTTAAGTGCAAGCTCCGCCCCTCCCCCCCCCCCCAGGTACGCCTCAACTCAGCCTGGGTGAACTTATGCACGGACTGTGACATGTGCGCGTACGTTTACCCACGTAAAGGCCCTGTACTTATGTGAGAGGCCAATTCTGGGCATAAAACAAGAGTCCCCCGCAGCAATCCTTTTGAAAAACTAGCCGCATGGCGTTCAGCCCCTCCCTGTCTCTGCCCCTCCCTTTTGGGGCTCTGGTTTTTATTTTAAACTTATTTTTTTAACAAACAGCCCACCACAAATGTGGGGCGCATCTGGACACTGGAACTGCAAAAGACAGAAGAAGTCATTGTTCTCCCCACCCTCATTTATTAAGGACCCGAACCTTGCACTCTGCTGCTGGGGGTGAATAAAACCCATTTCCTGAGGAATCCATCTTCAGCCATGAGTCTCTCTCCGGTTTTCTTATCCCAAAGCAAAAGAGGAAGATGTGCATCAAGCCACTGGGGAAAGCAGATTCATTTAATTAGCTTACAACTCTATTTTTAAATCTGCAGGGACATAAAGGAAAGAAAGGAACAACTGGTCCAGCTGGAAAACCTGGAGCTCCTGTAAGTAGCAACACTTTGTCACTGCACCTCTGCTTCCTTTTTTTTTTTTACTTTAAATGTTTTGGGGGTTTTTTTGTTGGAATCCAATATCGCATATCAGAGCAACAACAGAGTCACCCAAATATATTTTCACATGTGAAAAACCATCAATCTTGCATGGCTTGAAACGTCAACATTTTCCCCACAAAAAAACCAAAAACACCCCTAGAGTCTACACCCTGAGGCAGATTTTATAAATTTGCGCGAGCGCGTACTTTTGTTCGTGCACCAGGCGCGAACAAAAGTACGCTGGATTTTATAAGATACGCGCGTAGCCGTGCGTATCTTATAAAATCCAGGGTCGGCGCGCGCAAGGGGGTGCACATTTGTGCAACCTGCACGAGCCGAGCCCGGCGCGTGCTGCCTGTTCCCTCCGAGGCCGCTCCGAAATCGGAGCGGCCTCGGAGGGAACTTTCTTTCCACCCCCCCCCCCGCACCTTCCCCTCCCTTCCCCTACCTAACCCACCCCCCCGGCCCTATCTAAGCCCCCCCTACCTTTTGTTGGCAGATTTACGCCTGCTGAAAGCAGACGTAAATCTGTGCGCGCCAGCGGGCTGCTGGTGCGCCATCACCCGACCCAGGGGCTGGTCCGGAGGCCTCGACCACGCCCCCGGGCCGGCGCTACGCCCCCGGTCCTGCCCAGAACCGCCCCTGACCCTGGACACGCCCCCGGACACACACCCTCCCCGCCCCTTTTACGAAGCCCCGGGACTTACACGTGTCCCGGGGCTGTGCGCGCGCCGGCGGCCTATGCAAAATAGGCGCGCCGGTGCGCGAGGGCCCTGTGCGCGTAAATCCGGCCGGATTTACATGCACAGGGCATTTAAAATCCAGCCCCCTGTGTATACTGATGGAATGAGATCCTCACAGCCTAACAAATCCAATAAAGTACTCCATTCCCTAAACACTACAAGAGAACTTGACCTCTTATCTATTCATAAAAAAGTTTTGTATTAATGCAGTTTGCTGTGAGGAATCCTATGGGCATTTAGGTGATATAGCTAGGGTCTCAGCCTGCAGACTAATTCCATTCCTCTGTTTCGTGTAGTTTGTTACATTTATTTCTCAGCTAATCACTATAGTGCCCCAGGCAAATAGTATCGTAGTATAAAACAGTGTTACGCAATTATAACGTAACACATACATACCAAGACAACAAACAGATGTAGACAGAGCAACAAACTAAACAAGCATAAAACCCTAAGAAGTAACAAGAAGACCTAAAGGAAAACAGCTTATCATCATCAGAGCCCCAAATGGATAAGAACTATCCAGCTTGCAGCATAGTTTCCTAATTGCCAAAATGAACACCTTTATAAACACCCATACCTTCAATTTCTTATGAAAACACCAGCAATCCTCCGAAACCTGCAATTCAAGTAACCTATTCTATAGATCAGTATATAAGAATATATATAGCATGCTGGGTTCAGCATCCTGTCTCTGACGATGACCAATTTAGGTCACAAGTACCTGGTAGGTTGCAAACGTAGATCCATTTCTTGTCACTCACTCCCAGGGCTAAGCGATGGCTTTCTCAATTCTCCCTGGCTAATGATAGTTTATGAACTTGTCCAAGCCTCTTTTAAACCCCGCTATGCTAGTTGCCTTTGACCACATTCTCTGGCAACAGATTCCACAGCTTATGCGCTGAGTGAAAAAGTGCTTTCTGCAGTTTGTTTTATGGGCCAACACACCTAAGAGCTTGGGCCCTCAGAGAGTTCAGGCCAGTAAATTTCACAGATGGTTCTTGCAACAAGCCAACTTGTGAGGACTCGAGGTCACACCCTGGCACGTCTGGAACAAGCTGGTCTTTCCGTTACTTAACTCCTTGACCCCCAAATAGCTTTAAAGACAAAATGTAAGACCTTAAACCATATGCTGAATTGACTTGTTAACCAATATAACTGCTTTAAGACTGGCATAAACTTTCCCTAAGATTACAGCCAGTTAAAATACGTGCCTCGGTATTTTTCGCTCTCCCATTAAAATGAATATGTAAATTAATTATTCTGGTCAATTTAAAAGATTTGATTAAAATTGTGTAATTTTTTTTGGAGCTTGGCAGTTCTCTCCTATGTCTTTGAGCTTCCAGCTCAGTCAGAAGCAGCCTCTGTTGGGTTATGGAGTCAGGAGCCTTTATCCACAGCTGCCCGGGGTTTTCCCCTTTTTTTATGTCCTTCTCCCAAATTGGTCCACCCTTCAACAGTGACAGTTCTCAGCCGGGGGGGGGGGCCACAATCCGCGCCTCTCTTCAGAACCTTGCTAATGTGAACCCGGATTCTGGCCACTAGGTGTCACCATTGAGTGATGGCTGAGGCTCCTTTCACTGGGGGCTACATATGCAGCATCCCCAGCTTTGGTTGTCCTGGGCAATGGAAATCTAGCCTGGGAATGAAACCCACATCTTCTCCATGGCAATGCATGGCACTGTCACCAAGCCACTAGGCTGACCCTGATTATGCAGTTCTGAGGTTGGATCTCATGGCCCAGCAGTTAGTACTTTTTTTTGGGGGGGGGGAACAAGTATTAATCTCTTACTCTTCAGGTTAGCTAGGGCTAGGAATATCATGGAACTGACTGCACCCAGTTTGTGAGATGGCAATAATAGCTTTGCAGTCTGAAGAAGCTGTTTTCACTTTGGACTACTGGAGACCATGCTTCTATATAGTCTTCTAATGGGAGGGAGCAATAGAGAAAAAATAGAGGTAAAAGTCAAAGAATGACACTGTGCATCTATCAGTGCTTCTTAATCTGGCCCATGAGGCCCACCCAACATGTCTGGTTACATGCACATGTAAACGTATCTGTTGCATATTTATGGAGGATACCCAGAAAACCAGACCTGATGGGTGAGCCTCAAGGACTGGCTTAGGAACCACTGAAGTTCAGTATGCAACGCCTCACCTCTGCAAACATGCAAAATTCAGAGCTGCCCTGGACAATGTCTGCAGCGTACCTGACGGGCACATCAGTGGGAACTGGACTCACAGGAATAAGGGTGCAGAGGTGGTACAGAGTTGGTATGGAGGCTGTGAGGAAAATGAATAGATTTGAGAATGGAGAAATGTTGCCATTTTTACTTGTCACACTTTTGGGATTCCTTCTTCATGCTCTGGGAGATGCAGTGCTGTTCCGATACGGGAGGTAAAGGAGCAGCATTATCAATGGAACAGCAGTAGGAGCCTACCGTTGTAACGGATTATTGAGAGAAAGCCAGGAGCGGTCTGGCAAGCGGCAGTGATATTTTAGAATGTTGGGTGCTTCCCTGATGTCGGCCTGCCCTGCATTCTACCTAGAGCTCTGGGACAGCAGGCTGGAAGTTAACTTGCACTGCTACCAGCAGTCTGTACCGCAAAAGATAGCAATTCTCATACATACTTTTAGTTATTGCATGTCACAGGCTGTTAGGAATACCCGACAGTCTACACGCTTATTTGATAAAATATCACTGTGTCGATTGATAGCTGTTCTAGAGGCTCGGATAATGATGATAAAATAATTTACTTCTGCAGACAGCCTGCCCTAGCTAAGATAAGTGCATGTTTATGATAACTAATCTCATGTATTGGCTGCATGCATATCTGTAAAACATGATTTCCTCCTTGCTCTGCTCCTGTAGCAAAGTTAATTAAGATGCTGTTGAGATATACTTAGCTTTAATTAGTTTTGTTGCAGGCATAAGGTAGCAGTTTCACTAGTATCTTTAATTTGTTTTTTAAGGGAAAGCAAGGTCTCCCTGGAAAAAGGGGACAAGCTGGATATCCCGGAGCAGAGGGTATGGCTGGGAATCCTGGCATGCCTGGATCTCCTGGAAAAACCGGGCTCCCTGTAAGTAATTTATGTGTTGCTTTTCATCATCTTACATAAAACACACACGCTGGAGGAGTAGCCTAGTGGTTAGAACCGCAGGCTGAGACCCAAGGAAGTCAGGGCTCCAAATCCAGCTGACGCTGCTGGTGAGCTTGGGCAAGAGATACTTACTTAGACTGAAAGCCCCCTGGGAAGAGGGGAATATCCACTGAATCTGAATGTGACTCACCTTGAGCCACCAATGAAAAAGCTGTGAGCTAAATCCAAACAATCTAAATAAATATATACACATAGAGAGAGAGATGTTTTATTGTAACTTTGCTTCTTCCTCATTGTTAATGTTATAACTCCCTTGTTCCATGTGAACCGATATGATATGATCTGTATCGTGAATGTTGGTATATAGAAAAAAAAGTTAAATGTATATAGTATAGGTATGCTCAGTATATCTAGTCCTGCTCCAGTGATCTTGCAATTTAACGACAAAGGGTAAAGCAAAACCTCACATCAGCAGCAAAGTTCTTCTCAACTATTTCCACACAGTGAATATGAAAGATTAAAGGAAAAAGAATGAGACTAGATCCAATTGATATGTATCAGGCCTTTCTTTAACCCATAATGAGATCTCTTAAGCATTATGAGACTACCTTTCAAAAGGATTTGTGCACTTAAAACTAGATTTTATGCATTTAAATGCACTTTACGTACACACGTGGGCTTTTGAAGATTGCTCCGAGTTACGCTATTGAATTGTCAATAGGTTTTACTTGCATGAATGCAATTTTAAAGTTGAATTTTTAAGTTACGCGCGTAAAAAAATGGCACTTGCATGCATAAAATAGCATATAGATTAATATATACTATTTAAAAAAACTGCAACATACACATGTAAATCAGGGTTCGTGAGTAAATTTGTGCATACAAAAAAGGGAGGACCCAACATTTACTAGAGTAAGTTGCTGTTTTATAAGCAATTTATGCATGTAAATGTGGCGCCTTTCTTGCGTATATTTATTCCTGCTCTATATCAGGAGAAACTGCTCATAAACATCAAAAGTGAAAAAATGACTGGGTGGGGGGTCTGGTTGAAATGGGGGCCCTTCAGGCTGAAGAGCCAGGAGGGTCTTCCCAAGCTGCAGAAGGACTGGGCAAACTGATAGACTGATTGGTAAAACTGGTTATTTCATTGCCACGAGCATGTTATAAAATCCCCTGACTTGCAGGTGTAAAAGCCAACTTATGAGGTTAAATTCGTCCAAATAAAATCTACTCACATATCCCTTTAAAATTTGAAGTACAAGTACGTGGTTATATCATTTGCGCACACTTATCTGTCTAAATTCCGACTTGTCCAGCTAAGTAGCACTTTTGCCACTACTTAGACAGACGAATTTGAATTTATCCAAATAAGCAGCGCTTTTTCTTTTTTTAGATTTATCCAGTTATCCTACAGACCTGGATAAGTCTGAAAAGCACTACTTAGACCAACAAGTGCCCCTACTTAGCCGAATAAATCAGAACTTATCCGGACAAGTGCCGCTGCTTCTCCGGATAAGTCCAGTTTTGCACGGCTCATGGTTTTTACAAACACGAGCATTTTTTGGGCACATTTGTACTCGATTTTTATAACCTGCACATATCGCATCCATGCAGGTTATAAAATATAGCAGCAGCTTTGCATGGGCTCATATACACACGTACAGGAGGTAATTTTAGAAGGCGTTATGTGCTTAAATGTAACATACTATCGTAGCAATTTTTAAAAAGCTATTTACGTGCATAAAGTGCACTTACATGTGACTATCCTAAGGACAAGTCAATGGCATATATTCGGGCAATTTTCAAAAGCCCATTTAACACAGCTGAAGTGCATTTACGTGTGTAAAGCCCAACTTTAAATATGTAAATGCTTTTTAAAATCAAGTCCTAAGCTCGTAAATGGGCTTTTGCAAATTGCTATGCTATACGGTACTTTTACGTGCATAAATCCTTTTGAAAATTACCCCCCAAGGTGTGTCTATATAGTAAATTAGTAAATGTCGGCAGAAAAAGGCCCAAGGGATCCATCCAGTCTGCCCAGCAATTCTTTCTTTTGTTTGTTGTTTTTTTTTCTATTATTAGAATAATTGTTGCTCTGTGTATAATAAACTGGTACATTTATTCTGTAATACTTGGTAGCTCACATCAGGAGTTAATCAGAGACATTTGCTTTCTCTCTGTTTGTTTTATCGCAGTCCAGGCCAGATACATTGAGAACTGTTTGTGGTGGTCTGAATGTCATAAGAGAAAAAAAGGGAGCAGTTTGAATTTGAGAAATACATACAAATGTTAAAAAAAAATAACCCCTTTTCTCCAAGGACAATCAGGATGGTAATTCTCACACATGGGGGACATCATCAGATGGAGCCCAGCATGGAAAATTTTTGTCAATGTTTCTAGAAACTTTGGCTGGCCCACTGAGCATGCCCAGTATACCACTATCCACACGTCCATGCGAGGTCCCTCTTCAGTCTTATAACATAGAATTCATGAAAATAAAATAACAAACTGAAAGGCGGAGTTTTTTGAAGACTTAACATCCTGCTGTCCTTGGAGACCACCTGTTACAGGTAAGCAACTCTGCTTTCTCCAAGGACAAGCAGGATGGTAGTCCTCACAATTGGGTGAATATGTAGCTACAGGCTACACCCAACATATGAGGCCTTTAACAGGTGCAAACATGCACAACAACTAGAGCTGCTAGAACATGGGGAGCAAGCCTGCACTCAAAGAAAGGGCCCATGGTAGGAAGAGTTGGGTTTTCAGGCTGAAATAGATTACGGAGGACCGACTGACCAAAATGTCTGTCGCGTGTCCATCTTCGTCCAGACAATAATGAGAGGCGAATGTGTGGAGTGAACTCCAAGTCGCCGCCTTGCATATCTTGTGTACGGGTGCCACACACAAGTGAGCCACCGAAATGGACATAGCTCGGACCAAATGAGCCTTGAGTGGCCCTCAAGTTGTAGTCCCGCTTGTGCAGTGCAGAAGGAAATACAGTCTGCTAGCCAATAGGATAAGGTCTGATTAGACACTGCGACCCCCAACCTGTTCCGCTCAGAACCATCTCCTCCAGAGGAACGAAGGAGGTCTCCGCCAGAGGACCTGACCTTCGCAGGTTTTGTGAGAATGATGGCGGAGGCCATCCTGTTTCAGTTGATGACGAAGGAGGATGTCAGGCACAAGATTCTGGAAATCCTCCAGTTTGTGGAGGCTTCTAAAGAGATCGTGGTGGTCCCAGGACACAAGGTCTTTAAGGAATTGTTGTTGAAGATTTGGTAGCATCCTCTCCGCCAGCACTTCAGACCCACCCTCTTCAGCCAGGAGGTCTGTGAGGTAGGGTCAGAGGAGGGCTTTCTACCGCCAGAGGAAGTACTAACCGGCCCCTCACTCCTGTTCACAGAGGATGAACTCTCGAGGCCGTCCCAGGCAGCTGCAAGCTCCCAAGTCCCAGCCGGCACCCCAGCCAAATCCCAGGATGGGGTTATGACTGGTTTGTAGGGAACATAAACCCCGAGACAATGGACCCCCTAGTCTCAGGTAGGCTACAGTTTGCGAATCGGTGGCCCAATATAACCTCGGACCAGTGGGTTCTTTCCATTGTCCACCAAGGGTACTGATTGAACTTATTAGGTGTCCTCTGTGCCTGTTTTGGGGGCCAATAAGTCATCAGGAGTTTCTGTTAATAGAGGTGCTGTTAATGGAGGGCTCTCCATTAAGAGTGATCGAGCCTGTCCCACAAAGACAAAGAGGTCAGGGATTCTACTCCAGGTGCTTCCTGATTCCAAAGAGAACAGGGGGACTCCTTCCCATGTTAGACCTGAGGGCCTTGAGCAAGTTTCTAAAAAAAGAAAAGTTCAAGATGGTTTCCCTGGGCACCCTGATTCCCCTCCTGCAAATAGGGGACTGGCTATGCTCCCTCGATTTAAAGGACGCATACAAAACATCGAGGTCTTTCCAAATCAAGGAAGTATCTCAGATTTGTGGTGGGAAAACAGCACTTCCAGTACAGAGTAGCGTCAGTCCCACGTGTCTTTACAGATTTGCCTGGCTTTGGTGAGGGCGCATCTCCTCAGACTGGGAATGCAGGTTTTCCCTTACTTGGACGACTGGCTGGTCAAGAGCACCTCTAAGCAGGGGACTGATTGGTCCATGCACTTGACCATCTGGGTGTTGGAGTGACTAGGGTTCATCATGAACTACCCGAAATCCCATCTCAGCCTGTCAACTCAATTGAACTTCATAGGAGCCCTGCTAGTCATGGCTCAGGTAAAAGCCTTCCTACCACAAGCCAGGGCAATCTCCTTGGTGTCCATAGCAGTGGTGATTGAACAGAGCCAGCAGGTGTCAGCTCAGCATATGTTGAAGCTGTTAGGCCACATGGCTACAACCATCCACGTTACTCCCTTGGCACGTTTGCACATGCACAGAGACCAGTAGTCCCTGAGGTCAGAATGTTGCCAGGCCACCCAGGACCTCTAGGCATGCATCCAACTCACTGGGACTCCTTATTCTGTTGGCGTGTCCTCATGAATTTGGAATGAGGCATATCTTTCCAAACTCCTCTGACCCAAATTGAACTTACCACGGATGCATCTACCCTGGGCTGGGGTGCTCATGTAGAAGGGGTCCACACCCAGGGCCTATGGTCCGCCCAGGAAGCACAATATCAAATCAACTTCCTGGAGCTTCGGGCGATCAGGTACGCTCTATGGACTTTCAGAGATTGGCTAGCCACAAAATTGTCCTGATACCACATTGCTACTTCATTGTCTGTTTGTATGTCAACAAGCAGGGAGGCACAGGGTTATACCTCCTGTATCAGGAAGCGGTCCAGATCTGGTCCTGGGCCTTGTCTCATTGGATGGTGCTTAGGGCCATGTACCTGCCGGAACGGAGAACGTGATAGCAGACATACTGAGTTGAGCTTTCAGATCCCACGAGTGGTCACTGGACCAGGGGGTGGCAAATCGAATTTTCCGCCCTTGGTGAAACCCAGACGTGGACTTTTTCGCATCCCTCTGCAACAGGAAGGTGATTCACTTCTGCTTCCTGTACAGGTCAGACAGCAAACCAGCCTCAGATGCCTTTGCTCATCATTGGGGCAAGGGTTTTCTGTACACGTATCCTACAATTCCTTTGATGACGAAGACTCTCTTGAAGCTTCGAGAGGACCGAGGGACCCCTGTGACCTGAAGTACCTGACCTGGAAGACCATAGTTTTTGTGGCAGTCACTTCAGCACGCATGGTCAGCGAGCTCCAGGCCTTAATGACTTATCCACCTTATACCAAGTTGTCCTGCCTAAGGTGGTGATGGATTTCCATCTTAACTAGTCAATCGTCCTGCCAACATAGTTTCCCAGGCCCCATTCGCACCAAGATGAACAAGTACTGCACAGTTTGGATGGCAAGAGAGCCTTAGCCTTCCATCTGGAGCAGACAGAAGCCCATAGACAGTCCACCCAACTTTTCATTTCTTTTGACAGGAATAAATTTGGAGTTGCAGTTGCCAAACAGGCACTATCCACTTGGCTAGCAGATTGCATCTCCTTCTGTTATGCCCAGGTGGGACTGCATCTTGAGGGTCATGTCAAGGCTTATTCTGCCAGAGCCATGGCAACGTTGGTGGCCCACTTGCATGCAGTTCCCGTGGAGGAGGTCTGCAAGGCTGCGACATGGAGTTCTCTTCACACATTCGCATCTCACTACTGTCTGGATAGGGATGGCTGGTGTGACAGTAGGTTCAGCCAGTCTGTCCTCTGAAATCTCTTTGAGGTGTAGAACCCAACTCTCCCTACCTAGGGTCCATTGTTTGGGATCAGGTTGTTTCCCCTCTGTTACCAACAGCACTATGGTTGTTGTGCCCGTTGGCACCTAGTTGGTGCTTGTTGGGTCCCCTTTTGTGTTTGGGAGCACCTTGTAGCTAGGGATTCACCCATGTGTGAGGACTGCCATCCTTATCCTAGGAGAAATCAGAGTTGCTTACCTGTAACAGGTGTTCTCCTAGGACAGCAGGATGTTAGTCCTCACGAAACCTGCTTGCCACCCCCTTGGGGTTTGGTTTCTCCTATTTTTTTATTATTTTATTGTAATTCTGTGTTACAAGACTGAAGAGGGACCCCATGTGGACAAATAGTATAGGGCATTCTGGGCATGCTCAGTATGCCTAGTCAAAGTTCTAGAAACTTTGACATAAGTTTTCCGTGCCGGGCTCCATTGAATGATTCACCCATGTGTGAGGACTAACATATTGCTGCCCTAGTAAAACCACCTGTAACAGGTAATTAAAAAAAAAGGCATGGGTTTAAGCAGCCTTCTCCATGCCCCAAATATTTTCTACTTCTTTGATAGTATTGCCTTTCCTAAGGCACGTTGGGGCCTTGGGGGTTAAAGGTAATATGCCTGCCTAGTAATGAGAAGGGCTGGTAGCCTCCCTCCTTAACCCTAACCCACCCATGCCATTTCCTGGGGGTTATTTTTTTTAATAAAGATTGATTATGGGACAGAAATTCAGTTCCTACAGCTTTACCCTAAAGTAGTTCTTGTCTTCAATTAAACTCAAACACCAAAAGAAGCTCAGGCAATGTTCCAAAATAAGAATCACAATGCAAGAGGGAACGGCAATAGTACCTGATCACCCTAGAGTATCACATTAGCTGGTATCATAAAAACGCTTATTTGGCGTATTAACTACAGATTAGCTGTCTGTAGCTAATATGCCAAATTAATGGCAAATAAGCATTTTTATGAATCCAGCTTATGTGATACTCTAGGGTGATCAGGTACTATTGCTCTTCAGTTAAACTCTACCTGTTAATCCACCTTTGAAACTTTAAATCCCTGATTCTTCCTGTTACTTAGTTCTCTTTTCTGCCTGTCTGTCTTGACTAGATTGTAAGCGCCATAGAGCATGGTGTCTGTACAGAGCTGTGTACCCCCTGTAGCAATAGTAATAGTTGCAACGTGTGCTGGGACTGTTGAAACCATGCACCTTGTAGCCAGTTTTCAAAGAGAAATTACTCTGACAGTATTTGTTTGTAAATTGGCTGTAGGTATATGGGTACAAAAGTACCCTGTGTGTATTTTTCTGCAACGTAATTATCGAATTTGCCTCCTTAAGGACCATATAGTCCTATGACTAACAATGATGCCTGATTATTTCTAGTCAGTAACTGAAGGGGAGGTTCTATTTCACAGCTTGAGACTAATATCCTAAGACACTGTGAAGCATCATTAAGAAATACATATTTTATGGTGTGGCTGGAAAATATGCTAATAAGCTACTATAGCAGCCTCTTGAAAATTCTTTTTGTACAAACCCTGCACATTTAGTTTTATAAATGTCAGCACTTTGGGTAATTTTTCTGTCAAACGTGCCCTTCAAGGGTCAGCCAGTAGAACTTGACACGTTGCTGTCTCCTTATATTTTCCCACCGAAAATAGCACGGCAAACACGTGTATAAGCCTTCCTGTGTAGACATGGAGGAGACAGGCTCATTCCTTTACTAAGAGGGCCAGTTTTCCAAAAGCAGAAAACTCTTCCAAATACTTCTGCATTTAGACAAGGGAAGAAATGGCCCCCTATAGAGAGAGAGCCAACGAGTGTATGGATTACATATGAGAAATAACTCGGGGTACTGTAATGCTCTATGTCATTAAATATGGAAGAAATTGCAGTAGACAGCTTTAGTGTTTTCCGTTCTTTTAAGTCTTATTGCAGTTCTTAAGTGCAACAGCTGTTGCCCCATAAGAGCCCTACGTACTGAGGATTTCTCCCCGTCTGGCAGAAGTCTTTCAATAGTAGGACCCAGTGCACTTACCACAGTGCATGGAATGTGTCCAACCCAGTCCTGGAGGCACACCAAACCAGTCTGGTTTCCAGGATGGCCACAATGAATATGTCTGAGAGAAGTTTCAATACACTGGGCATCTAATGTAATCAAAGTAATCTCATGCATATTCATTAGAGATATCCTGCCAACCAGGCCAGTTAGGGGTGCCTCCAGGGCAAGGTTGGGAACCACTGGTTTAATGGAAGGGGTCAGTTTGAAAACTGAGGAGTAAAAACATACTCTGCACCCATTCTCACTTTGGAAATAGTTGACTTGACAATAAATGTGATTTGTGGGGGAAGGCTCTACTCTCAACATCTCTTGTTATCCATTTTTCTTGGCACCATAGAAATTAGACAATATTATTATATTTGTATATGTTTATCTGCCATTATATTTTATGTTTCTATAACTATTTATACTTTGAAAATATGTTATCTCCTATAGGGTTCTGTGTACATAGAGGCTGATATTCAGCCAGCCAGGTACAGATAAAATTTACCAGACAACTTTATCCAGATATTCAGCTCAAACAAAGTCAAGCTTTGATATTAGGTTCCATATTAGGAGCTACCACCCAGGAAAAAGATCTAGGCGTTGTAGTGGATAATACATTGAAATCATTGGCTCAGTGTGCTATGGCGATCAAAAAAGCAAACAGAATGTTGGGAATTATTAGGAAAGGAATAGCAAATAAAACAGAAAATGTCATAATGCCTCTGTATCGCTCCATGGTGAGACCGCACCTTGAGTATTGTGTACAATTCTGGTCACTGCATCTCATAAAAGATATAGTTGCACTACAGAAGGTACAAAGAAGGGCAACCAAAATGATAAAGGGGATGGAACGGCTTCCCTATGAGGAAAGGCTAAAGAGGTTAGGGCTGTTCAGCTTGGAGAAGAGATGGATATGATAGAGGTCTACAAAATCATGAAAGGACTTGAATGGGTAAATGTGAATCAGTTATTTACTCTTTCAGATAATACAAGGACTAGTGGGCACCCCCATGAAGTTAGCAAGTAGCACATTTAAAACGAATAAAAAGTAAATTCTTTTTCATTCAACACACGATTAAGCTCTAGAATTGTTGCCAGAGAATGTGATTAAGGCAATTAGTTTAGCTGAATTTAAAAAAGTTTTGGACAAGTTCCTGGAGGAGAAGTCCATAAACTGCTATTAATCAAGCTGACTTAGGGAATAGCCACTGCTATTACTGGCAGTAGTGGCATGGGAACTACTTAATGTTTAGAAACAGGATGCTGGGCTTGATGGACACTCATACTATCAGTATGGCAACTTCTTATGTTCTTATGACCATTCAGACAAAGCACTAACCACCAAAGTTTAACTGCACCCTCAGCACTGCCTCTTTTTGTTTGGCTAAATTTTACATGGGTCATGGTTTTCCCAGACAAAATTTAGCCAATCAGCTGGGGGAACTACAAAGTTTGTCCGACTAACTCCCAAAAGGTTAGCCAGATGAAACCTCTGACTGTCAAACCCTAAGTATTTTTCCTATAGATGCAAAATGGGAAAAACCCTTTAGTGCATAGGTCCCACAGTCGTCATGGTCTAATGTAGATTTTTTGCGTGTCCTGATACTTTTAATTTGACCAACCTAAGAATTGTCCAAAGGCAGTGATGTGTCTGAGCTTTCCAGGCCATACGTATCAAACCTAAAGAACTGGGTAGCAAAAATAGGTGTAATATCCGACCATCAAAGAATAATCAAACAGTGTGGAAGGATAGATGTATTATGGATGTCCATATGATTCATCCAGTGTTCATGGCAACTTTTATTCAAAACAGTGAAAGGGTGTCAGCATGCAGCCCAGAAGTGTTTATATGCAAATAACTTCAAAAGAACTGGGTCACAAGGAAACACAGACTTATTAGAAGTGCTGTGGATGTTGAGAGATTTACAAAACAGAATGTCAGGTTGTCATTGTCGGGCATCCATTGTTCAGCCGACTCGCGCAAAAGAAATACCTGAAGAGCTGCCCAAAGTTTGTTTTAAGTCAAGCTATACTAGCAGAGTCTTGTCCACAACCTCTGGCAACAAATTCCACAGCTCAATTGTGCATTGACTGAAAAAAAAGCACTGTTTTAAATGTGTTTTAAATCTGTGACAAGTTAGTTACATGGGGCGCAATATTCAGTAAGCCGGATAATTTGTCCCAGATATACAGTGGGTGGGATAAACATCCCACAGAACACGGCTGATTAAAGCTTTCCAGCTAAGTGAGGCCAGATAACTTTAAACCTAACCAGCCAGATTATGAATATGTGCAGTTAGGTCTAGAGTGGCCAGAAAACCTGCCACTTAACTGTATATCTTCAAAAGACAGCCAGTTAAGTGGCGCTTCTATAGTAAAAATAAATAAAGAAATAAACCACAGGCCTCCTCTCCAGTTCCCAACCCCCCTACCACTATTAATCTTTGAAATCCCTGCTGCCAGAGCATCCCCAAACCCCTCGTAAAGGAAAATATCCCTTATAATGCAGCTGACACACCCCCCCCCCAATGTTCCCCCCTCTCTGCCTGGAGAATAAAAAGAATATGAATTCTTCGCTCACCTCTCCCCCCCGAGACTCGCCACGATACCCACCCTTCTGCCTGCCCAGGATCCCAGGCACTTCCAGCTTAGCTCTGGGCAGCCGCACTGGAAGTGCCAAGATCGAGTGAGAGGACACCTCATTCCTGGCTGAAGATTTTAGGGATCGTGGGGGGGGCAGACCGGCTTGGACTCGGGTCTGGATGCTCACGAGTGAGAGGCACATCCTTCGGGACCTCCTGCACTCTCTGAGCTTCAAATATTTGCTGAAAATAAAGTAGAATGTCCATCTGCAAGAGAAATGAAATCATTGCTTGTTTTTGATGATTTTGTTTTTATTTCCATTCGTCGCTCAGGGTAATAAAGGCAGCTCAGGTGTACCTGGACTGGCAGGGTATCCTGGCCCACTGGGGCAGAAAGGATTACTAGGAATACCAGGGAGTACCGGGGAACCAGGACCAAAGGTAAGCGGGAGTATGTATTTGATGCTCACTCTTTAAAACCCTAAGGGGTTTAAAAGAATTTACATTTTCTGTTCTTCATAATACATTTTGAGCCCGATGTTTAGCCTTGGGGAGTCTGGCGAAGTTAACCAGATAAATGTATTCAGCTAACTTGTATTGGATCTTTAATGGGCACTGAATATACCCAGTTATCTTAAAGTTAGCTGTATAAGTGGTATCCAGCTAGATTTAGGACTGCCTCTCGACATATCCGGTTTAAGTTGGGTTAACACTGAATACTGTTGTTATCTGGATAAGTTTGTCCCGCCATGGGATGCCCCTGAGTTATTTGGATACATTTTATCCAACTAATCCCTTAAGCCCAGGTATGGTCAACTGCGGTCCTCAAGAGCCAAAACAGGCTTGGTTTTCAGTATAACCCTTATGAATATTGCATGAGATAGAGTTGCATATTCTGCCTCCATTGTATGCAAATATATCTCATGCATATTCATTAGGGATGTTCTGAAAACTCAACTGGTTTGAGGCCCTCAAGTGTCCGAATTACCCTCCTCTGATTTACAGAAGTAATTTGGGCTTTATGTATTCTTGCCCTTTTATTGTAAGCTTTTCAGTCTAATTATTTTATAAGCTAGCGCTTTTAGACTATTGTTGGGGGTGGGGGCTGTCAGTTTTTTGTATAGAACTGAATCACCTTAACTACATTGTTTTCCGATTGCCCTAATGCTAATAACATATTGTGCGTATTGTTCTAAAATTTAACCAGTAGATTTTCTACTTTCTGTACGTGCTAACCATTTTCCAATGAGCAACTGTAAGATAATAAAGGATTTCTTTCTAACAGGGTGAGCAAGGACTATTAGGACATCCAGGAAAGGCAGGTCAAAGAGGGTACCCTGGGTCACAAGGCGATCAAGGAACGTCTGGAGAACCTGGACTGAAAGGGCAGCCTGTAAGGATGTATTTATTTATTTATTATTACTCATAACCTGCTCATGTCTAACCTTCCAGGCTGATTACAATAAAAGCACACACAAAATATCTAACAACCTCTGTAACATATAAAAGAAATAAAAAGAAAAGAATACAACTCATAGAAAATACACAACTGAATATAAAAACAAACCAATAAATAATTCATAAGAACAACTAAGACACAGTAATACTCTTACTAGGGATGTGAATCATTTTTAAGATGGTGCCGGCCGTCCATTGCTCCTACCATGTGACAGGGGCCGGCCAATAGCACCAATAGCCCATCACATGGTAAGGGCAAAGGGCCATCGGCGCCATTTTGTTTACTGGCAGCCAAAGGCCCGAGAGCGGGAGATCACTCCTGGGACCCCCGCTGGACCCCCAGGTACTTTAAGAAAGTTTGGGGGGGGGGATTCTAAAGAATTAGATTTAAAGGGTCGGCGTGGGTTTTTTGTTTATCGGCTCGGGCGCAGCCAATAAAAAAAAAAAAAAACGTTCGGACCGCAGGAAACAGAATTTCCCGATGGGCCACGAAACCGGAACCAATTCCGGTTCCAATTCACATCTCTAACTCTTACCGCTTTCCTGAGCTGAATCATAAAATGTTGTTGTTCTTTCAAATATGATTTAACTGGATAATAAGAGGCTGGGAAACATCAGACTTTCAGCCCCCTCCAAAAAGCTTGAGCAAACATACGTTTTTATCGCCTTCCCGAACTTGGTGGTGCAGACCTGGGCAGAGTGTTCCACGGAAGACCCGGTCATGAGTTTCATGGAAGCTGAGTTTCCTGAAACAATGAGACTTGCAATAAACCTGCAGCAGAAGGAACAGAGAAATGCAGCATTGCATTGGCCCGCGGAGCAATCTCATTATTAATTGAAATGGAAGCATTAACATTTTAGATTTAAGGCGTGATTCCACAACGTAAGGCTTGCAGTTCAGGCGATATAGGGCAGGTCAGCACCCGTCAACATTCTAGCGGCCGAGGTCTGTACTATTCTTTTTTTTTTTTACGTTTTATTTAAGCCAACAAACAACTTAGTTGACAGACAAAGAAAAATATATCTCTTCAGTTCGATATTGTCAAGTATGATATACCAGCAAAAAAGCATCCAGAGAAGCCAACAAAAAGGAAAAGAAAGAGGGGGAGATCTAGGGGTATATATTCAAAAGCCATTTAGATGGATAATGGCAAAGTTATCCAGCTAAATGGCTTAGCCACATTTTTAAAATGCTTACCCAGCCAGGTAGGTCGGGGGCATTCCTGGGGCAGGAGGTAGGTGTTTCAGGGAAGAGCTGAGTTAGCCAGTTAAGTTAACTGGCTAACTCTAGATGTGCCATAGGGCAGGTCTAAAGTTAGCCGGGTACCACACATCCGGCTAACTGTATCTTATCCAGGTATATTCAGAAACAGAAACATAGAAACAGAAATGACGGCAGAAGAAGACCAAACGGCCCATCCATTCTGCCCAGCAAGCTTTCACACTTTTTTTTTCTCTCATACTTATCTGTTACTCTTGGCTTTTAGTAACCTTTTTTATTCTATTTCCCTTCCACCCCCACCATTAATGTAGTGAAATAGCTTAATTAGTTAGGGGTATTAACCACTGCAATAAGCAAGCTACACCCATGCTTATCTGTTTATCCAGACTATGTAATTCAGTCCTTGTTGGTTGTTGCCTGAATATAGATCCACCTTTCTTCATTCCCCCCTGCCATTGAAGCAGAGAGCCATGCTGGCTATGCATTGAAAGTGAAGTATCAGTTCACTTTCAATGAACTGATTCAACCAGTATATTCAACAATTCAACCGCTATATTCAGCAGCCCAGCTGCATCGCTGAATATACCAGTTAAGTTAGCTGGATATGGGTATCTGGCTAATGTAACTAGCCACTTAGCGGTTGAATATTTACCCCTAAATGTTTTTCACATAATCCCAGTACAATGTGATATTTATTAGCTTTCCCCCTCAAAGAATATTTTAACTTTCCAGTCAAAGCAAGTTCAAACATCTGCTTCTTCAACTGAGGCATACATGGCGTGCCCTTCCAGAACAGTGCAATTAATTGATTAAAGTCCCGAGTGGGAATATCCAGACAGTCCCCCTTCCATAGTCCCAAGAGGCATAAAGTTGGTGTGGAAGATATATGTGCTCCATAGATGAGTTTGATGTCATGTACAACCTCCCCCCGAAAAGACTGTACTATGGGGCATGACTGCCACATATGTATGGAATGCCCTTCCAGGCCACATCCTCACCAGCATGTACGGATATGTGGAGACATTTTTTGGAAGAAAGTCAGGTGTGTATACATGCAGTGAAGAAGCTGTACCTGATGCGCTTCCTGTCATATAGAATCCCAGTTATCCTCATCCAAGGAAACCTGAAGTTCCTCATTCTACTTACTAATAAAGAGATTGCATCCTATGCAGCATCATATCTGTATCAATGATACATCTGAATCCTTGAGAAATATTTTTACCTTGAATAGTATCAGCACTAAGAAATCTCTCCACTAAGTTAGTGGTGCAAGGAATCCATCTTTATCCACCAACTTTTCCAGCACAGTCCTGACCTGTTAATATAATGAATGCATATTAGGGTCCAGCCCAAACTTATTCTCTAGGTCTTTGAAAGGGGTCACCGAATCACCATTCCAGAATTGCCACACAAATCGTAACCCGCATTGTTGCCACAATCCCATGTCTGGGTTAAAAAAGCATACAAGAAATCTTGGGACTTTTAATCAGTGGTGATATAAGTGACAACACCTCCTTGGGTGTCCCTAAGAATTTACAAATTACTCTTCAGATCTGAACCATATAAGCCAGTATAAGGTTGCGTCTAAGGATCCATTTCATCATGCGAGAGCTACTAGGCATGGTCAGTTATCCGAGCAGCCCAATAATAGCTATGCACGTCCAGAAGACCCATACTCCCCAGCCACTTGGGTCTATACAGTGCGGCCAAATTGATGCAGGCTACCCAATTTTGCCAATAAAATTGTCCATCTGACCACTTAAAGGCATGAATACGAATTGAGGCTCACGACACCGCGCGTGCTGAAACAAATAAAGAAGCCAGGGCAAAAGATTAATCTTAAGTAAGTTAATGCAACCTCTCCACTGCTTTAATCTGGGACAACGTTGGTGCAAAATTCAATTTATACACATCTTGAAAGATACTCAAAGCTTTCTTCAGTCACCTTGAAGCCAGCCAAACATTAAGGGACAATGCCCCTATGATTCATGAAAAACAATTCCGACGTCCCATAACTAATATGATATGCAGACATTGTCCCATAATCAAACAACAGCTTTATCAAAGGAGAAACAGAAAAAGTAGTACATGGTCAGCATAGAGTGAGATTTTATGCTCCTCAATGTCTATCTGGAAACCCTCTATCCTCCTACAGTCCGAAAGAGCCTGCACCAAAGGGTCAGTGGCAATATCGAAAAGAAAAGGAGAGAGGGGGGTACCCCAGCCTAGTTCCCCCTCCAAATGAAGGCCTCGATTCATTGCTATAAATACTGTGGAAATTTGGCGCGTTTGTGGCTGCGATAAAAAAAAAAAAAAGGGGCGTGTTTAGAGAAATTTCTTAAATACTGCATTGTGGACATAAATTAAGTAACCCGTGATAAAATCTTGCATCGCGGGACAACCAGTCGCAGCGCTTGATGCATTAACGCATCACTTGTCCAAACCGGGAGAAATAATACAGGCTGCGCATGTACACATGTGCACCCTATTTGAAATGGACGTGCACATGTGCACGCAAATCCCGCTTCCATCGCATAAGCGAACCAGTGAGGCTGCCAATATTCCACTACTAGGACACTTCCCTCTAACCTCGAAGATTTAGGAAGTCAGGGCAGGTAAGAAAAGGGCTGTGTAGGAGTGGGTCGGAAAAGCCCTTGTTGTATCACTTGTGATAATAGCTGCGATAACTGCCGCTAAGGTGTGATATAAACAGGTTTTCCTCTCTGCCGCACTAAAAAATGGGGTAGTTAAATCCAGCGTTAGTGTACGTTATTTTTCCGCGATGCGCGGTAGGAGTCCTTCATTTGCATAATTTTACAAGTTTTGCCTACTCATCATATTTGCACACAAACGCGCGATGCGATAAAGATCGCGCGTTAGACCCCTTTTATCGCACGAGAAGGTCCTAATGCAATTTGATGACTGACTCTGTAAGAAAGGTGGGGTCTTGTACCCAAGAAGAAAATGGATTACCCGAATCCATTTTATAAATTCATCTGGTAGCCCAAATGTTTCTAGCACAACCGATATCTCCACCAGATTCTGTCAGAGGCTTTATGGGAATCTAGCGCCACAATTAACCAGACAGATTCTTTTTCTTAATCCAATATAATTAATTAAAACGCATGTACAGATCGCCCTCCTTTAATAAAGCCCGTCTGGTCAGGGTGGATAATGAGCAGCATAATGTGTTCCAGCCTTAAATACAAGACGTTAGCTTACACTTTGATGTCTCCATCTCATCCCCCTTTTTATGCAAAAGAATTATGTGGGCATCATTAAAGTCCTGTACTGAAGAGGGAGACCGCCTAAAACAATGAAAAAGCTCTTTCAAAAAAGGTATGATAGCCCCCCCAACACATTTTTTGTAAAAGTCTGATAGCCATCAAGGACCAGGACTCTTCCTAGCAGGCAAGCTATTGATAGTTTTGAGGATTTCCAGAACAGTAATTGAAGTTCGCAATCTATCAACCATCCCCACTGGATCCGGAGGAGAGTAATACCCCTTAAAAAGGTATGCACAAAACCACTATCGCATTCATGAGCCGTCCCATATAAATTAAAAAAAAAACCAAAAAACCCCTAACCAACTTGTTACTTTCCCAGGGATCACTAGTAAGTCCACCATGTGCTGTCCTTAGTTTATGTATAGAAGTGTAAGATGCCCTTCTCTTCACTGCACGCACCAATAAAGCACCGGTTTGTAATATCATTGATCCGTATATCGGGCCGCCTCCACTTTGGAGCCCTGCAGAACTCTTAGCCGATCCTGTGCTGAGAGCAGTTTCCTATAGACCTGAGCAGAACAGTTCTTCTTATGTTTCTTTTCCAAGTCAGCTATTTCCACCTCTGATTTCCTCTGTTCCTCGAGACCAGCTCTCTTGAAATGATTAGTATATCCAATCATTTTAACTCACAGCACCACTTTAAAAGTTTTCCAGCACGGCACTGGATCATAATTTCCATCACTCTGATGGAAGTTAAAATCCTCAACAGCATCTGTAACCAACTTAAGACATTCCTCTTTAGCCAGCAGCAAAAGATTCAGTCTCCATGTGCATGAAGAGCCCAATGACTGTCAAAAGAGAGCAATATAGAAATCGGACGACGGTCTGATAGTTGACAGGACAAAATATCACAGTGACTAACCAGTGAGAAACCAGCCTATCTAAGAGAAGAATAGAGAAGAAAGTCCAAGCGACTATAAATGTTATAGCAAGGATAAAAATACATGTAATCCTTGCTTGAAGGATGTCTCTTCTGCCATACATCTATTACATTGTGGAGGGTAATCAGAATAGTAGAACCAGGTACTGTGCAGTGGTCTTTAGGATGAGAGCAGTCTATCCTGGGGTTTAAACAGAGTCCATCCAAACTTGAAGATCTGTCTTAATCTGGGACAACATTGGTGCAAAATTCAATTTATACAAGTCTTGAAAATTAGGAGAGATCCTCACACTCTCCTCCCTGCCCCTACTGGAGGGCCTGCAAACTCATCCAAAGCTTTGATTAAGATCCGCAAAAAAAGAGCCTGAATGACCATTTGGTCTATATAGCTTCAGCAGTAAAAATTCCTGAGAGTATAAACTGCAGTGCATTAGGACGTGTATGCCCTTCACATCCAGTTTAGATCTCAATGTTTGTTTAGGCAAGTTTTTATGGAGCAAAATGCATACTGCCCGGCTTTTAGAGGAGTAAGGCACTGCATAGAACTGGCCCATCCAAGCATGCTTGAGCTTCTCATGTTCTGCATGAGAAAAGTGGGTCTCCTGAAGCATTGCAATTTATGCCTGTTACTTCTTTAAAAATTGTAACAGTCATTTTCTTTTAATAGGGTTCATAATCCCTCTGTGTTCAGGGAGATAGTCATGAGCGCCCAAGATATCCCATGCATGACACCGTGACCTTATTGTGTAACCAATTATACAAAATTCAACCCACCTTCCAGGTATACATAAACTCATCTAAACAGGTTGAAATGCACAAACGTGTGGTTAGTGTTTAATTTGAGATCAACAAAAGAATCATAACTGCCAAACGTTCCTCTCCCCCCAACAGCACTATGCAAACCCAGAACCAACAAGCCGCAGTCATCCTTGTACAACGTCCCAGCTATTGACACCTATCTGAAAGGGACTTCCATCAGGTCCTGGATAGTTCAACTTCACACCCGTATAGTTCCCCAAACAACCAATGCCTCCATCCGCTTTCCTGAAAAGCCCAACCTCAACCATACCCCAGCACAGCAACTGGCGATAAGAACACCATCGATATCCCCACCATCAGATACCCATCCATGCAGTAGATTCTCCATCCCATCCCCTGCCTTCCATTTTGACTAGCCACCAACTTTCCCCAGCCCCCTCCATTTACCAATCCCTTTACCCATCACTACCCTCCCTCCACTCAACCATCCACTGCACTCTCTTCCAGGTCTTAAATAAGCATATATATTAATAACAATGAGAAGGAGAACATGTAGGAATTTGTCTAAGGGAGCTACAACATACCACCAGATAGTCCAGTGCAATGCGGCTGATAGCAAAAGCAGTAATGAAAAAGAGACCGCATTTAGCCATTTGTGGAGAAATGAAGGCTGGGCGGCGACATGCCCCATTGCTATAGAGCTTTTTTAATTGGGACATACTCCGCTTTCCTTTTCTATAATGTTATCGAGAAATCTTGAAAAAAACATGATCTTCCGATCAGAGTAGAGTAGCTCTCCATATGCATGAGCTTTATCCAGGATGCGCACTTTAACCTGGTAGTGATGCATTTGCATTGTTACTGTTTGCAAGCACTTGATGTCTTCTCTTGATTTTGGGGCAGTGTCCTCTCGCCGGTATCCTTCGTCTTGGGGATCCACTGCTCAAAGAATGTAGTTGGATCCAAGCCCTCCTCATCCTCCGGGAATCCCACCAATCTGATATTCCGGCGGCATCCCCAATGCTCCATGTCGTCGTTCAGTACCAGGAAATCTACTTTCTGTCTTGTATCAGTCAGGGAATCCTCAGGTTCTTCCACCCTCATCTCTACAGCATCGATCATTCCCTCCCGCCTCTGACTAAACCCACAAGTTAAACATTTTAAAAAGCCTCCAGAGCATCCCATTCCCCCCCCCTACCCCATCCAAATGGAGTCTAAATGGGTAGGGGTGTCATCTGGCACCATTTTGGAATATGACTTCAGTAGGGCAGGAGCAATTTGGGGAAGGGGCCAAGGGGCTGGAAGGGATGGAGGGAAAGCCTGGGGAGGGGTCAGTTATCATTTTTTAAAAAGCTTAACCTGTGGGGTTTAGTTGGGGGGGTCAAGAATTAAATAAAAGCAAATGAAAATATGTTTGTTTTTTCTTTTGTTTCATTTCCAAAACAAACTAGGTGATATTGTTGGTATTTTCTATTTCATATTTCATTTTAAACAAAAGCCCATCGCATTACCATGCCTATTAATATTACAGGGAGAAGTTGGAGATCAAGGTATGATGGGTTTTCAAGGATTCCCAGGCCCAAAAGTAAGTGTTCAGCCAATGAACTTGTTATATAAAGTTTTGTACTGTAACCTGGAGCATAATACAAAAAGCTATTATTTAAATCAAAGTAAAGTTTGCTTTTGGTTTTCATCTGCATGGCGCGTATGCATCAAACACATGAGTATTCTTTCAGGAGAAAGGCCTACGTATGCTTTTTGCTTGAGCATGATTGCTTTATTTGTTCCTTGACTTTTGAATAAGAGATGATTACATTATATATTTTTATATTCACTCACTAGACTGTTTTTGAGTAATTACCAATATGAGTGCTGGAGGGGAGGGAATGTGGTAGACCAATAATTCCTCCACCTCTGCAACAATAAAATGTAAGTTTTATTGTTGCAGAGGTGGAGGAATTACCAATATGAGTGCTGGAGGGGAGGGAATGTGGTAGACCAATAATTCCTCCACCTCTGCAACAATAAAATGTAAGTTAGAGCTTTTCAGCCTAATGCCCCAGGTGCACTCTCAGGAGTAAGGCTAGAGCACCTTGTGATGTCATCAGCCATTTTTAAAGAGGTCTTATCACTGGTCAGTATCATATGACATGCTGACTGGTATGTGCAGCATATCACTGTGCTATCACACAACACTAACAAAGTAACATTGCTCAATGTTCTTACCTGTTTTATAAAGCAGTAATAATTTGTGCAAGGGACATTACACCCCTCATCTGATTTAGGGAAAATGGAATTGTCTATGGATGTCAATTAACAGTATTTCCAGTGCCAGCTGTCCCACAGGGCAGAAATTGGGCTCAGAAATGAAACCCTAATCACCCACAAGGCATTGTACAGCACTGGGCCAAGGAACCATCAGGACCCAGGCCCAGCCTGCTCTTTTAAAAGTTAATTGGGTGTCTTTGATGCCCGCATGAAGGGAAGGACCTGATGTTCATGAATGAAGAAAGCGTTTTGCGATGCCCAGGCAGGTGGTCACCTGAACTCCAGTGATCATCAGATGGTATGGTTTAATATAAGAAACAACTGAAAACTTTCCATTTAAGGAAGCCTTCAGACTTACAAGGGCTCCCATGATCTGGATTTTACAGCTTTGAATCCTGCAGTTTTCAGGCCTTTTGCACAGCAGTTCAGTGAGATAGAAAAGGCCCTGCTTTCTCTCCCTGATGCCAGCACTCTGTTACCCACCCCCATAACTTACAGCTCCCTGATTCATGCACCCTCACACAACCCTCAGCTGAGTCCCAGGTCCTGGAATCACAGCTGCAGGCTGAGTTGTGTTTGTTGTCCATTTCCAGTTCCTCCCCCACATTCTGCCTGCTGTAGGTGCTCCAGACTCGCCCCTCATCTCCTGTTCCCTGGCTGCAGGCTTTCTGAAGCGGGAGTGGCTGGAGCTGTAAACAGAAAGGCCCGGAGTTCTTCTAGCGCTTCTTCTGATACCCAGCAAGTGATGCAAATTCCCAGAGTCTCCGGGCAAAATCCAGAGAGTTCCCAGTATGGGAATGAGCACAGAGGATTCCTAGTGGCAAAGATGTGAAGGGAAAGGCAGTTTGGGGTCTGCGCAAGGCTTCCCAAACCTGTCCAATGGACCCCAATGCCAGTCGGGTTTTCAGGATATCCACAATGAGTATGCATGAAATAAATTTGCATATACTGAGTCTCCATGGTATGCAGTTTTATCTCATGCATATTCATTGTGGATATCCTGCAAAATCTGACTGGCTGTGGGGTCCCCAGGACAGGTTTGGGAAGCCCTGGTCTACGGCATTGTACTAGAAATGAAATTAGGAGGAGTGGACGGGCTTAATAAGTGCTTACCAGCTGTCATTTTCTAGGACAGTGATAGGAACAGGGTTGGGAGATGACAGCATCGTAAACAACCACCATTCGTTTCCTCAAGAACGGAGGCAAAGAGAGATGTGATAAGGACTAAAGAAAGGACAGATAAAAGATGCACAACCTAACCATCCTGCAGGCCATGCTTAGCTGGGTTAGTTCCAGCGCTCTCTAGAAACCAACCAGGTGGATGACATAAGAACATTAACACTGGCTTTACACTGTTTAGGGCACTGGCCCCAAGCCTACATCCTGGGTTTTGATGCTCTGACTTGGAGAAAAATGCCACGTCATCCTTGCACAAATTGGTATTTTTTGCCTTGCTTTGTAGCATGCTTACATTTTATTAACCATCATTCAGTTTAATTACTCTTGTTTTGAATCACTTTTAGCATGCTTTAATATGATATAAAGAAGAGTTTCAAAGTAGTGTTCAATTCAGATACATCCACAGATTTTTTCGTTGCAATTCCATAGTAGTTTCCTTGTTTGACTGTCCCAGGTTTCTTTTTGAATGAAATTTTCATGAAATTGAATTAAGTAAATTGTTGTATTAGTCCACTTAGCTGTGTGGAAATAAAGGTCATTGAACAAGTTTTAGATCAGGGGTTTGCAATGGTATTTTTCTCTTTTTGAAGAAGAGAAAAAAAAATCACATTTCCTTACGAAATATTGATGTATTGTGGAGGAGGGCAGGCAATGGAATCCTGAATCCAGGAAGTGGATAGGAAGTGGAAGAGATAGGATTTCCCTGAGGAAATCCTATCTCTGTGCCAGCACCACAAGCATTTTCAAAATCCTCGTTGCCAGTATTGTCAAGCGAAACAGCATGCCAGGCAGAACGTAGTGGCATTCATTGCTAGGAGTTGTTAACCGCTATTGTAGGACTAAAGTATTGCTTTTGTGGTTGGCTTTAGAGAGCTATGCGCCCTTCATCAGTTCAGTGCAAAATGAACAATGGATTATAATGACGGAGGGCACATGGTCCTTGAAATCTAGTCACAAATGTCATAAGTTTAGTCCAATAAAAAGGTATCACCTACAACTTGTTTGCCAGCCTTCATTTCTGTGTAATCAATTTAATTGTAATAGTGGATATTTTCCCTAACAAACATTTGATTTCACTTGCGAATTTTTGTACTTTTAGGGACCTGATGGAAACATTGGTTTGGTTGGAATTCTGGGCCCTAAAGGTCCTACTGGACAAATTGTAAGTCTGGCGACTAAGATGGTTCTCTAATAATATGCAAAATGTAAACGGGAGTATTATGTAGCAGGTACAAATCTGATTGGCTGCCAGTATCACCATCTGGGATGAAATTCTGACTCTCATGGGTCAGGGATCTATGACTGGAGCCAAATAATAAGATACATCAGTATTGATGCAATAACGAAATACAGAAAAAAGGGTACAATAAGTTATTAACATCTGTTAATTGCTTATTAGTCACTTTTAATAATCAGCCATGAAAGGTGGACTAGAAATCCTAAATTGAATTAAATATATATTCAGTTTGTATTTGTTTATTTCCTGATGAAGATGATATAAAAATTATGGGCTTAGATTTAATCAAATGTTCTAGATCAAGTTTATGACCCCCCCTCCCCCCCTTTTTTTTTTTTTTTTTGCCCAAGACTTTCCTCCTGCTTTGTTGAGCTGCCAGATCAAAGGATATGTCCTTTTTTTTTTTTTTTTTTTTTTTGGTCTGCAGGAGCATGAGCCTTCATTTGCAACTACCTGGCAAGTTTCCCCTCGTTTTATAATTCCCCAGCTAGCCCAGCTATTATACTGTTAGTCCTCGGTCATGGCTCCCTCCAGATCTTGATAATGTAGACCCTAAGAATGGCCACCAGGTGTCACCGTTAAGCAATGACTGGAAGTTCTCTCACCTCCATTGTCTCTACAATGTCCGTAGCCCCAGCTGACTCAGGAATCAAACTCAGGTCCGCTTGAATGCCAGTGGACAGTATTTGCCACTGAGTTGTCAAGCTGACTCTTTACTACCTACATCAAGAATGACATTTCAAGTAATGGCCTCACTTCCCATGGGTCTGAGCCATTTTGCATCACCTGAACTCTCATTAGACATTAGATGTGTGATGATATCCCATTATAAAGAATACCTGGAATATATTTTAGGTATGGATGAGCCTCCTTGAACCTGGTTCAAGTTCAGTTTTATATTTTCAAATTTTTACTTTCATTTTACTCACATAATTAGAATCTGTTTTAAGCAGCTTAAATCTGAATTATGATTTATTTACCAAATTGAGATGTACTCAGAATGGGGAGAAGCCTTAATGAATCTGGCCCTAAGAGATAAAATAGAGGGGTTCGAGCTGAGCCACGAATGACTGAGATAGAGCCGAGTCAAATCACATCTTGTCCCGAGCCAGCTCCAGTGATTCAAGCCTCCTAATTCAGGTGGGGTTTGGATTCAGCCATCCCTTGAATTTTTATATATTATCATTACCCAATATTTTAATTGACTATCTTAAGAGATGCAAATCAATCCATAGATCCCTGCTGCAAGTATAATGCACTTGAAGGCTTACTGTTTGTTGTTCCCTGTCTTGAGCATTTTTTATGGAAAAACGAGATACAAATCATAAGAAAAAAAATGTCTAGGATGATGAAATAGATCATTTACCATCTGGCAACTTGCTTTATGTTCTCTAATTTTTCAGAGGATTAGGCTAAACAAAGTCTATTTTTCCTATTTATAGGGTAACTCTGGTCCTGTTGGTCCAGCTGGCATTATAGGTCCAACAGGCAAACTTGTAAGTAGAACTCATTCCTTACTGTATGTTATCTTTTTTTTCGTAATTATTTTCTTTAATCTTTCCAGGTTTGATTTTTTTAATTACACAAGTAAAGCTACCTTAAAAAAAATCTCTTCTGACTTGATATTTCTCACGCTGCCCAATAGCCTTAACAGGACCCAAGTGCACTGAAACATCATAATCTTGTCTTCTCTTGGGAGCTTCGGGTATGCTAGGGACACTTTCAGGAGTCTGCCTACCCCTTTATGAGTAAAACTTATAGAAGTCGATATTCAGTGAGCAGGAAAGGTACCTGGGTAAGTTCTCCCAGACATTCGGCAGAATTTAGCAGGGTACGTATTCCACTGGATATAATCAGGAAAAATTACCCAGATAAACCTGCACACTGGCTCACTGAATATTTTTTTAAAAAATGACAAAGGACTGGGCAATCCACCCTCCTGCCCACCCCAATATGTTTAAAAGTTTTAGCACAGGCCCAGTGCCTCCTCAGCCCCCCATATCTAAAAAAAAAAAAAAATTGTCATGACAAGTCCTGCTGATCTCCCTCTCCCCCCCATCCCCTACTTCTAAAAACACTGTGGCCAAATATCCCTGCCCTCGAACTCCCAAAAGTGTTCCCAGTGCAGTGCGGAAGGAGGAGAGGCTCTCTTACCTCCTCTCATGCTTCTGAATATTAAACTGCTAGTACGGCTGACAGGCGCCGGCACTTAATATTCATTTATTCACGTCACTGCTGGTGAAGCAGCCAATCCCCCGTTCAGCATTCAGTACTCAACAGGGATAGGCCTCTTCCTTCTCAGTGAATGCTGAATGGGGATTGGTCTCTTCATCGGCCACAGTTTTTCAAAGATAGGAGATTGGGGGGGGGGGGGGGGAGGGATCAGTGCCACTCACCTGACAATTTTTTTAAATATTGCAGGGCAAAGGGGGGATGGGGACACTCGACCCAAGTTAAAATAATTTAACAGATTGGAGGGCAATCACTAGTTGCTTTTTCTATATCTGGCTTACTTTAGGATACCTTTCTTATGAAGTCAATATTCAAAGGGTTTGTCCAAGTTACTTTTCAAGTTTCCTGGACAAAACCCAAGATTTGAATATTTACCCTCATTCCCCAGCTAAAGTTTAGCTGGATAAATCATTGCCTAGGACTGCCATGTTCAGAGCAGACATGGAAATGGGAGGTGTGGGCACTAGGAGTAAGGCCTTCGTCCCTTGATGTCCAAGTCTTTAGATACAAGAGAGCTTCTCTATATTCCAGAGACTTGGAAGAACTAATTGTTATCGGGGATAATCATCGGTAAGCCTAGAGGCTCCATACCTGTTATAACCCTGGCTTCAGTTAAACGGTTTAGTCAGATAGCTGACTAAAGGAGGAACCAGTGGCACTCCCTGCATAGAGAGGCCTTTACTACATCTTGACCAGCAGGTACCTGGGGTCTTGGTTAGCACAAGGGGACAGCCTGATAGTTATTGGTAATAGATCCAGGATAATGCATATGAGAAATATCTAGTAGTAGCCCCTAGAAGGGAATGCCCGGTGTATCCATGTGGGGGATTGCCTAAGAAGAGGTCTGCTGTTTTGTGTGGGGACCCAAAGAACAGAACTGTCAGCCCTTCCTAGGAGACCTGAAATAAATAGTACTATGTCCCTGACCTCTTCTGAAGGGGTACAAAGGGCCCCAAAACATGTGACTGACTAAACTTAACAAGCTACCATCACTCCCAAAGCTTACACTGAGAACAAGAAGGAAGTCCACCTGAGTGGCAGCCAAGCACCCAGAACAGAAGCCTCTGTGAGGGAGCAAGTCAGGGACCCAGCAGCCGAACCCATCGTCCTGGACTTACCTCCCTGAGGAAGGGAAAGAGATGCCTGAACAGATTACTCATAGCTTCTGAAACGGCCCTTACCAGGAGCAGTATTGGAGAGGCTTCTGAAAAGCACCCTTAGCCATCCTCTGAAATTTGGTCCCTAAACTTTCAGGACTACTCCAAAGGACATATAATCTCTTAACTATAGAAAAGGTTGAGACTGCAGTGGTGACCACTCTGTGGAGGGGCTCCAGAAAAGCACAGCTGTAAGCACAGTAGCTCCATCTTGAACTTGCCTGGGCCAGGCCATATGGGGGATCTGAGCAAAGGAGCTCCTAGCATCACTCACCTCCACCGTGTGAGACTCAGCAGCCATAAATCCATTCAGGAGCTGCGGTTCATGATCTCCCCCCCCCCTCAGCACACTGTCACCTGTTGGGAAGGTCACCATAGCCGCCTCTGACAGATGCTGGACCCAACGCAGGACTCGAGCCACAAAGTCATTTCACATAGCTACCTGTGGAAAACAATTATAGAAGAAAGAAAGATTGTTTAAGCAGAGGCTTAATCTTTATCATGGGGGACCCTGAATGTTGTGCGTCCATCCACCAATTGTAGTCTTAAAAGATGAAGAGAACCCCCCACCAGGTGATCCAATACCATATCCTTCTCTTCCCAGGGAAGGGAATATAGAGCTTTCACCATCTTGGCCACCTTAAGGCTGGAACCAGGTATGTCATACAGAGAAGATCCCATCTCCAATAGTCAGAAATAGCAGGAAACTCTTGGGGGGGTGGGGGGGAGGGCTAAGAGCACCCAGGAATAAAGGATTCCTTTACAAATCACTGCCTCTCATTGTTCATCCAAGAGGTGCAGGAGGTCATGCCCCATAATTAAGAACATAAGAACATGCCATACTGGGTCAGACCAAGGGTCCATCAAGCCCAGCATCCTGTTTCCAACAGTGGCCAATCCAGGCCATAAGAACCTGGCAAGTACCCAAAAACTAAGTCTATTCCATGTTACCATTGCTAGTAATAGCAGTGGCTAATTTCTAAGTCAACTTAATTAATAGCAGGTAATGGACTTCTCCTCCAAGAATTTATCCAACCCTTTTTTAAACACAGCTATACTAACTGCACTAACCACATCCTCTGGCAACAAATTCCAGAGTTTAATTGTGCGTTGAGTGAAAAAGAACTTTCTCTGATTAGTTTTAAATGTGCCACATGCTAACTTCATGGAGTGCCCCCTCGTCTTTCTATTATCCGAAAGCTTAAATAACCGATTCACATTAACCCGTTGTAGACCTCTCATGATTTAAAACACTTCTATCATATCCCCCCTCAGCCGTCTCTTCTCCAAGCGGAAAAGTCCTAACCTCTTTAGTCTTTCCTCATAGGGGAGCTGTTCCATTCCCCTTATCAATTTGGTAGCCCTTCTATGTACCTTCTCCATCGCAATTATATCTTTTTTGAGATGCGGCGACCAGAATTGTACACACTATTCAAGGTGTGGTCTCACCATGGAGCGATACAGAGGAATTATGACATTTTCCGTTTTATTCACCATTCCCTTTCTAATAATTCCCAACATTCTGTTTGCTTTTTTGGCTGCTGCAGCACACTGAACCAATGATTTCAATGTGTTATCCACAATGACGCCTAGATCTCTTTCTTGGGTAGTAGCACCTAATATGGAAGCTAACATTGTGTAATTATAGCATGGGTTATTTTTCCCTATATGCATCACCTTGCACTTATCCACATTAAATTTCATCTGCCATTTTGATGCCCAATTTTCCAGTCTCACAAGGTCTTCCTGCAATTTATCACAATCTGCTTGTGATTTAACTACTCTGAACAATTTTGTATCATCTACAAATTTGATTACCTCACTCGTCGTATTTCTTTCCAGATCATTTATAAATATATTGAAAAGTAAGGGTCCCAATACAGATCCCTGAGTCACTCCACTGCCCACTCCCTTCCACTGAGAAAATTGTCCATTTAATCCTACTCTCTGTTTCCTGTCTTTTAGCCAGTTTGTAATCCACGAAAGGACATCACCACCTATCTCATGACTTTTTACTTTTCCTAGAAGCCTCTCATGAGGAACTTTGTCAAATGCCTTCTGAAAATCCAAGTACACTACATCTACCAATTCACCTTTATCCACATGTTTATAAACTCCTTCAAAAAAGTGAAGCATATTTGTGAGGCAAGACTTGCCCTGGGTAAAGCCATGCTGACTTTTTCCATTAAACCATGTCTTTCTATATGTTCTGTGATTTTGATGTTTAGAACACTTTCCACTATTTTTCCTGGCACTGAAGTCAGGTTAACCAGTCTGTAGTTTCCAGGATCGCCCCTTGAGCCCTTTTTAAATATTGGGGTTACATTAGCTACCCTCCAGTCTTCAGGTACAATGGATGATTTTAATGATAGGTTACAAATTTTTACTAATAGGTCTGAAATTTCATTTTTTAGTTCCTTCAGAACTCTGGGGTGTATACCATCCGGTCCAGGTGATTTACTACTCTTCAGTTCGTCAATCAGGTCTACCACATCTTCTAGGTTCACCATGATTTGGTTCAGTCCATCTGAATCATTACCCATGAAAACCTTCTCCAGTACGGGTACCTCCCCAATATCCTCTTCAGTAAACACCGAAGCAAAAAAAAATCATTTAATCTTTCCACGATGGCCTTTTCTTCTTTAAGTGCCCCTTTCCAACTGACCCCCCTCACAGGCTTTCTGCTTCAGATATATTTAAAAAGTTTTTACTGTGAGTTTTTGCTTCTACGGCCAACTTCTTTTCAAATTCTCTCTTAACCTGTCTTATCAATGTCTTACATTTAACTTGCCAACATTTATGCATTATCCTATTTTCTTCTGTTGGATCCTTCTTCCAATTTTTGAATGAAGATCTTTTGGCTAAAATAGCTTCTTTCACCTCCTCTTTTAACCATGCCGGTAATCGTTTTGCCTTCTTTCCACCTTTCTTAATGTGTGGAATACATCTGGATTGTGCTTCTAGGATGTAATTTTTTAACAATGACCACGCCTCTTGCACAATTTTTACTTTTGTAGCTGCTCTTTTCAGTTTTTTTCTAACTATTTTTCTCATTTTCTCAAAATTTCCCTTTTGAAAGTTTAGCACGAGAGCCGTGGATATGCTTACTGTCCCTCTTCCAGTAGGGAACTGGAGCTGTGCAGGCTCTTTTGTGCCCAAAAGAAAATATATAGCCCCCCCTTCTCTCCCCCCAAAATGTTCCTGTTCATTTGTCGGAGGAAAGAGAGAGGTAAAGAGTCTGGCGTGCTTAATTTATTATTTATTTTTGGCACAATAAAATGTCTGCTGATCTAGCCAAACTGGGAATGCCGACCAGGCTCTGTTCCATGTGCACTAGAGCGCTGCCTTGCAACATAGAAGCCAGGGCTCGATTAGGGGAAACCACCCAGTTTTGCTCTTGACAGGTTGCTGACACACTGCAGGTCACATCCACCCACCTGGTGCCTGCCTGCTCACAATCCAGGCAGAATTCACCCGCTGACGCGCTGAGTCACCTTGATTTACCTGCGGCATTTGCCTCCCTCTTTTTACAGCCAAATGAGAAGCCAGCAGAGGGAGGGAGAGGAAAGTATGATCATCGCAGGCCCCCATGACTGAATCCAGATCTGGCACAGCACCATAGGAGACTAGGAGGCCTTCCAGGGAAAAGGCCATGCTGCAAACCCTTTTTTTTAAACTGCATCTCTGTTGCTCTCCCAGCATAGGGGGAGAGTGTGCTGTGTGCTGTCAATAGCTCCTGCTGCCTGAGCCACCAAGGAAACAAAGTCACCTGGGACCACCTGGTGCTTGACCCATCAGTACAGGAACTCAGACCCCAAGTGAGTCAGCTCCCAAGGGGAAAGGGAAAATCATTCTCACCAGGACCATCACCCAGATCACCCCCAAGACTAGGACTAAGCTTCATCAGGACACCTGAACCTAAAGCCATCCCAAGAGAGGTCTATGCTCCACCGAGAGTCTGAGCCTAACAAGCTTTCCCAGGAGTGGCCTACATGTAGCTCCAGCATCAGTTTACATGTCTGCACATCTGCTGAAGACACAGAAATACTGAAGAGCTAAAGACAGCTCCAGACCCCTACAGAGGAAGTGAAGTCAGCTTTGAATTTTTTTCTTTGTCTCCATCTGCTGGCAGGCGGGGGCATAGCCCACTTCTCTGGACAGGTCTGGCTTGAGCAGTAAGGAAACTGATTATTTTGGGGTACAGGATAAAAATACAACTTGTTGGTTTGTTAATATGGATTTGTAGAGTTATAGACTTGTTACCCTGTAGAATACATTATTCTCATGAATTATTCTCTTCCTTACTTATTCTACCATATTGGTTGGGGTTTTTTTATTTTGAAAACAATTTTTAAAATACCTTACATAAAGAAAAAAAAAGAATAAATGACAAGGGATGCTAATGCCTAAATACCTCAGAATTTATTTAATGGACGCAATCCATCAAAGAGCACATGTAGAACTACAATGAGTATAATATAAAATGTAATGGAAGCAGAAGAAATATGATATTGACAGGGTTCCTGTATTCATTACACATAGAGGTTTGCAAGCAAAAACAGATTTAGTACTAAATGCCTTCCATTGTAATAGTCAGGACATGCCAGAAAAGGAAGCAGGCACGTTTTTATAGTGGATAAATAGTTTCTGAATGAAGTCTTAAGTATAAAAAGAAAAACAATTTAAAAGCAGTGAATCTGTCTGTCACTGACATGTCACAGATAGTATTTCTTAATACAGAAAATTGGTAGAAGCTTGTAAGAGAGAGGAAAACTGGGAGGAAAATTAGCACCATTGGTAGGAAAAGCAGATTTCACAAGCATTAGATAAAAGGACTATAGAGTTACATTGTCCAGCCATACAGTGACAGAGGCTGCTACTGATAATCACATGTGGAACAGATGTTACAACATCTTTTGTGTTTCTGGGAATTTTAAAAACATTTTACCCTGGTCATCCCCAGCTCTCCGACACTGCCCCTCCCCAGAATCTATTTATTAATTTATTTAAAAGGCATGAGGTGGAGATAAAATAGATACTTTTTTTTCACACAGAGCATAGGAAAATTTATTTTTCACTGATTGATAAAGAATTACAGAAATTAAACCAGGAAGAATGGGTTCCTATCCTTTGTGAGTGGTGGAGATAAGAGTGGTTTTTCACTGCAGAGTAATAACTTACTAACTTGCTTCGAGGAAGTGACGAGCTTAACTACTAATAGTTATTTAAGAGAAATCCAATTTAAATTTTCACATAGGGCTTTTTTTCTCCCAAGAAATGGCATTTAAGGCCCATATTGTTTCCACTGCGCATTGTTTGAAATGCACACTGGATAAGGGTTCTCTTACTCATGCATTTTGGTCTAGGATCTTGTTTTATATTAACAAACTGATGGGATGTCTTATTCCTTTACAACCAGAACTCTTATTGTTTGAAGTCGGCTTATTCAAGTATGCTGGGAAAATAGGGGAGAGGTTCTATTTTATTGGCATGGAGGGAAGTCACATCACCGTCTTCTTGGCAATGGCGTAACGCTGAACATAATGTGATGTTTATGGAGTCGTTGGCGTCTTACTCGTCCTTTCATTCCAGGACTCGATTTCTGGAAATGTGGGACTTATATATACAAAGCCTTTCTAGCAAAGCTAGGAATTTAATTTTGAATACCCTGTAGGGAAATCTTTAATATCCACACTAGATATTACACAGGGACTGGGGATAGGGGTGGAGGGGTGCGTTTAGATAGTAGGAGGGGAGAGAAGATTTAGAATATACAGAAGGGATCGGGCATACAAGAGTTCGATGCCTGATCTAATCAATGAAGATTATGATTTGATACATGTCGGGTGGATATGTAGTGTAGGGAGAAAAGTGACAATTTTATATTGACATATATCATGCGACTGGTTGTAATGTTTTTTTGCACAGTTTATCGGTATTCTCATGTTGGGGTAGATTTTCAAAGGGTTACACGCATAACCCTTTAAACCCCCTCCCCCCTGCACACGACGAGCCTATTTTGCATAGGCTCGGCGGCGCGCGCAAGCCCGGGACGCGCGTATGTCCCGGGGCTTTGAAAAAGGAGTGGGAAGGGGGTGGGGGCATGGGCGGGGCACCGGTCCAGGGGTGGGACCGAGACCTCCGGCACAGCGGCCCTGCCGGAGGTTTGTGCAAGTTACGCCTGCCAGAGGCGTAACTCCTTGAAATAAGATAGGGAGGGGATTTAGGTAGGGCTGGGGGGGTGGTTTAGATAGGGGAAGGTGGGGGGGAGCCGAAGAAAAGTTCCCTCTGAGGCCGCTTCGATTTCGGAGCAGCTTTGGAGGGAACGGGGAAAGCCATCGGGGCTCCCCTAGGGCTCAGCATGCGCAAGGTGCACAAGTGTGCACCCCCTTGCATGTGCCGACCCCAGATTTTATAACATGTTAGAAAATCGGGTGTACATTTGTGCGCGCCGGGTAGCGCGCACAAATGTACCCCGCACGCGCTCGTTTAAAAATCTGCCCCGTTATGTACTGTACATTTTGTCTCTCTTTTTCTGTACTTTCACTTGAAGTACTCTTTGTTACTGAGCAGATATTAATAAAGATGTTGAAACATAAAAGGCACGAGGTGGTTTACATAAAAACATACAAAGTCATCAGATAGCGTGCCTCGGAAGCTTGGTGGACTCTTGCTGGCCTGAGGTCTAGAGGACCATTTCCTCTCAGGGACACCTCAGTGCTTTTCACTAGCTGGTAGGGGCCACCACAGTTGCAGCAGCCAGGAAGGCCAGATGAACCAGTTTGTTCAGATCTACCATCGTTAACCATGTTACCAAGACTTCCCTCCGTCCCCTGGCCTGAATACATCACCTCCAGTGCAGACAGTTGTGGGACATGCACCCTGTCTTGCACACTAAGATCCCTTGCCGTGAAGTGTTCAGCACTATGAGCCGAGCCCTGGCCTGGCTCCTCTGTACGCAGTTTTGGAGATTTTTTACTAAACCAGCTTCTCTGAATAATTTTTCTTTTTTTTTTTTTTGTATGTATGAAAATGTTGCAACTCCTTATGTAGATTACTTCCTAGTTACAAGAATTTGAATAATCAGATTGTATATTATTATTTCCTTTCAGGGATCCAAAGGTGAAAAAGGCTCTAAAGGTGAAATGGTAAGACTGAATGTAAAGAATTAAATGTGCAAGACATCTTTTCAAACGTATTATTTATTTATTTTTTAAATGTGTTTTTACATTCACTGTACAAATAAGCGAAACACAAATTACAGCGAGAATAATTAAATTAATAAATTGTAAAACAGAATTCAATAAAATCGTTAACCCGTATAAATATACAAATTCAATATGGAGAAGGAAATCACCTTAACCAAAATCTTGCGCACCAGATAATACCATCACAGAGAGAGGAGAAAAAGAAGAAGAATCCATGAGGGATGCAAAGAGATAAAGAGCACCATCCCCAGGCTATGGCTAACTTCACTTAACATCGGGGAATTGGGATTTCTCTGAAATGAAACCAGCCTATGGATCCCAAAATATAACACTTCTATACAATTTAAGATGTTCAGCAGACTGGTGACTGTGTTAGCTTCCACAGCAGAGCGGTGAGCTTTGCCCTTACATTTTGGCATTGGCTCATCAACACCAACAAAAAGATTTTCAAATCCCAAGTGTAATCTATGAAGGGCAGAAACTCGGGAGCAGCGGGACATACATTGCGCAGCAGTGGCCATCTTGCCCCTGACATCTTCCCTTAATCTGTCATTTCTGATAATGTAGGAATAAAGTCTGTGAGGAGCCGAGCAGGCTGCCTGCCCCATGGTCCAAGCTTTCTCCCAGGCCGGCCATTTTAGAACAGTGCAGCAAGATCTTGTCCAATCCTGGGCACACAACGTCCACCTTGATATCCTGTCATGCGCCACTGGAGAAGCAACAGAATTGTCGTCCTGACCTAGAATTCCTTGCTGTGGTTGAAATCATTTTAGCAAAGTGGGAGAGTCAGTTTTTCCACTGTAACAAAATCTGAGAAGGATACTCTTAAAGAACAAGATGACAACATTAAAATATCTGGTCACCGCACTTAGAGAGCAGTGACACCTCTTGGCACCTACAATTCCATACGTGAGTCTGAAGTTAGGAAAGACTGGGCCACTCCAGAATTAGTTGGTAAATTGGAAAACCTACTGATGTTCAGAATTTACGAAAACCATTCCGCATAAAAGTGATATCCTAGTTCTACGCCCCACTACAGTTGCTTAATGATTGAAAGTGAGAAAAAAAATATACAGTAAGGATGTTGCTGAAAGAGTCTTCTTTGCCAATCCGCACCTAAATGAAAGTCTGCAAAAATGCAAGGTATCATTACAGCAATTAAAACAACTAGGAATACTCTCTCTGCATTTCAGCTTGCAAGTATTCTGTGCAGCTATCAACAAATTCAAACTTTTTTGAATCGTTGTGCTGTTATTTATTCTCAGTGTTATTTAAGCAGGGCAAGTATCTACATTAAAGTCTTTTTTTAAAATTGAACCTCTGCAAGTGTGAAGTGGTTGTTGAAAAGTAGGGAATGCGTTCTGTTAGAGCTCTGCAGTTTACTTATGGGTCTGGATCCAATTATCTAGTAGTTCTCACCATGTAAAAAGAGTTCTCTCGTTCTGCCTGTAATTCTCACCAAGTTTCCAGTTATTAATATCACAGGGGCCATATTGCATAGATCCTGTCCCCTTCACATGGTACGACAGCAGGGACCCTGCTGCTGACAATATACTAATTGTACTACAGCAAATTCCTTTCACGTCTATGGCATCCGTTCTCTCTGGGTACATTTCATTGCTTTTTTTCTATTCCAAAAGCATTAGAGCATACAGTATGTAACACCCAATAATTACCCTGTATCAGAGAGACCCATATTCAGCTGCTATAAAAATATCCAGCTAACTTAGCCTGTGTATTCAGAGGTGCAGGCTATCCTGAAGTCAGCCAGATAAGTCTGTCCAGCTAATTTTAGGACTGATCTATGGATACGTTATCCAGCTAACTCTGAATATTGGACTTAGTGCTAACTTTTTCACCTAACTCAGCTCCTCCAGTTATACCCTCACCCCACATGCTACTGTTTAGGCTAAGTGGTGAATGCTGACCCTGGGCACATATTCAGCCGCAAGAAACTTATCCTGCTAAGTGGCGCTGAATATGGACCTCCAAATGTAACACATTGGTATGGGTCACTGAAGCTACCAGAGGCTTCAGTCCATTTATCTAGATTTTCTATATTTTAGTAAAATGAAGATATTGCATATTTTGTTTTGTGTGCAAATGAAATTGGCCATGTGAAATAAAGGAACCAAGAAGGATACCTTCATAGTTAAGTGGCAGCTAAAACAATATAAACATAAGAAATAAAACTTTAACTATCTCGAGGAAACAGAGCTGAGCATTCCCCTTCTTACAGCAGGCATCCTTTCATTTCAGATCTTTGCACTTTCGTTGTGGGCTAGACTTGGACGAAAGCTGAGACTGTTTTGCATAGGATAGAACAGTCTGATGCCATCAGATTTTTAGGCATAAGGCACTTTGCTAAGTCTTTCACAATAAAATTAAAGTAAATGTACAAAGTACAGTCTAGAGAACACATCAGATAAGCAGGAAGAATGGCAACCTTCTAACTCTTGCAAGCTTTCTTTTTATTTTGGAGAGAGGGAGGGCAAGAAAGAAGGAGATTAAAAATAAAAGCAGTAAAATGAAGTGCTCATCTTAACCTTACTCTGAAAAAGCTATCTTGCCTTTATAATCACAATAACAGGTTATCAGCCATGTGTTAACTTCTTCTTCCCATCAGTTGCAAATTCATACAAAGCTATTCCCTTATCTGTATGTAACCCATGAATGGCACGGATCCTGTAACTGACATCCAGGGACACATAGAAAGAAATAGAAACAGACCCCTTTTGCACAGAGACACTGTGAAACTCCTCTCCTCCCACCAAATAGCTTTACTCTCTGAGGTTCAGGCTCCTAAGTGTGGGGATGAACAATAGTTCTTATACCCTGCTTCTTTGCATTTCAAGCCCTTTTTCCCACTCCTTGGTACACAGCACTAAACTTTACACTTCCCTGCATCTAAATAATACACAGAAGAATGGTGGTTTCCAACTTCTTTACTGATAGTTGATTAGATGATTAGATGCTATTTACAGTTAAACTCTCTTGGTAGTTTAAGTAAATAAATAATAAGATAGCAAGAAGATATAATAAACTTGTGACTCCAATTTGTCATCAAAGTCTCTGTTCCCAACTAGAAGTTCTTAGATTTTCACTGAATTCCTTTTGTTCTCCAATTTCTTTCTCTAATATCCTAGTAGATGGAATAGAGTCCAATCCTTCTTTAACCCAGAATTTAATTCTTAAATCTTCCCATTGAAAGTGGTTAGAATATATACAGTCTTAATATTTAATCAGAACTTAGTCCCAGATTTAATCTCTTCCAAGAAATCATTTAGACATCCTTTAACTCTTCAGACAGCACGAGAAGTGGACTTTACTCTTTCTTGATTCTTTTAACTCTTAGGCAGTGCCTGGTGGGCTCTTCTCACCCCTTCATGTAAGACTTCCGTCAATAGCAACATGGTCAATATCTTGTTACCTTTTAAGTTATATCTTCTTTGTTTCTTCTGTACTGCACTTTGCTGGAATCCCTTGCTTTAGATGGAATTTGTAACACCTCTATATCTTTCTGGATGAAAGACTTCCCACTTCCAAAGGTTTGGTATACTGACTCCCAGGTACCATGGGTTATCGACTCCAAGTGGAAAAAATATTAGATGAATCAAAAAGAGGGAAAAATCAAGCAAGAAGCTGGAAGGGTGGAATGAAACTTCCATGCCTCTAAAAGGAGGAGAATAGTTCAAAGAACAATTAATGCAAAAATATTCTTCCTCTGTATCAGGTCACTGTCAGGTCTATGCTCTGCAGGAAATATGGCAGGTAGCAGGTCTTCCTTACCCCAAATCCAGCCTGCAATACAGGAACGCCCCAGTCCACTGCTACCAGGGGAATTGGCTCTCACAGAGAATTCTCAAAAATTGTCTAAAAAAAAAAAAAAGAGTCCAAAGAAATACTTAAAAGACTGGAATGTCAAGTCAACGGAAGGCTGACTCCTACATAGGGACTCTTCCTTACTCCCGTCCCATAAATTAGGAAAAATTAAAGCTAGAGACAGAAAGCAGCTTCCTTGAAAGAGTAACTGCATGAGGATAGACTGTGCTGTGGGATGATAAACAGGTAGACCACACCACCTACATGTTCCCACAGGGGGGAGCAAAACCCAAACCTCTCTCACTTATTTCCTCATTCAACTTCCCCAGCTTAATGGAACATTCCTTTAGTAAGAGGAAACCCAAGGTCCCTTACATCTACAAACATAAGGGGTCATTTACTGAGCTGCATTGGGGCTTTACTGCATAGAAGACAGCATTTAACAGTGGTAAATGCCTGAATGCACATACAAAGCATGGTATTTCAAATACTGTGTGTTATCTTTCTTCCTGAAAACCCGATACAGCATAGATATTAAAATGAGCTGATATGCATGCAACTCAGCTTATTAATAGAAGATTTGATGCAAATTAAATAATACGGATTGCCTCAAAATTCACATACTACATTATTTGATTGAAAGCAGGGCCAGTGCTAGTTTTGTTTTTTACTGCCCTGTGCAAACAATTACTATGCTGCCCCCCCCCCCCCAGTTCATTCATCTCCCTCTAGTAATCTAAATTAAGAAATCTGACATTCCTCCCTACCCAGGTCTACTCCCTCTCTTCTGGAACCCATGGCCAGATGCCGTGGATGCACTTTAAAAGCCCACCCACACATATACACACACAATTTTAAAAAATGACGGTAATTTTCAAACCGGCGCGCACGTGCACATTTACACCCAGTGACGCTGTATTTTATGACTTCTGCACACACATGCACGCATGTTATAAAATAGCCTGGCCTTGCACACGTGCGCCAAATTTTGTGGGCACACGCATAGGTGCGCAAATCCTGCTTCTGCAATGTAAATCGGAGGATTTTAAAAGGGGCACGCTGACGCTAGTCCCAGTTTCACCAGTTTGCCCAGTTACAAGATAGGTCTTCCAACCCCCCCTAGTTTAATAGCCTTCACTCCCCAGTTAGCTCTGACCCTTAAAACCCTACAGATCTGCCTGGCTTTCCTTATTTTTGAACTCACGTTTCATCCATCTCAGAAGTAGAGTCATGCAGCAGGGAACTTTCGTTATCCCACTCAAAATTGTTCCATCAGAATCCTAATTAAAATGATTCACCCATACAATGCGTCCCCATGGCTACACGTACACATATAAACCACACTTCTGAACATTATCTGGCCTCGCCCAGAGCACAATGCATGTACTTTTACCCCCTGCGACAAGTACACGGTCATCTACCTGCAGCTGAGAAAAGGGGTGCTCCCAGGAATGAGGGGGTGGGCATATGCACAGATATGCCTCTTTGCCCCTGTTTTGTACATAATCCCCCAAATTGGGCAATTTGATTGGTTGATTTGGGGCTGACTCTGCTTATACCTGCATGAATCACCCTGTATAGGTTGATCCTTCTGCCTGGAACAGACCTTTTGTCTGTTTTACCAATAGTCTCCATTTCATTCTATTCTCTCTGCATTATAACAGAATGCAACACCTAAACCAAAACATGTTACAGGACGTAACTATGAAAGGAGTGAGTACAAAGCTTGGAGTTTGGGGCTTGGACTTGTAATGCAGGCCATTTGCTTAAGAGGATTAAAGACACACCAAAAGCTAATTAGTGAATTCTCTGCTTGCATTACTGCTAAACCTCTGTAGAATTACACTTTCTTTATTTTTTCTGATCTCACAGGATTTTTAGCAGCAATCCTATGCATGCCAGAGCATTGCGCAATTTTCCAAAGCCATAAAATAAACCATTACATGTTATATTCCAGTTTTCTTATTAAAAAAAAAAAAAAAAAAAAAGGAAAGCCATAAAAGCAAGTTTTCCATAGATAGCAGGATCAGTTAGCCATGCTGTTTGGGTGAAGTCATCGGCGCTCTCACGGACACTATTTCAGGAAGCAAAGCTTCGAATGCTGCTGCGTCTGCGTGGTTCTTTCCGCGCATAGCGCGCCATCAGTCTCCTCAGTGGTATTGTAAAGCTGAAGAATGGCCGTGGCATGAACTGTAAGGTTAGACAGGTCATGTCCAGGGAGGAGGGCGGGTATGCATAGCTAATTCATCCTGCTATCTACGGAAAACACCGTTTACGGTAAGCAAACTTGTTTTTTTCCGTCAATAAGCAGGCTGAATTAGCCATGCTGTTTGGGAGTCCCAAGCTCCAGGAAAAGGAAATTGCTGGACAGGGATGAATTCCCAGGTTAGTGCGCCATCTCTGTGTGCCAATGCGGAGCAATCGTTCATCTCCTTTCTGTTGCTATTATTTATTTATTTATTTACCCTAATTTCTCATTGGACCTGTCTGCCTTCCCTACCTCGTGCAACAACACCGTGTGTCCTACTCTGCTGTCAGATGCTGCCAGTTGATCTAGGCAGTAGTGAGAAGTAAAGGTATGGATAGTTAACCAAGTAGCCGGCTTGCAAATGTCCTCTATGGGAACATGTCAGATATGAGCAATGGAGGATGCCGTGGCACATACTTGGTGCACTTTGACAGGATCCTGTGGTAGAAACAAATGCAGTTCGTAATCCAGTTGGAGATTGTCCTTTTTGAGACCACTACACCCAGTGAATTTGGAATGAAGGAAATCAATAGCTGTGGGGAGTGGCGATGAGGTTGAGTCCTTTGTTTGTAATAAGCTAGAGCTCTTTTGCAGTCCAGAATGTGGAGCAATGCTTCTCTCTTGTTACTATGTGGCTTGGGAAAAAAAATAGGTAGGGAAATAGCTTGATTGATGTGAAAAGCTGAGACCACTTTCGGAAAGAATTTGGGATGTGTTCTGAGCACCACTTTGTCATGATAAAACTGTAGATAGGGCAAGAAGTGTACCAGGGCTTGAAGTTCACTTACTCGATGAGCTGAGGTGATAGCTACTAGAAAAACCACTTTCCACGTAAGGTACTTCAAGTGGGCAGTCTGAAGTGGCTCGAAGGGAGGCTTCATGAGCACAGAGAGGACTATGTTCAAGTCCCAGGGCACCGGTGGTGTTTGAATCGGGGGGTGAAGGATGAGAAGACTCCTCATGAATCGAGATACCAGGGGGTGGGATGCCATGGAAAGGTCTTGATTTATGTAATGGTAGGCAGCTATCGCACTCATATGAACTCTAATAGATGAAAGGGCTAGAACTGATTGCAAGAGATGAAGAAGGTAAGTAAGGAGTTTGTTTGTTTGTCGAGGAGAAGGTTGAAACTAGGTTGTCCTGGTACCATTTGATGCATCTTTTCCATTTCAAGGAATAATTCCTTCTTGTGGAAGGTTTCCTGGTGGCTATGATGACGTATTGAATGCTCAGGGAAAGAGCTAATTGTTGCAAAATTTTGCATTCAACATCCAGGCAGTCAGGTGGAGAGAAGTGTGGAGAAGATGAAGAAGGGAGCCACCATCTTGAGTCAGGAGATCTGGCACGTGACCCAGATGTATTGGTCAGTCCAATACATCTGATTCATGTATCTGCACCAGATACGTGAACCAGTGTTGACTTGGCCAGGCTGGAGCTATGAGAATCATTCAAGCCTTGTCCAGAAGAAACTTCTGAATTGTTCTAGAGATCACAGGGATCAGAGGAAAGGCATAGAGAAAACCAGTTGACCAAAAGAGTAGGAAGGCATCCTGGGCTCTTCTTAAGTGGCTGGGGCGGATCGAGCAAAAGTCCTTGACTTTGAAGTTGTGCTCTGTGGCAAAAAAGGTCTAAACAGGGGAGACCCCACTTCTGGAAGATTCTGTTGGCTACTGAAGGATTTAGAGACCACTTGTGCAGGTGAAATATTCTGATCAGGTGGTCTGCTAACGTGTTTTCTATTCCTGGCAAATATGTCGCTCAAAGGGTTACCTAGTTCTCTACTGCCCATTCCCAGATCCAGACTGATTCCCTGCAGCAAATCCAGGAGCCTGATCCTCACTACTTGTTCATGTAGAACATAGCCACCTGATTGTCTGTGTGTATCATTAGGGTATGGCCTTTGAGTAGATGGGCAAAGGCTCTGTGAGCATACCTCACCACTCTGAGCTCCAGGAGGTTGATTTGATAGGCTTGTTCTGACAACGACCACAGACCCTGAGTTCTGTATTGAAGAAGATGAGCCCCCCCTCCCCTGCGTGGAGACATCTGTGGTGAGGACAAGAATGTGGGAGGGCTTCTGAAGGGGCATTCCATGTTCAGTACTTCCGGGTGCAGCCACCACTAAATGGCCCAGTGCATGGAGTTCGAGAGAGTTATTTGCGTTGTCAGAAACTAAAGATATTGGACCACTGGGATTTTAGGCTCCATTGTGTACGTCAAATGTGTAAATGGGTGTGACACCACATGAATGACGGAAGCCAGATGATTGAGGAGTACAAGCAATTGACGGGCTGAGACCTCCAGTCTGGGAAGTAATTCCATACAGTGATTCTGAATTTTCTCCACTCTATCTTGTAGCAGGAAGGCTTGGCCCTGGGTGGAGTCTATTTGCACCCATATGAACTGGAGGGTCTGGGTCAGTTTGAGTTCTGACTTCTTGTAGTTTATGAGGAAACTGAGAAATTCAAGGCATATGATGGTTGTTTCCAGATGGTTTTGTAACAGTAACTTCTCTGGGGATACTATTAACCAGTCTTCTAGGCAGGGAAATATCCTTATTGCCTGGCGTCATAGGTGAGCAACAGCCACAGCCAAACATTTGGTGAAAGACCTGGGGGCCAAGGATAGACCAAAGGGGATCACTTTGTACTGGTAGTCCATCGAGGCAACTTGGAAGCAGAACTGCCAAAAGGAAGGGTGTATTGGAATGTCGCGTGTATATATCCTTGTGATCCAGAGAGCACATCCAATTGTTCTGCGGGATGAATGGGAGGTCTAGTTTGAGTCAAGTCATCTTGAATTTTTCTCTCTGGATGTGCTTATTTAAGGAACATAGATCCAGAATGGGATGAAGTCCTCCGAACCACTTTGGTATCAGAAAGTATGGGGAGTAGTAGCCCATGTTGATCTTGTGTTTTGGAATTGGTCAGATGGCCTTCTGCCAGAGTAACATTTGAACCTCCTGCTGAAGGAGAGGTAACTGGGGAAACATCTCTCGATCCCCTGGGAGGACAGGGAAGGGTTGATATTGTAGTGAAATCCAGATGATAACCCTCTCTTTCTATGTTGAGAACCCAGCGGTCTGTGGTGATCCGAGACCATTCTGAAGTAAAGTGACAAATTCATGCTCCCACTGGGAAGAGCAGCTGTGGCTGTGCTGATTTCAAAAAGACTGAGAGGGTTTTTGAGTTGTGTCTGAGACGGCTTCTTTGTTTCCATTCTCTCTATCGTGGCCTCTGCTGAGATTGTTGAGGCTGTATGTGAGGCTGTGTAAACTGTTGATAGGGTTGCAGACGAAAGGACTGAAATTACTTAAAAGGCCTCCTTTGATAATATAGAGATTTCCTATATGGTTGGTAGAATCTCCTAGATGTGGACTGGGGTCGGATATGGAAGACAATGTCTGTACTGCCACAGTCTGCTCCTTGATTTGGGACACTGTGTCCTTTAATTGATCACCAAAGAGATTGTTTCCCGAGCAAGGGAGCTTCGATAGCTTGTCATGGAAAACTTCTCTGATGAAACTGGAGCAGAGTCAAGCCAACCGACACACTGCAAGTGCTGTGGCAGATGTGTGGGATGAGGTCTCGAAGGACTCATACACAGCTCTCAACAGGTGTCTCAATCCTTCTTCCATGTCATAGAAGGGTTGCAGGGTGATCGGTTGACCTGTTTCCGAGTGGAGGAATGGTTTTAGTGATTGTAAGTAGGCATGTGAATCGGAACTGGAATCGGTTTCGGTTTCGTGGACCATCGGGAAATTTTGTTTCCCGCTGTCCAAACGTTTTTTTTTTTTATCAGCTGCGCCCGAGCCAATAAACAAAAAACCCACCCCGACCCTTTAAATCTAATTCATTAGAATCCCCCACCCTCCCCAAAACTTTCTTAAAGTACCTGGTGGTCCAGTGGGGGTCCCGGGAGTGATCTCCCGCTCTCGGGCCGTTGGCCGCCAGTAAACAAAATGGCACCAATGGCCCTTTGCCCTTACCATGTGACAGGGGCTATTGGTGCCATTGGCCGGCCCCTGTCACATGGTAGGAGCAATGGACGGCTGGCGCCATCTTTAAAAATGGAGAGGCAGAAGCCGGCGACCCTGGCGAGGATGGTACATGACTGGAAAGGGTGTCACCACTTGGGCCTGGAAGGTCTGGAGGCAGTATGGTTGGGGTCCCAAGATGAAAAAAAGGTTCCATACAATTGTTGAGATCTGATGCATGGCTTGTTGAGACTCTGGCAACAGCAGGTTTGCAACCAATGCTTGATCTCTGCCCTCCACAGCTGGGTGACCATTGTCCCGTGGGCTAACTGCTGCAGATAAAATATCTGCAGGATCTTTGCTTACAATCCAAGAGCCCTTCTCTGATGGAATCAACTTAGGTCTTGTCTCAGGTTTCTCTTGCATAATAAACCGTGATACATGGGATCGGTTAGTCAGGCCAGAATAAACTGGACAGCCTCCTGAGAGGATGAGGATCGCAAACTAATTGTTACTGGAACTGGGGGAAACACCCAAGGTGGTTGAGATAAAATGTCCAGAATGGGTTCCACTCCCCTGCCCTTGTGCCTCTTTTGGTGTGAGGATTCCTACGATCTTGAGATTCGTAGTCCTTTTTATGAGTTGAAAGAGACTTGTGCCGCCTCTTATTTTTTGACGATGAAGCATCATGTCCTGTGTGGTGCAATGCTGTTTATGCACTGGTGGGTGAGTCGTACATCTTGGGGCGTTCCATGATAGGCATCAAATGATGTGGTGCCGGCACCATCCTGGGTGGCTACGTCGATGCATCGTGTATAGCTCTGTCCTTCAGGCAGACAAGTCATCTGATGCCTGCTTGGATGCGTCAACGGTGACGCAGGTGTTGGACAGCACTGTCGACGCAGTTTTTGAGGGGGGGTTGCTGTTTCAGACCTTGACCTGGGTTTTATAGGTACTGTAGCGACCTTTTTACCCACTTTTGCCTTGGCTTTCAATTTTGCCTGTGGCTCCAATGAGGCAGACCATCGAGGGACCTCATGGGACTTGCCATGCGCCCCCAGCAAAGATTGAGTTGAGCGTTGTGGAGAAGACGCGTAGGAGCCGGAGTGGCCTGCTTCTTTTTTGTGGAGCTGGATGATTTTTTCAGCCTGCTGTCTTGTGGTCCTTGGGGACATTCGACCACAGTCCCTGCAGGCGCTTGATCATGGTCAGGGCCTAAACAGACAGATAGCAGTAGTTATGATTGTCAGTGGCGGACATTATGTGTCTGCATTGACAATATTTGAAGCCTGTTTTTTTGGACATTTTGGAGCATTGAAAAGTGCTGTTGTGGAATCACTGACGCAAAAGAGGTTTTAAGAGACAAAAACATGGCTGCGCAAGAAGACTGAAAGAACAAAGAAAAATCACGTCCGTGCCCAAGCACGGAAAAAATAGCACTGAGGAGACTGATGACGAGCTACACGTGGGAAGACCCGCGCAGTCGCAGCAGCATTCAAAGCTTTGCTTCCTGAAATGACATCTGCAAGAGCGCCATCAATGACGTCACTCAAAGAGCATGGCTAATTCAGCCTGCTTATCGATGGAAAATAAGCCATTACATGTTATATTCCAATTTTCTTATTTAAAAAAGGAAATTTGTATTTTATAAACATTGTGCTGTGGGATTTCTTTTGTCCTAGGGCCCTCAGGGACCAAAAGGTCATCCTGGTCTACCTGTAAGTAAATAACATTTTTAGTATGAGACTTGCATGCTTCCAGATGAACATGGGCGAATACTGTTTTAGAAACCTGTCCTGTTTAATATGAAATTGGTCTCCTTTTCTTCTAGGGTCCACCTGGATTACCTGGCCCAAGAGTAAGTTTGAAACTAATGAAGGATAAATGTACTTTAAAGTTCAAAGACACATTTCTAAGATGCTGAATAACTGTGAAGGAGGCTTTCATTGAAGATTGTAAGCATATCTTGGACTTTTCTTTAACAGCTAATGTATACAATTGGATTCAAAGATACAGCAAAAACAAAATGAGTATCTAAGATGCACCAGATAAAAGCAGAGCGTGATGGGCAATTGCCTTTATAAAACTTTGTGACCTATGTAATTCGTTTCTTTCTTGAAGGTGATGCCAATGTTTCTACTCTCTCTTCCACTCTTGTCCTAGTCACGGGGTCCATCTGGTGCACTTTGGCCTTGAATTCATTAATGCTTCTGTGTGGAGGTCCCTTCCTTTTCTGTCCTCTGCATCTTGCTGTAAGTCTTAGGTGCTCTGTATGAAATCTACAACTCCAAACTCTGCTGCAGCAAAGATGAAAGAAACTCAGCAGAAGGGAAATCTTTCTTTTGCCAGTAAGGGGACCGCCGTCCCTGTCTGCACTGGGTCAAGGCCTGCCGGTACTTTATATCTGCACACCTAGCATGAGTTTTCCAAGGGAAGAGGACCCACGGACTTTCACATTGAAACGTGCTGTGTGTGCTTGGGCATTTGCATCCGCATTTTCTGGGGATATTTTTCTATGCCCGCAGGGATGGGTTTGGGATTTTGCCGTGTCTAGACACTTTTGGTGTTTCCACTCCTCCCGTCGTCTGTAAAGGTCTGTTACAAATTGTAGCCGGCCTGCTGCCCCTAAATGCTTGCCACCATAGGCCCAGACATAATGGGTGCCTATTGACAAATCCAGGGCTGCATGCAAAGATGACGCTCACAGAGCTGTGAAAGTGCAATTTGTGTATGTTGTTTTCCTTCCCCCAACCTAATCACACTCCCAGGAAAGCTACCTCCTAGTTAAACGTCCCCCGGTCATCCAACCCCCACGCATACTTTTAACTACACTGAGGGCAGTCTTCAGATAGTTAATACCCGTTGCCTAGGTAAATGGGTTGAAAAAAGTGCTTTCCACATTAACAATAGAAAGAATTCATATGTTGAATTATCCCTTTGTCCTCATGCCTACTGCTGGATAATTTTGTATATTCTTATTTATTTTAATTATTTACCAAAACTTGATTTCCCATTTCACACTGTGAAACCTCAAAATGGGTTACAATTAAAACAGTAAGTGTAAACAATTTAAATAATAACTACCCAATCCATCCTAAATCATTCCCAAATAACACATCCATAACCCATACCTAACAACCCCATGCATAAAAAAGAAACCAACTTGATTCACCCAACCCCTCCCCCCTCCCGCCCACCAACGGTATATTATACCTTTACACGAGACCAACTTAAACAGCTTAGGGGTAGGTCCTAAGGTGTTAAATTGGGTTTGAAACATGCTGAATAATCGTCAGCAGAGTATAATGATAAATGAAATCCATGCCAAGGATGGGGGGGGGGTGCGTGATCAGTGGAGTGGCTCAAAAATCAGTCATATCCAATTTTGTTTAATATTTTTCTAAGTGTTATTGCAAAGGAGTTAGCAGGAAATGTTTGTCTTTTTGCAGATACTAAGTTCTTGAACAGGACAAACATTCTAAACGAAGTAGAAAAAAATGAGAAGTCAGGGCTGGTTCAAGTTTATTAAGCATCCTAGACAAACCTTACAGACTTGCAACCCGCTTCTTGGTCACGCCCTCCCCGACAAAAAAATTAATAATATGCATTTATAATAACAGATTTTTTATGAAAAAGAACATTGAAAATACAATCTTTTGAAGTAAAAATATCATTTACAACATGTATGTGCTATTTTCACACAGTACTGTGGTACCAACCAGAAAACTCTGCAAAAAAGGCACTTGAAACCTATATAATATTAAGCCTTTTATAACATGTTTAGTGTGGGTTTGGCCCTCAGAAAGCCATGACTAAACTGAATTATAATTACTATAGAGAAAATCTCCCATACCTATACAGCACTAACTGCCAGCATTCACATAACAACACTGCAAATATTACACCAGGGCCTATCAATACACCTCCTACTAAAAAGAACAAGCCAAGCTGATACAGATCTCAACTCAGAAACTGCACACTAGCAGAATACTTCACCTTAATCATACGTGCAGAACCCAGCCAGAGCCTCACCAAATACAGAATAAAAAGACCATAAATTATAAATAGAAATATGGAGACAAAAACTGAACTGGAACACAGAACAAGCCATAGGAACATAAGAAATTGCCATGCTGGGTCAGACCAAGGGTCCATCAAGCCCAGCATCCTGTTTCCAACAGAGGCCAAACCAGACCACAAGAACCTGACAGTTACCCAAACACTAAGAAGATCTCATGCTACTGATGCAATTAATAGCAGATTGTGTATGCTGTGTAGCACTACAAAAACAGAAACATCACAATTCCTCATAAACATCAAACAATAAATAAAAAATATAAAACTTTAATAATAGTAAAACCATACTAATAAAGAGTAAATATTTCAAAACAGCTGACAAAGAAATAATATCCAATAATTTAAAATTCATATAAAAATGTTTAAAAATGTTCCAAAAACCAAAAAAATATTTCAGAACAGCAGACACATGAAGTAATACCCAATAAGTAAAATTAATAATGATAAAAATATCTCCTGCTCTCCATACCTGGGAGCTTTTGATTACAGCCACCCTGAGATTATGGTGGATTAGTTGGAGGTTTGGGTGCTGTTGTGAACAAACCTTTTCCTTTTTCCTTTCACTTGCATATACATACACACCTACTAACTCACTCACACCCTCCATCACTCACATCCTTATAAATGCTCTCTCTAACATGCACACATACTACATCACACAAACTCTTTCATTCACATATATATGTTTTCACTCACACATATTTTCAATTACACTCACACATGCTCAATCACACATACTCTCACACACACACACACAGAGCTTCCCTCACTCACACAAACATGCTCTCCCCTTCACTCACACATACTACATCACAAACACATGCTCACTCATTCACTCACACATGTTGAATCACACACACACACACATGCATTTTCATCACACATACTCCCTCTTTACAAACTTGCTTTTCTCCCTCTCTGGAAGCACAAGCAGCAGCAGCAACAGTAGCTTCCTTTTTCAGCCCCTGCGGCCGATGGGATGACTCCTCTTTCTTCAAACTGCAGGGGTAAATGTTGCTCCAATTCTTCCCCAATGCTGCTCTGCCATTTATCATCCATCTGACATCTCGATGGAATGTGTCGACCACAATATGGAAGTCTTTAAAAATCTCAAATCATTGATATTGCCGTGAAGCTGTGTGAAGGAAAACGTCCAATCACTGTTTCGCCTGGCTCCACTCGAGCACTGCGCTGTTGGAATGCTGCCCAAAACTGCTCAGAGTTAAAAATCCAATTGCAGTTCCGCCTGGCTTCACTTAACTGCTACACTGTTGGAATGCTGCCTGCACTGTTAGAATACTGCCCGACGCTACAGTACTTCGATGTAGACAACATCTGCTTCAAGGGCAAGATATCTAAAGTTAAAAATAACAGTTACCGTCCAAGAAACAATTAGTAAAAGCCATCCAAGGAGAGCAGATACAGAAAATATTTTAAAACTTAACATCACACGGACTTCTGTCTCATTTCAATCATGGCCCCTGAAGCAGGTGTTGTCTAGCCAAAGCACTATGGTGTCGGGCAGTATTCTAGCAGTGCGGGCTACATTCCAACAGCGCAGTGCTCGAGCGGAGCCAGGTGGAACAGGGATTGGATGTTTTCTTCCACTCAGCTTCATGGCTGTATCAATGATTTGAGGGTTTTTTTTTAGAAGACTTCCATATTGTGGTCGACACATTCCATCGTGGTGTCAGATGGAACATAAGTGACTATTTGTTTTCTAATTTGTTTTAAATGCACATAGCAATATAAAATGGATATATATAAAAAAAGGTAGTTTTCATTGGGCTTAAGAAGATTTACTACCTGCCAAAAACTAGTATATGATTAAGACTGAGTGGCTGACAGCCAGATTGCCTTGGCGAAATACCGCGTTGTATGATACCAGTTAAAAGATAGAACATTGAGTGAGGAGATACAAATAGTTTTATACTCTTCTGACAAGCTTTTATAAGAGTTATACTCTCTTCAGGAGGTCAGCGCAAAATGAGCTAAGGATGATGTCTTTAGAGTACACGAGTAATTTAAAGATCTTGCAGGAGCAAATTACCATAGAGTTTACTTTTATCTTTGGACGTGGTCATCCTTGCCTCCTTTTACACTGACTTGATGAAAGGCACTTAAGTCTGGAAAGATTATCACAAATGTGTTGCTAGTCCAATAAAAAGGCCTCTCCTACAGATTATTTGCTGACCCTTATTTCTGCATGTCTAAGTGGACTTAACACACCATCCACACTGGTTTAATTTATGGTGGTGTTAATTTTAAGTTCTTGTTACATTAGAGGAAGCCCAACAATCCAAGTCACCAGTTCCTCTAACTAGATGTTACATAAAAATAACATCTATAAGTTTAAATACACCTTCATTAGAAGCACTCCTGGCCAAGCTCAAAACAGCCTTCAGTTGTCTTATCTCTAATCATAGGTATCCGGTTCAATAATATAACTTGGAGAATGATACTTTTAAAATTTTGTTTTATGCAAATAAAATTCAGTTCTACTTATCTTGCCTGTTAAACATCTTTAGTAGTTGGATATACGGTGGTAAATTTTCAATGAGCTGGAATCTGCCTGAGATGGACTGCAGATCGCGCACACATTTCAAGATGTGAACCATCAGCGTAACTGGATGGGCAGCTGTTGCATAGCCACAACACCTAGGAGCTCCTATGGCTTTCTGTAGAGGTCACCTCATAAATATAACTTTATTTTTTAATCGGTGGACATAGGTATGGAGCCATCAGAATTTACTATATGAGAAAAGAAGTCTTTTTCACTCTCTTTCGCTTACACTTCTCTTCCAAAAATGTTATCAATAACTCGAGTCACTTAGCATTTCACTGTGAAATGTGTAAAACTGAACACATCGCATTTCATTCATCTATTTAATTCATGGCCCTACCTGAGGGGGGAGGGGTAAAGAGTGTAGTAACTGTAAAATATAGCTAGCATGTGAGAGGTTTTAAACTCAGGTTCAATATTTAGCAGGCTTTGAAGTCCAGCACATGTTGTTTCACTTATTTCTTTGCTAGCCCTGCGTAAGACTTTCAAGGCTCCAGCAGTTAACTGCTCTAATTATACAGGAGCACTTCCAGAATTTACAGCCGTAGCTTTAAGGCAACTGTGCTGATCTTATTACCGACCTGAAATGGTTTGGTTTCCCTCAGAAAGATGTCGAGACCCTTCAGAACGAGCAAAGAAGGACTCAGTGAGAGTATCGCCTTCCCCTCCCATTACCAGATATAACCCTCCTGTAAATCAAATTCAGGAAAGCTTTATTGGCGTGAAAACTTGTACATATGTCTCCAAAATAATACATAAAGGGGGTCATTTTCAAAAGGAGAGTCAGCAAAATGCTTGTTAAGTTACACATGCAACTCCGCTTTGCAAATTGTCCCACTGAATCTACCCGCACACCCTTACATCTGCTGTTTGGTGCTTCTGAATTTTTCAGGAACATTTCAGTTCTCTATTGTAGGCGCGTAAGTGCAAATCCCTCCCCAGCTCCACCCCCACAAACACTTCCAAACAAGTCTGGGTAAATGTACGCACACGCACTGGCATGCACAAGTAAGTTTTCCCTCATATTGGGTGGGCAATTTTGTAAAAGGACTTTTCTGCGCGGAAAACACTGTTTTATCCTCAGAAGTCCCTTCAATAATTGCCCTCAAAGGGGGCAGTTTTCAAGTAGCCTTCATACTAAAAGCTACAGAATGAGAATCATCTCCTCAGTGTGTCCGTACAGCACTATATAAAAGTTTAATAGTTGTAGTAGGACTTGCAGTGTATACAGGTACTTTATGGGTAGTTTTGCTTTGAAAATTAACATGCAGTACATGCACGATAAGCACCCTTGCACTTTGTACTTGTTCCTTGTGCAGGCAGCCAAGGACGGTAAAATAGCGCGCGTATGTTTGGAAATGTTTCTGTGTGCTGCTTTCCTCCTCCTACCTAAACGTGTCACTTTGCAAACTGGCTAGAAGTGCACCTGCCATGGAAGCCAGAGCAGAATTTCAGCAGGGCAGCCAAGGCAAGATCATTCATTTTAACGTAGCTAGCTTGCTTTGAAACTAGCCTTTGAAAACTACCGTCTTGCTCACGGGCCCATGGATTTTCCCTTTGAAAATTTCAACACCAGCCAGCGACACAAGTTGCTTTAGAGCAGGTGCAAAGGCCCCGCCGTAAATCATGAGTGGCGATTTCAAAATGAAATTCCCATGGGGTAGATTTTAAAAAAGAGCGCGATCGTGTACTTTTGTTCGCGCAGCAGGCGCAAACAAAAGTACGCTGGATTTTATAAGATACGCGCATAGCCGTGCATATCTTATAAAATCCTGGATCGGCGCACACAAGGCTCCCGATTTTGGGCAGCCTGCGCGCGCCGAGCCACGCAGCCTGCCTCCGTTTCTCCAAGGCCGCTCCGAAATCGGAGCGGCCTCGGAGGGAACTTTCTTTCGCCCTCCCCTCACCTTCCCCTCCCTTCCCCTACCTAACCCCCCCCCCCCGGCCCTATCTAAACCCCCCCTTACCTTTGTCCCTCGATTTACGCCTGCTAGAAGCAGACGTAAATCTACTCGCGCCAGCAGACTGCTGGCGCGCCGTCATCCAACCCGGGGGCTGGTCCGGAGGCCTCGACCACGCCCCCGGGCCAGCGCCACGCCCCCGGTCCCGCCCCTGAAACGCCGTGTCCCGCCCCTGAAACGCCGCGTCATTCGGCCCCGCCCCGACACGCCCCCTTAAAAAAACCCCGGGACTTACGCGCGTCCCGGGGCTCTGCGCATGCCAGCGGCCTATGCAAAATAGGCGCGCCGGCGCGAGCAGGGCATTTAAAATCCACCCGCATATGTTGCTCATCACCTCCACTCCTGTGAGTATGGGTAAAGTGCCAAAGTGGGAGGATTTTGCCCAGGTAATTGCTTTCTCACCCAGATAAACTCATTAGAAAATTGCTTTCCCCGCGTTAAGAAAAACTAAACGAAGAAAACAAATATATGATCACAATGATGACAATGGAATTCTTGCGTACAGAAAGGAAAATTTCAGATTCTGATGGTGCTCAGCATTGTCTCTGGTAGGTTATCGAAGGCTTATTTTCACGTCTGGTATGAGGAGTTACAGGGACAGATCTGCTGAACCCACTCAAGTGGATTTGCATTGTCTGAACCCGCACAAGTATTTTTACAACACACACACACGTTTAGTCGAATAATTTTGTAAAATGTGGCTGCGCGCTAGGCATGCTGCTAACACCCAGACTTTATGCCACTGTTCAATACCACCTTAAGGGGGTGAATGTTAAGAGTCGCTCGCATTAAAAGGCTCATATACACGAGTATCTGGGCCGAGCGCAAGCAACTCTTATTTTAAGATGGCCCAATTACGTGTGTGTCTGTGTGTATACAAGCAACTAAATACGCGGGAAAAATGGGCAGAGTCAGGGTGTATCCAACAGTAACGCATGTAAATCCGTATTTTAAATCCTGCGGCCGCAGCACACGGCAGGCCGTTAACCGGGTATATTTTCTGCTGCCCCTGGTGAGGTGTAAGTCTGCAGAAATCGCTTTTTAGGCTTAACACGACAGGGTGAAGGGTCCTGGTCAACTGGGGAGGGACTGCAGGCTGAAGAACCAGAGGAGTCTGGATGATCTCAAGATAGACTGGGCAAACTGGTGGACTAATTGGTAAAACTGAGAATGGCCTTCACATGAGCAGGTTTTAAAATCCGCTTACCTGCGCACGTTAAAGTCGACAAAAGTCCTCGTGTGCTCGTGTGACCATTTAAAACTAGGAGCTCACATGCACACGACGGGTGTATTTTAAACCTTGTGCACACAATTGCACGCATGATTTAAAATCCCTGCATATGTGCACTCACTCGTGCATCCATACATATCCAGGCGCCCGTGCACTCATTTTAAAGTTGATGTCCCTGTGAATGTGCCTACGTTTAGCCACAAAAGAAGCTGATCTTCAGAGAATGTATGTGGCGGGTACCCTGTTGAATTTGTGGAGGCTCAAAAGTACAAACACACTTTTGTTTGTAGGGACCCTGTTATAAATAATGGTGTCCAGTTAACCCGGACCCTTTACCCTATCGGGTTAGGCTATTATTCGTTAAAGGTCTATTTAGTTATATGTGATTGTGCTGTTTTAACTGAAAATTTGCCTATTACATTTCTGACCTGGTGGCGGGATATATTTTGCTGCAATTTCTCCTGTTTTTCTTGCTCTTTCTTTTGTGGGAAGTCTTTCATTATTTTGTGTCCGTTTCAGGAAATGTATATCTCTGATAGCTTTATAGTTGCTCAGGTCAAGAGGAAATAACATTTCTTTTTCTGTTGCGCCAGTGTTTGACTGCATGCAGAGACTGGCGTCTTGGGGTTTCCAATCCAAAACTATAGTCTGTTTTTGTTAGTATTTTCACCTCTGCTCCCCCGCTCCAACACACACACACACACATCATCTTTTTACTTTACAGCTTTGAAAACAAACGCCAGCTTTGTAATACAACTGGTAATTTGCTTATATATTCAGGCAAGCTCATGCCTAGCTCATTTCGCATTGACAGCATTGCTTTCAAAAGCAAGTCACAAATTGTATGATGTTAGTCCAGTAAAAAGAGATCACCTACAACTGATTTGTTGACCTTTAGTTCTCCTTTTTCCATAGAAAGAAATGGACATCAATGCTGCTATTCAAGCTTTGATTGCATCTAATGCTGCACTCCAAATGGAGGTAATGTACTGGAGCAGGGTTTGGCCAGACACACAGCGTGCAGAAAATTCTGGCACCAAGGCACGCTTTAACCACAGCAATTGTAATTGAAAGAGAAGCTGTGTGTGGAGATTCTGTTTGCAATATGATTAACACAGACCATATATTTTACAAAGTTGAGTTAGCTTCAGAGCCAGAAATCACACTACCCATATAAATGTAAAATTGTTAGATTTGAGAAAGAGTACACAGTATTGTACAGCGACACACTTCCAGAAGGATAGCCCTGCTGATAGTAGTAAAAACCACCACAGAGACTGGAGGCAGGCATAAGCTTTCGAGGACTGGCGGCCATGTTATAAGATTTTGATGAAGAGAGCACTGAGCCTGGAAAGCTTATGTCTCAATAAATCGGAGGCATTGTAGGGGTGCCACCAACCTCTGTGTTGTTGCACTGCGTTGAAAATGTCATTGATTTGGTCGAATTGTTCTGTTGGTCTTCGATTAACTCCAGTTAATGACATTGTACCGTAGGGTTTAACAAACTGGGCCGGATTACATTAGAAGCCCTTTTCTGATTTTGTCCCAGAGTTAATAAGAACGCCTGTGCCTCATTCCATTTACAAACATTTTAATTAAAAGAAAATCAAGATTAGTTGAAGAAAGACGATACCTTTTGTAAGGTTTGCATATGTTTATAGATGCAAGATCATAGAGCCTGAGCAAAGGACCTTTGTAATGCTCGCTTTTTTAAACATTCATTAACATTAGAAAGACTCCCTAACTATGTGTTTGGTTTTCTTTGCACTTATTTGGGCCGGTTAGGATCGTTTCTTAACCCTAATGTCTAACTCATCCAGCACTATTTAAATTCAGGGAAACTGTGCTTTCTCTTCATTGACCTGATAAAAGAAGCACTGCTTTCAAAAGCTAATCAAAAACATAATTAGCTAGTCCAATAATAAGGTATCACCTACAACTTATTTGTTGACCCTTATTTCTGTGTTCTTAAATTTTGATGCCATTTGAAGGGAGAGCTCCACATGTGAATTTTCACTTTGGAAAACAAAGCAGTTAGAACTGTCAGAAACCAGCACTGTAAGACACTGGAAACAGTCCGGCTTATACAATGAACTAACTGAGGTTTTTTTTTTCTTGTCTTTCTCTTTGTATGTACTTCTGTTTCTTGTCAATGTATTATAACAATACTTTTTGCATGGTTTTAATCTTGCTGTACGGTTGCTGCAATAAATTTAATAAAAAACTTACACTAATCACATGTCCTCTTTTAATTTCAACGGTCCCCTTTATTGACTCACAAAACAAAAAATGGCTGCATGCATCTGGAATTCATTTCTTTCCGGCTTGTGATCTGCAATGGGCCCGGGCTTTAACTGCATGTCTGCGGCTGTGGTGGGCTGTCTGGTAACGATATACCTAATGGGGATTTCGCAGAGCTACCAAAACACTGAGGTAACTTTACTAGACCATAGTGCAGAGATCTTCAAAACACTACACTACCTGACCAGCTTAATGCACAGTATCAAGAATCCACTTGGCACTCGGGATAACCCAGCACGCATCTGCCGGGATCTACTGAACTGTGAACGCAAAGTGTCAGATGGTAAGTGCGCTGCAATTGGATCTTCTGTTTTATGCGACTTTCCCCCTGTATACATTAGTCCTCTATTAGTTAACCTTTAAAATATTTACTTCACTTTAGTCACCGAAAAAAGAAATGCACGCTATTCATAGATTTCAAAAGCCATTGACTGTAGTTTAAGTGTTTTTAGATTTTATCTCTCAGTCACGCTTGCTGACTTGGTAGTTGAGTTTTATTTTTGATTGGTTTTATTTGTTGTTAATACAGAGGTGGATATTCAAAACCTGGGCGCATGCAACTTTTTGAGTTTCTTGCACCACAGCTGAGTTTTGAAATTTTACTGTTGCCAATTGTATGAATTTTGCATGCACAAAATTTATCTGGACAAAAAGGGGCATCTGTGGAGGCATTTCGGGGGGGAGAAGGCTGGACCAGCTAAGAAGCATGCGTATTGAGCACTCTCCAGCTAAAGTTACGCGCACAAGTCTGCTGAGGAAAAAAACAATAACAGCTGTCCTGACTATACCCGGATAAACTTATGCGCAGAACTCTATCCAAATATATTTAGCAGCAGAGGACATGGTCAAGGCGACTAGCACAGCAGGGTTTAAAAGAGTTTTGGACAAGTTTGTGCTAGAAAAGTCCATAACACATTATTAGCCAGGTGGACTAAAGAAAGCTATTGCTATCCCTGGGAGTGAGTAACAGGCATTAGATCTGCTTTTTGGGATCTGCCAGGTACTTGCAACCTAGATTGGCCACTGTCAGACACAGGATGCAGGGCTGACCCAGCATGGCATTTCTTAATGTTCTTAAGGCCCATTGAAAACCAATGAAAAGAAACTTTCCCCATATGATTTTGCCACTCATATTGACCTGAATGTTACTGTTGTAACCTTGGAAGCCACCATGAGTGTACTCAGAAAGACGGCATATCAATGCTTGTTAAATAATTGGATCACATGTCTGAAACCTACGCACCCTGTACACAAGTAAAATTAAGTGTGAGGGTGGATCAATGCACACTCCTTTCAGCCAAGAGGGAAAAGTAGGCGGGGTTAAGCCAGGAGAGAGAGCAATATGCATAGTTTTGCATTTTCAGGGAAAAGTTATGGCCGGGAGAAAGCGGGTGCAAATCTCTGCAGCTACTTTATCCTGGGACAGTTTTCAAAGTGTATCTACCCGTGCATGTTTCCTTTGCGAAATGGTTCAAAATCCACAGGGAAAAACTACCCACTTCCCTGCATGGTTTTGAAAACTGCTGCTGTAATGCACTTCTCACACATTCCTGATCCTATGGAAATGTTTTCGCTGGATTCAGGGATCGCCTGTTTTCTGTACTCCATTTTTTTTTCACTAATAACTTTGGGCAAAAAAAACATGCTATTAATGATTTCAATAAAAAAGAAGGATACAGACGTAATTTATCTGGACCACGCTCTTACATGGTTTCTTGCTTATGATTTTCTTAGTGAAGCCACTAAAAGTCGAGATACATTTCCATGCACAACAAATCTAAATATTTACATCAACTCTCTGGAGACTGAGGAATTATGTGGTTAAAAATCACCAAATACAATTTTTTCACAAAAAGTAACAGATTAGTAGATTTGACAGCAAATGATATATGTCTGTATTCCAGATGTTTATATCCTTCAGAAGAGCCTGGAGGATAAAGGGTGCTGATATAATGAACACTTTTCACTGTAATCAGTCAGACTATTCTGTACACCAACAACGTTCTTGAAATAAAGGTTTTATTAGAGGTATTAAATCGATGAGTAGTTTAGAAACAACGTGGCTGACATGTTGGACCGGTATTTATTTCAGTGTTTTAACTCTGACCTCAGCACTGGTTTGTTCTTTCCTTCTAGCAGTGAATGGAAATAGTACTTTTTATTAAAATCATGGGTTCAAGACGGCCAGATTTAACGTGCTCCTAAGTTGATGAATTGCAAGAGATATTCAGGGTTTGCAGTTGTTTAACTTACTTAAAGAAAAATATTCAGCTTGATTTTCCCATCATAATGTTTTTAGGTAATAGTGATCATTCTTCTGCAAATTAATTAGGAGTTTTGGTTGTTTACATTATTAGGAAAATACTGGATTGACCCAAACCTTGGATGCACTTCAGATGCTATTGAGGTTTTTTGCAATTTCAGCGCTGGTGGCCAGACATGTTTATCACCACTTTCTGTGGCAAAGGTATGTTGCTCGGAAGTATAAAGTAATTTTTCAGAAGTATTTCTGCAAATAAAGCAGTGTTTTACAAGCTGCAGTAGCCTGTTTTAAAACTGCCCGATATGCTGGTAAACTTGCACGTATAGGAGATATTCATATATAAGTTTATCCAGACTGAGCAAAAGCATGTACATTTTCTCAAATTTCCACGCACTCAATAACAGATATAATTGTGTATGAGTAAATTTGATGGATGCGATGGAGAAGGTACAGGGAAGGGTGACCAAAATGATAAAGGGGATGGAACAGCTCCCCTATGAGGAAAGACTAAAGAGATTAGGACTGTTCAGCTTGAAGAAGAGACTGCTAAGGGGAGCTATGATAGAGGTGTTTAAAATCATGAGAGGTCTAGAACGGGTAAATGTGAATCAGTTATTTACTCTTTTGGATAATAGAAGGACTAAGGGGCACTCCATGAAGTTAGCATCTAGCACATTTAAAACTAATCTGAGAAAGTTCTTTTTCACTCGATGCACAATTAAACTCTGGAATTTGTTGCCAGGGGATATAGTTAGGGCAGTTAGTGTAGCTGGGTTTAAAAAAGGTTTGGATAAGTTCTTGGAGAAGTCCATTACTGCTGTTAATCAAGTTGGCTTAGAAAATAGCCACTGTTTTACTAGCATCAGTAGCATGGGATATACTTAGTTTTTGGGTACTTGCCAGGTACTGGTATAGATCCCAGCACGGAAACTACACATCATAGTTCCTTTTAAGCTGAGCACGTGAGTGATTGCTCATACATTTTAGAGCACTGAGCACAAATTTTACATGATCGCTCACATAAATATTTCTTTGTGATATACACAGAAATAGAACATTAATGTTGGCGCTCAAAAATTGTTGGTTTAAAAAATTGTTGCTTAATGAAAAAAAAATGTGTGCACACCTAGTCACTCCTTGAATCATTGCTTTATGCTAATAGAATACCTCACCTGAATCACACATGTAAAACACAGACAGACCCCCACCAAATACAAAATGAAGAAATGATAAAGTATAAATAGAAACATGCAGACATATATGGAATGGAAAAACAAATATCATTCCTCACTAAACATCAAACAATAACATCAAGAAATATTAAGCATCAATCGTAATATTAAAACCAAACTCATAAAAAGAATAAATATTTCAAACAGCTGATGAAAAGAACATCCGATGATTATGAACATAAATTTTTTTTTTTTAATTTCCCAAACATTAATAACATATTTCAAACTAGCAGACAGAGCAAACAATATCCAATAGTTAAAATTAAAATAAATCCCCTCCTCTCCATACTTGGGAACTTTAGATTCCAGTCACCCTTAGATTGTCATGGATTAGTAAAAGGTGGGAAATATGCATAAACTTTCTTCTCTGTCTAACACAATGTTCATTATCATTCAAACTCCCTTATATTCTCTCCCACACACATGCTCACTAGATCACACGCGCTGTCTCATACATGCTCACTGGCTCACATGTTCTGTCTCACAGACATGCTCGCTGTGTCCCACACTGACGCTCTTGTTCACACATATCCTCACTGGCTCACACACATATTCACTGACTTGTTCTTTCTCATACACATGCTCACGGGCTCAATCACTCTCTTTTACACTCACACTCATGCCCACTGGCTTAAATAGTCCTCTTGCTCAAACATATGCTCATTGGCTCACTCATTTTCTCTTGCTTACAAACATGCTCTGGTAACCACAACAAGCCCAACTGTATTATGCATGCAACAATGGAAAAACAGAATCATAATCACTCCTCACAAAACAAGTAATAAAATCAAGAGATATAAGACATCATTTATAATATTAAAACCATGAAAAGAATAAATGTCAAAATAGCCAACAAACATAGGGGGCCCGATATTCAAAGCGTGTTCAGTGCTACTTAGCCAGATAAGCTGGACTTTTTTGGTTAAGTAGCACCCGCTGAATATGCACTTATGTTTAGTGGATGCTGCTTAGCCACATAAGTCCCTTATATGGCTAAAAGTTAGCTGCATAAGTTGTGGGCAAAGCAACTTAGCCACATAATTATACAGCTAAGGAGCAATATTCAGTCTTGACCACATAAGTTAACCTGCCATGTTAGATGGTTAACGTATACTGCTAAGTACAAACATATATGTGTACATTCAGTGACATAGTCATACCATGTATTTTAGCTGGATAAGTTATATCCAGCCAGGTTACTTAAACGGCCATCTTTCAATATTAGGCCCCCTAATGATTTAAAAAGTCACATAAATTTGTTCTAATATTTCCCAAACACCAATAAAATATTTTAAAACAGCAGGCACATGAAATAACACCCCATAATTTAAAATAATAAAAAATTAAATAATGTAAAAATCTCCTACTCTCTATACCATTAAATAAATAATTTCCCAGAGATTGTTATGGATTTGGGTGAAGGGGGCCACACAATCTTTATCCTCTCTCTTTCCTTCAGACACATAGGTACTCTTTCTCATACACATGCAAGCTCTCACTCACACATTCAGGCTCTCTCTGTTTCTCATACAAACATGCCAGGCTCACACACGCAGGCTCTCTCTCTCATACACATCCAAAGGCTCTCATGCACACTTGCAGGTGCACTCTCTCACTCATCCACATGCAGCTCTCATACACATGTAGGTGCTCTCTCTTATACACACATAGGCACTCTCATGCACATATGCATGCTCTCTTTCATACATACATACAGTCTCTCGCTTTCATACATATCTTCAGGCTCTCACTCCCTCATTTCTTTTTTATATTAATGCATTTTTAGGTTCCTGCCAATTTGGCTGCCTTAGTATGCACACATGCAGATGCTCTCTCATGCACATATGCAGGCTGTCTGTATTTCATACACACACATGCAGGCGCTCTCTCCCTCATACACAGATGCAAGGATTCTCTCTCATGCACACATGCAAACTCTTATACACACACATACACACCCCTCTCAAGCGTCTGCCTTTCTTCTGTGCCTTGGCCGTGCCTGCAATGCCCCTTATTTAGTGCAGGTGGGAGGTGGAGGCCCTGCTACCGCCAGATGCATCTTTCTGCCGACTCCGTGCCATAGGCCTTTCTTCTGGCCACAAGGGATTGGGCTCCATCGTGGCCCTGCTGAGACCTCCCTCAGGCTGCATCAGGTTGGGCTCCATCGCAACCCTGCTGAGACTTCCCTCGGGCCGCGATGGGCTGGGCTCTGTTGCAGCCCTGCTGAGACCTTCTTTGGGCCATGACAGGTTGGGCTCTGTCACAGCCCCGCCATGATCTCCCTCAGGCCGCGACATGTTGGATTCTATCGAGGCCCCACCAAAGACCTTGTTTCATGCTTCATCTCGGCAGAAACTGAGATGAAGACCATGTGAACAGTGCAACCAGTCCACCGGGGGATGCCCGATCCCCCGATAGGCCAATCCTCCCCTGGACAAGTTTGTACTAATGGTTTCACTAAGAGTTCCAGATTAATTAATCCTCTGGATGTATGATGCCTACTATTGATACAGCTTACAGGGTTAGGGGTGGTGGGGCACGGAACTTTAAAATGAATTAAGAAATGGTCTGACCAAGGCATAGGTGTGATATCAACTGTCTCGCCACTATAGTTTGCAAAAGAACTGCTACATAAACTAAATCCAAGATGTTATCAAGCTTATGGGTAGGCAAACAAATGAGTTGATCCCACCCAAGAGTGGAAAGGATATCAATAAAAAGAAGGCCCTAGGGTGAGCCAATCTCCCGATCAATGTATAAATTAAAATCCCCTCGGATTATCATCTTATCCAAGCTGGCTTTGTACAAAACCAATTGACTCAAAAAAAGGGGAACGGTCATGAGACAGAAGCATTGGTGGGCAGTATACTAGGCATAAACTCTGTCTCTAGAATTGGGCATCTCTGGTTTGCTCTTTCTTCCTCCTTAGCCCTTTCTACTTTTCTCCACTCTCCATCCAGGTTAATAATCATTCGATATCTCGATGTACTTGGGGGCCAAGCCACTAAGGGCCATGAACACTTAGCATGCAAACTAAATAACAGCTCAGCCACTAACGATTCTGCATGATAGTGTGCTCATGAATCATTGGGCCCTGGTAAATTTAACATGCTGGCAGTTTTGGCCCGTAAACATTTAACATGGGAGGAGGCTGTGTCCACAGGGTCTCCCCTCCAACCAAAGGGTCCCCCTAAGTGTCAGCTCTGGGGGTACAGAGAATACTTGAGCACCCCCCAATATTTTATTCATTTATTAGCTTTTATATATCGACATTCGTGGGTACATCATGCTGGTTTACAATATAACTGAAGGAGGAAAATACAAAAAAACCAGGGTGGGGAGAGGGGAGCAGATAGGAAGAGAGAAGGGGGTGAGAGAAGAGAGGGAAAAACAGGAAAAGGAACAGTACCTGATGGAAAACAACAAAAGAACATAATGTGTAACATTGCAAATTATACACTCAGCAAGGAACTGTGTATAACCTTATACACTGTGGATAACATTATACACTCCAAAATATTAAACAAACTCTTTCACTCTGTCTAGGGAGGGGTAATTTGTGTTGAGTTTAGCACTCCCAGTCATTTTGAAAAGTTGGCTCCTATGCCCCTGATCCAAGAATAAGACATCTCTGGGGGCAGCGAACTCCCTCACACCCCTGATCCAAGAACAAGGCCTCTCTGAGGTCCCAGGCTAACAGCTATGTGGTTTGATATGCTGTAAAGCAACACTAGGTGGCACCATTTGGCAGTGTGGGAAGGAAGGCGCTCCATTACCTCCTGCCAGTGAACTCGGAGAGTGGGGTCCTTCCAGAGGTGTGGCAGGGTTTTGCCGGCCTAGAGGGACCTTGTTCTTGGATTAGGGAGAAAACTGGGGGCTCCTGGAAGGATTTCTTTTGTCGGGGGTTGCTAACTGGCCCTTGCACTTTCTGCCAGCTCGCGCGGGGAACTATGACATGCACACCGTAAAAAGCCCTTTCCCCCTTTAGCGTGTGACTTTTACATTGTGCACACTGTGCATGTCATCATATTAGTGAATCAACTACAATTACTGGGGCCGATGCAATAAAAGTGCGCCGAAAGTGGGCACTCAGTGTTCAGCGCCCGCTTTCCGAACGCGCGCCCAGGCACTCCTCCTGGGGGCACCAAGCAATATTAAAATTAGGAGTCGCATTGCCAAGGAGGTGCTAGGGCCGATTGTGCGCCCCTAGCGCCTCCTTGGCAGAAGGCGCCCAGGAGAGGTCGGCTATCAACGGGTTGAGAAAACGGATGCTGAATTTATCGGCGTCCGTTTTCTTAAGTGGTGCACAGCCATAAGTTTGGAAAATGGACGCTCGTTAATTGAGCGTCTGTTTCCCTAACGTGACTGCTGGCACTCTTTTTTTTTTTTTTTTTTAAATCTTTTAAACTTTTTGTTCCTCCGAATTTTGTCACTCCTATTTTTAACTAAGTTTACTCGTCATGTTGCAGTTGTTCACACTAATACCGGTATAAAAAAGGCTTTAAATAAATAAATAAATAAATAAAACTTCATATCGCCACAATATTAAATTGGAGAATGTACAGAAAAGCAGCATTTTCTGCTTTTCTGTACAACATTTTGGGCTGTTCAGAAATTAATGCCTGCTCTGGGCTCTTAGTTTCGCTGCGCGTTGTGGAAGCGCTAATCCCCTTATAGCATAAGGGGCTGTGGACACACATCCAAAACACGCGTTCAACCGCAGGTAAACCAGTGCACTCGGCTGAGTGGATTGGATTGGCCTGACTGATTTTAGCCTGCAGGCAGCAAATGTTTTGCCTGCCATTTCAGTGACTCAGTCTCTTGGTTTTTTGTTTGATTCCAGACTGCCATTTCTTTTTTATATTAATGCGTTTTTAGGTTCCTGCCAATTTGCCTGCCTTAGTGTCTTCCAGACCCATTCCCTGGCTTTCTTTACTGCTGCTAAACTACTTATTCATACCACGACTATCTCTCATCCGGACTTCCTAAGTTCCTTTCTTTCTTGTCAGCTCAATATGCCCTGTTCAGAACTCTTGCCTTGCTCTACTTGTTTTACAGTCCTCGCAGCCAAATCTGCGCATGGTGTCCATCTGAACATTAGGAGCCACGGGCAACAAGACCCATTAGTTGACAGTGTAGCTGGGCCTGCAACTTTAATTTGGGGAGGGGGAATTTAGTGCCAAGGTGGGGGTGGTGAGCTCAGGAATACCTCCCCCTTTAAATTTTACAGCCCAATAGGTTGTGCATTCCCAGTTATGGGAATGCTTGGATATTATTGCCATATTCATGGCTATGGGAATGTGGGATTTACTAAACTGCAGTATTCATCAACCTGAATCTGAAACCCAAAGCCCTACAATGAAAATATCTGTGGCCTAAGAAACAGCCTAACTGTATTACTGTTGGAATCTGTCTAAGTCTGCTCCCGCTACAGATCCAAATAATCAATTCATATGAATAAAACCTGTTTACAAATATTCAGTTCAGCAGCAAAAGCCTGAAATTGAGCCATGAAATCCTTCTGGCTTCTCACTCATGCCCATTGCTTCATGTTTCATTAGCAATTATTTCAGTCTCAAACATCCTGATGCAAACTGCACCTCGGACTCATTAGTCCTATATCAAGGGAACAGCCTACAAAAATTGTGTTAGGCTTTCGACCCAATACCACGAACATTGCTCAAAGTTATGAGACTGAAATACCCAACATTTTCAACCAAAAGCTCACCTCATATGTATTTATTTATTTATTTAGAGCTTTTATATACCAGCATTCATGATACAATCACATCATGCTGGTTTACGGGTAACCGGGGGTGAGATAACTTTAACAATTAACAAATGGTGAGGAGCAAAAAAGTTACAATAAAACATGGGAGGCTGGAACTGGGAGAAGAAGATGGGCAGGAATAATTTAACAATATCAAAGAGTGGTGTACTTATTTCCATAGTGCTAACATCGTAGTCTGTTATCATCAGTTTATGATATAGTGCTGACAGGAATCTAAGAGGTAGTTGCATTGTGTCTGTTGGGCAAGTTAGGTTCAGGAAAGGCTTGTCTAAACAACCAAGTTTTAAGTCTTTTCTGAATGGTCCCAAGATTTATGATCTATAGTACATTCTGGGGGGGGAAATGCTGAGGGAATGAGGACCATTGAGTCATCCATTTATACTAATTGATTGCTTCAAGCAGCTGTTTCATTTTTAGGCATCACCCTCCATCTCACAACCAATCACTATTCATTCCTCACCGAAGAATGGAGGACCTAATGCCTTCCACAGTAACTACTGAAAATGTGGAAAGCTGCCTTTCTACATCTGGATATTCTTCTACACATAAATGTAATGTAGGGAATAATCCAAAATACTGCACCCATTGGGCCATGACATTGGATACATGTCAAATCTGATACACGCACACCTACGTCAAAATGGTTTTTCAAATTTTATTTAACAAACGCCTACTGAGAAAACATTCTAATATAAAGATGTAGCCCATATTCTGCAGGCTTAGAGACACAGATTACGCTGCCTTTTTATGTAAAACTGTGACCACATTCATCTCCTATGGGGCTTTGGTTCATAATTTAAATACACATGTAGCCCCTTTGTAGGATCTTCCGTGTAGAAAAGGGGCACACCTTTGAGTATGGCAGAGACCTGACAAACTTGGTTATCCCGGGGGTTATTCAGATAGGCAGGCGGGGAGCAACTTGTTTGTATGCCTGAAAGGATCTGTCTCACAATTGAATAATGCCCTGCGTACACAGATTAGTTGTCCCAATCGATAGGCTTTACTGAAGCAAAACTGTCAAGTGGTAGGACATGCCAGAAATCTTCTTCCCAAATTACAGTCTCAGAAAAATACACAATACAGAAAAATTCCAGGTCTCCCTTCAGCTTTCCTTGCCTCCAAGGTGAGCTCCTCAGCACTGGCTTTTTCTCATCTCTCCCTAAGATGGACGCTCTCCGATGACTGCACTCTCAGAATTCTCACAGAGCCGCACCTTATATTCTCTCCAGAAAATTCCTACCACAAGGAGTATGTAAATGCACGTCACACACTTTAAACGTAGCATCACTAACAGTGGGAACCTGGCATCCCCTGCACGCCGAGGAAATAATGGCACAAGGATCAAAACATCAAACCCAGGACTGGCAATGTAGCCCAACCAACTTCTGGGTTTTATGCAGCACAGAGGTGCTTTTGAATGGAAGCTGAGGATGAATTTTAAAAGCAATTTAGGCACATAAAACCCAGTTTTATCTTCATAAATGGCTGCTATAAACTAGCCCGGAGCTCAGTGCACATAAAATAATGTGTGTTACCTAATTTTGCGCATACTTTTATATGCAATGGTGATCGGCAGTCTGGAGGGAAGGGGAGCGGAGTTGGCACTTGCATGCCGTCTTTTTTATTCTCAGAAGTATGCGGGTGAGTTAAACCTCACCCAAATCATATCCTGTGAAGAGCAGGGGCAATATTGTGTGAGTTATTTTGTGCATAGTGAAGGGAACTTACCAAGGCATTTCCAAAGAAAACTTATGCATATAAAAGTAACACTGAGACTTTACTCCAGCCCACACAGTTATAAAATTACCCACCCCAGAACGCCCCTGAAATGCCCCTTTTTTTATCTGGCTAAATTCTAGTAAAGTAACTAATCACCCGGCTAGAATTTAGCCAGATAAGGGCTGAATATAGCTGGGTAAGCTATTTGGATGGATAAATATTACGTTATCCATCTAAATGGCTTTTGAATACAGACCTCATTTTTTCCCTCATTGCCTCAAACACGGTTATCCATGTCCTTGATGGTTTTATTGCTTTGCCAATGTATAACAAGTTACGTAGACCGCTGCAGAAATATGTTCACTGTAGGGCTTTGGGTTTCAGGAGCATGTAAATGAGTCTTAAGGCCCTTATTAAGTCTTTACTCCCATTCTATGTCTCTGGGGGAAAGTAAATTAGGCCCCTAAGGGGGTCATTTTCCAAGGAGTTACCGCAGGAGATAATTCCGCAAATCTTTAATTTTGTATTCAGGGGGTGGAGTATATGTAAAGTAAGAAAGAATTATCATGTGTCATGAAACAGCCAATAGCTACACCTCTTTCATTTGCGGTACGTTGTGTGCTAGAGGCCGGTAGAGAGAGAGAGAGAGAGAGAGAGAGAGAGACTTGCTATAATGCTGCCTCCCTAGACAGGTATTTGTATCCCTATGGTAGGCCCACCTAGTAACTCGAAGTGGGGATTAGGTATGAGTGTAGGGGGTTGGGGGCCACTTTCACATTCAACATGAGACGTACGAACAGAACAGTGGTCTCTTGTGAAGATTTGATGGCCTTCGGAGTGAGGAAACTCACTCCAAGATGAGATTTGGGCAATGTTCTCTCCACCTAGCTTGATGGACACTCTACCTGGGCAACAACAAGCTAGGTGGAGAGAACATTGTCCAAATCTCATCTTGGAGTGAGTTTCCTCACTCCGAAGGCCATCAAATCTTCACAAGAGACCACTGTTCTGTTCGTACGTCTCATGTTGAATGTGAAAGTGGCCCCAACCCCCTACACTCATACCTAATCTCTCTCTCTCTCTCTCTCTCAGCATACTGTCCAGAAACATCATGAACTGTGATATATACTGGCAATGTAGCTCAAATTGGGTTAATAGCATGATTTGCACTAAGAGCGTGTTGCATAGCTGTTATTGCAATTTGTAATACAACTGCTTATTAGCATAAGGTAACACCCCTTTTTGGTATCACATGCGATATTGGAAAATGAGGCCCTAAGTTTGCTAGATTTTGAAGTGCTGCAGTTTGGCTCGCTAAGCATGACGATAATGCAGTTTTCTGTTTCACTAGTTGGAATTTGGCGTTGGCAAAGTGCAGATGAACTTCCTTCACTTACTGAGCTCGGAAGCAAGCCACACCATCACTATTCACTGCCTGAACATGCCCATTTGGAGCACCAATCAGATGGAGACCCAGAAAACATCTCTGCGCTTCAAAGGATGGAATGGTTACTTGTTCCAGGCAAATAAACTACTTGAACCAATTGTACATATAGACGAATGCAAGGTAAGAAAGCATGAAATGTAACACTGTATTTAAATCTTTACTGGGTCAATTGATTTGTCTGAAAATGTACCCCCTGAGAAGCCACAAAGTACACAGAATAGGTCACAACACACGTACCGTTAGCTACAAGGCATGCTCCTTTGGGTGTGTGGGTATGGGTCAGAGGAGAAGAAAGCTTGCATACGTGACATTTTCAAAAGTGTGCCCACGATTCCCTCTTCTGTCTCCACGTGCATAAAAGAACAGGTGCAAACCACACGGGCAGTTTTAACTCACATGCCTTACCCCACATTTTCAGAAAGGAAAGTACACATATAAAGATGAATTTCCAAAACATTTATTTTATAAAGGTTGAAAATATATGTGTATTTTCACTTTTGCATGCACATCTACGTGTGTATTAAAAAAAAAAAAGGATGGTCTGAGGTGTTCCAGGATGGGGCTAACAGTTAAGCATGTAAGACACTTATATGCATACATTTGCATATATTTACACCTGCTGATTGTCTGGTGTGATATTAAATGTGCTTATTGTATAGTACTGACAGCGTGGGAGGTCTAGGTGGACTGGGGGGGGGAGGGGGAGTTCAGGCAGTAGGGTCTCAATGACCTGGAGAATTACTGGGTGAACTGGTGGACTACCTGGTAAACTGGTTAATTTCCTCAATGTGTATGTAAACAGCCTTGGGCACCAAACTATCTCAGGCACTGTCAAGTGGGTAGCCAGAGTGTAAGGCTATTAGAGTTTCCGCTTTTAAAGATGGTATGGAGATAGTTTGCACACCCAGAGTGTCTTCACCAGAAAAATACATCAAAATAGAAACATGATTTCAGAGGCATTTTTATAATTAAAGGATTTTATTTTTACTAGCAAATGGATAATTTTCTAGATTCTTTACTTCTAGAAAAAAGTGTGATTACTGAACAAACAAACCTTTCAATAATGTCAATATTTTCATTAAGAAATAAATGACTTCTGGTGCACCAAAAAAACAAATTTTCATATGCGACTTTCACTCTAATTCTTAACCCAGTTTGGAATAAAAACCATTCTATGGTGGTCGCCAATGCCGTGCACCCTACCAGTGAAATTTCTAAACCATTGTCTGCGGTTAGTGAAAAACATTTTATTAAAGAGAAACAAGTTGACAGACAACCTGGAACCTGAGATGTGTGTTTGCTTATACATCCCCCGGTTCTCAGTAACAGCAAAGCATACAGCATGAATTCCCAACCCGCCCAACCCTCTCTTACTTTATGCCACCCAACTTCCTCATTCCACCCCTTCCCCTTTCAGCAGCCATCTCCCCCCCCCCCCCCCACCCCCTGATCCATTAGTTACAATTTCACGCTGTTGTCAAGTCCACCAGAAACAGAGCCCACGAGCAATGTTCAGTCATTAAGCATCAAGCTTCGGGAGCGAAGTGGCAACGCCAGCAAATAGTCCTCCCAAGTTCGTAAGAAGTTACGGCAAGGATCTCGAGGCCAAATTGTCCATCTGCATCATCCGGTGAAGATGGATTCGCCAAGTCCAGAAAGAGGGCGGGTCCTTCTCCCTCCAATATAGTAAAATAACCTTTTTTCCCACCGCACAGGCTTTCCTAAGAAACAGACAATGCCCCCACCCCCACCCCCTGAATAAGTGGCCGGGGAATGCAATCAAATAAAAGCATGTAAGGAGAGACAGGGAGGTGGACAGCTAATAAGACCCGCAAGTAATCCACAATCTTCCCCCAATATGTTTGAAGGAGAGGGCAGGCCCAAAAAACATGAGACAGAGTCCCTGCTGATAAGTGACAGCGTGGACACAGCGCAGTGGAAGCCAGCCGGGCATGATAGGCAATTTTTTTTTGGGGGGGGGGGGGGGGGGGAGAAAAGCTCTCCACAAGAATTTGAATTGCATTTCCCCAAAGTACATATTAAGTTTAATCTTATCCACCTAGCATCTGTCAAGCGCTTACTTTCTGCAAAATGTTTGTAAAAATAGCGGGCTGTAAGGGTATTGACCTCCGACCCTGATCGATCAAACACTTAACTGGAGTTTCTCCAAGGAGTACTTCCATCACTGGACGTGGTCCAATGGCATTTGGTTTCATAAGACCCCCATTATGGCTCTCAGATTGCACACTGCGAATACCTCCCCGAGCAGTGGATGAGTTGGAGAGTTCATGAGCTCTTGCTTTCCTTCTTTCCTCTTTCTTGGACACTGAAGAAATCTCCTCCTGTTCACTCCCTTCATCTTCCTCTTCTTCTCTGGATGACTTATTACTGTGTTTTACATCTCTCTTAGTCTCAGAGAATCTCTTCCTTTCTCTGTATTCAGGAACTTTTTCACTTCTGCAATTTCTTGCTATGTGTCCTGGTTCTCTACACCAGTAACACACTAACTCTCCTCTGTCATTTCTTTCTGGAGTTCTTTGTCTGGTACTCATTCTCTCTTGATTCTCTGATCTCCTATTTCTTGTTGGAGATCTCCTGCTCTCTTGCACTGCCTGGAAAAGCTCTTGTTGTCTTTTTCCCCAGCGTTTCTCCCATCTTTTCCACAGTGTTGCAAAGCTGTTGCATTGCCAGTAAAATTGGATCTGGCTCACCCATTGTTCTAACAACTCTCTCACCTTTTCTTGTTAGCAGCCTTACATTCCTCTCTTTGTCTCCTACTCCCAGGAGTTTCTCCTCTTCTTCTGACCATTCAATGGCTAATGCCAACAAATCTTGGTAAGAGAGAGAGATTAGGGCAGTCTTTGTTCTTTCTCTTAACTTCTCTGTGTAGATTATCATCTCACAGACCAATTACAAGTTGCTTTTTCAAAACTTCTTCATCGGGTATAGCTATAGTCTTTCTCGCCAATATCTTTGACATTAGATCATTTAAATGGCAACCAAAAGCCCTTACAGTTTCTCCTGGCAGCTGTCTCCGTTCATAAAATTCACACTTTCTGACATTCAAGGGCACCTTAATTCCAAATTCTTTTGTCAGAATGTAAAATAGTTCTTCTACATCCCTTCCTCTCTCTCTTTTATGCAGCTTAAGGATGTCTCGAGCTGTTCCTTTAAGAAGATGGTCCTTGACTACTTCCCACTGATCCTGTGGCGGGACTCTTAAGATGTGTAGAGCAGACCTTATTTGATTAATCCATTCGTCAGTTGTTGGATCACTGGATGTTAGAGGATAGCCACTAAAATCTGTAATTCTTTTATCTCTTGGGACACAGAGTGTAGGATATTTGGTAGCCTCTCCCACCTTCTGTAATACTGCTTTTGCAAGTGCACTTGAACCTTCAAAATCTCCTCTGTCTTCTCTGGATCTTCTAACTCTTTCCGCCTGTTCTCTGTTTTCCTGCTCCAGTTCTTTCAGTCTGCCTTGCGGTTTCTCTCTTTCTTGTTCCCATTCCTCCATTTTGGATATGCTGAGAAATAAATGATTCACTACACAGACACAAGAATAAAAATTCTGCGGTACAGAAATACTGTATATATGCTAGGATTCAAATCTGATTTTACAGTAATAACGAATCAAATTCTGTTTGTGACGCCACCTGATGTAAACAGCCTTGGGCACCAAACTATCTCGGGCATTGTCATGTGGGTAGCCAGATGGTAAGGCTATTAGGGTTTCTGCTTTTAAAGATGGTATGGAGATAGTTCACCCAAAAAATAAATCAAAATAGAAAAATGATTTCAGAGGCACTTTTATAATTTAAATTAAAGGATTTTATTTTACTGGCAAATTGATAATTTTCTAGGTTCTTCACTTCTAGAAACACATGTGATTATTGAACATACAAACCTTTCAATAATTTCAATAAAAAAATAATTTACTTCTGGTGTGCAAAAAAAAAAATTTTCATATGTGACTTTCACTTTAATTCTTAACACAGGTTTGAATAGAAACCAGTTCCTGTACAAGAATTACTTCTTAATGAGAACAAATGTTGAATTTCAACTTTAATTTGTGTTACAAGCTCTTTAGGAAATTCTGGAAATCTCCAAGTAAGTATCAACAACTTTTATCTTTAACCTGTTTTAACTCAATAACTTTGACCTCTTATATGTCCATGTGTGTTGCACTAGTGCATTTTACCAAAATTGTGTCCCAGTTTGTTGGTGCGCACTTATCTTTGATTGCTGGGTAATAATTTTTGATGAGTGCTGCTTGTGAACGCTCGGTTGAGAGTGCTGACTCGGGAATGATGTGAAGCTTTGGTGGCTTGTGATCGAGGAATAGCTCACGCTGCTTGATGGCGCAGACTGGACCTGATCTACCACTCTTTACCATGAAGTCTCAGGATACAGTGGTTCACCTACTACGCTATCTTAAACCAAATCAATAATAAAGACTGACTGCCTCACACCGCCAATCTTCCGCAGTCTATAATGTTGCTAGTGTGTGTGTATAAATGATACTGGAGTGTGTTCCTTAGTCAAAGTGTTTTTAAAAGGTTTCCTGGATGATGAGAAGGTCTTTTAAAGTAGATGAGAACTATTTCTTGAAGAGACTTCAGAGGAGCAAGGATCTCTTCTGAGGATTTTTCAGAATGCATGTGGAGACTGAGGCAGAGAGAGGCTGTGTTAGAAGCTGCAAGGAGAGCCGTGCAGACTGAGGCAGAGCTGTGTGCCTGGAGGCTGCAGGGAGATCTACTGTGCTGGAAATCTGAAGCAGGGCTGTGTGTTGCAGTCTGAGGCAGAGAAAGCCTGTTGCAGTCTGAGAGAGGGCTGTGTGCTAAAGGCTGCTGGCAGAGCTGTCATGACAGTGTGTGAAAATGGTGCTTATTGTAATTCTAAATCTTTTCTGAGGTAAGAAATTAGTTAAAATTTAGGATAACTTCCTATAGCTGTGCCATGGTGTTTATTGCCAGCTTTGATAGAAAAGTGGATGCCTGATGGTCTGATTCGGAGTTGATTTAATTGAAATGCATGCTACCTCAGAAAATTTTCTTCAAGTCCCACAGACTTCAGATTGTGTACACTCCCACCTGTAGATAAAGGTGCTTCAGTGTTTAATCACAGGACCTGTAAATAAAGGTACTTCTCTGTTGTTTCCTTAGAGGAAAAAAAAGTTTTTCACATAACTTGGATATAGAAGTCCTACAACTTGTAATAAGTGTGGAATGTGAGAGAGAGCGTGATTAAATATTTTCTTTACTTTGAGAGTTCTCTCAAAGCTAGCATCCTTAGACAGGGTTGAAATAATTCTTTTTTTATTTTTATTAGCAAGAGCTCCAGTGTCATTTATATACACGCTAGCAACATTATAGACTCTGGAAGACTAGCAGTGTGAGGCAGTCAGTCTTTATTATTAATTTGGTTTGAGATAGCGTAGTAGGTGAACCACTGTATCCTGAGACCTCGTGGTCAAGAGTGGTAGATCGGGTCCAGTCTGCGCCATCAAGCAACGTGAGTTATTCCTCGATCACAAGTCACAAAAGCTTCACATTATTCCTGGATTAGCACTCTCTACCCAGTGTTCACAAGCAGCGCTCTCAAAAATTATTACCCAGCAAGCAAAGGTAAGTGCACACCAACGAACTGTGACACAATTTTGGTAAAATGCACTAGTGCAACACACATGGACATACAAAAAGTCAAAGTCATTGAGTTAAAAAACAGGTTATAGATAAAAGTTGTTGATACGTACCTGGAGATTTCCAGAATTGCCTAAAGAGCTTGTAATAACAAGTTAACATGAATTAGATTTCTTGAATTAAAGTTGAAATTCAACATTTGTTCTCATTAAGAAGAAATTCTTGCACGGGAATTGCTTTGTACAAAGGATCCCAAATTGTTGCATTTTCATTACCAGAGATGATCCTGGGAATGCAGAGGATGGTAAAGAAGAAGCACTGGGATTAATAGGCACAAAATGTGTAAAAGAACTGAAAGGCTTATTCCAACATCTGAATTGGGAAGGATCCGGTTTGGACGTAAAACCATGGCAAAGATCAGAGCTGAGTTGGTGGAACACCAGCGGTATCTACAACAGCCTGGGAGCTTAGGTTTCATTAAGCTGGTGGGGAACAAGTGCTTAGTTATTCCTCCATTCACAGAAACCATCACTCAAGGCATATGTCATAAATTGAAAAGACTTCCTTCGTGTTCAGTGATATTAAAACCTTTACAAAGTGTATTGGTGCCCAAGGGTGTTTACACATACTTTCACACACAAAATATATGCACGTATAAATTTAAAATAGGTGGGTAAAGTGTGCGCATTCAATCCATCGATATACGTGGTTTCAAGGCATTGCATATATTCATGCATAAGCCTACGTATGCATGTATGTTGCGAGATAGAATTATGTGTATTTTATTAAGTGTGTACATATATGCACGTAAATACTGTAGTGAATATGAATGTGGCCACATATGCACATATAAGCTGCCGCACACAGTTGTTTGCAAGTTATCCTCCCAGCTTTCCTATGAAAAATTGGTTCAGTTATGTGCATTAAAACCACCTGCATGGTTTGCAACTTGCCTCCCAAGTTATAAGCTTTGCTGTCTGTGAGTCTGCTGAGCCACCAAACTAGCAATACCAAAAAAGAAGCTCAGGAACCCATTCATGCAAACATCTTTAGTCAGTGAAGCCACAGCCTCTGGCATTTCAATTTAGCAAAATATTTCTCTAAAAGCATATGGAGATCACAGCCGCCAACATCTCTGCTCAGCTGGGCAAGGATTTTTAATGAAATTTCATCTGATTCATTTCAGCTCCACAAACCAAGTCTGCTTAAGGGAGTTTAAAAATGCTTAAAACACCACAAACGTATAATTTTAGACTTGCTGCTGCTCCAAGGCATAAACTATTTCCTCCTAGACTACATTTTCTCTTCCTCTTTACCATTCATCTCACTCCCTTAATGAGTATAAAAAAAGTACAGAATTGCCTTTAGACATTTTTACACCTCTTTATCGGCGAGCAAAAAAACAATTGAAAGGAAAAGAACACTTATGACATAATGACTAGCTAACAATCAGATTTTCAGCTTTGACATCAATACTGAGCACAGAACACTATTTTATTTGGTAATTTAATTCTAGTGATGGGAAACAGTCAAAATACATTGCGTCATTTTGGCCTCACGAGTGTGTTCTCTTTTTTTTATTATTATTTGTTGGCGCAGCAGTTTGTTCCAGCTCTGTTGGGCTACAGAGCCATGAGCCTTCTTTCACAAGCAGCTCGTAACCCCTGTGTTATAAGACCCAATTCCCCTCATGCTAAGCCCAGCTATTCCAGGAGGCCCCCTTCAAGAACCTAGTACAGCTGGGGACCTCAACAGCCTTTCATGAAGGTGTCTCTGTTCAACAATGGCTGTGACTCTCTCCTCCAGGAGGGCTGTGAATGCTGCCTTCACAACATCCTCCACCCTGACAGGCTTGTCCCAACCGTATACTACAGGGGAAGGTCACACTGGTCCTCAAGTGCCACAAGTCGGCCAGATTCTCAGGATATCCACAATGAATATGAATCAGGTGCTATTGTATACTGTGGAGGCAATACATAAAAATGCATCTTGTACATATTCAATACGGGTATTGCCACAACACAACTGGTGTGTTAACAGTCGGGGACTGGAGTTACCTACCCTTGGTATACTGTGCTTCTGTTTAGTGACAACATGCTTTGGTCACAGCTGTGCAGCCCATTAGCACAGGACCTCATTGAAAGACCAGCAATATTAGCAACATTTTTGATTTGCTCATTAGGCTATTTGGCTCATCATAAAATATTAGTCCTGCTCCAATTTAAAAAAAAAAAAAAAAAAAGGTAAGTAGGTCTCATAGAGATCCTAAATATGGGCTGCTCTTTTTCTTTCTTCTTTAATTAAATAGCATTGTGTCTAACTTTTAAACTCTGTGAGATCTATATTCAGAGACATTTATTTGGATAACTCAAAAGTTATTTATTTATTTATTTATTTTTAGATTTTTATATACCGGTGTTCCTATATGAAATAAAGATCACATCGGTTTACATTGAAACAGAACATGAAAATTGCCAAAAGGCATTACATAGAACAAGGTTATGAAACTTGGAACAGTGTACATAAGTTCAAAATTTAATGATAACGTTGTAACATTGATGACCAAAAGATAAAGGAGAAAAAAAAAAAAAAAAAAAGACTTAAACAATTAAGTTGACAGGTCTTATTGAGCATAAAAATTATAACGTATAAGTGAGAAAGTCTCAAGTGTCCTGCAGCAAGAGATTAGATACCGAAGTAGGTAGTGGTATGGAAAATGGGGGTTTGTGAAGAAGATAAGTTATCTGGATATATGCCAATATTTGAATATCTGCTGCACTTATCTGGCTAAGTCATTAGCCAACTAAAATGTATCCAAATAAGTTAGGGGCATTTCGGAGGCACTCTGGGACAGGGAAGTTAGCCGGGAAATTTATCAGGCTATCTTCAATATTTGAAGTTACCCAAAAGAAGTTTCTTTGTCTAACTAGAGATGTGGCAGTGATCAGGTCTAAAATGATCCCGAGCCCACCCTAACCTCCCAAATCCCTCCGAAGTGTAAAAATGTTATAGATCCGAGTCCCCTCACTGGCTTGCCAAAAAAAGATAGCTGTGCCCCCCTCCTCTTCCTCCTTCCCACCACCGCCTTGTCAAACCTCTTTCCGCTGCCAGGGTTGGAGTCTGTTTTTACCACTCCTAGCGGCTTCCAGTGTTGCTCTGACAACAGTGCGAGCAATGTAAGCTCTTTTGCAGCAATGCTGGTAGTTTACCCTTGGAGCAACACAGAAACCCGCCGGGATCAGTCTGAGGGCACTGCGAGCACAGTGATGGAAAAGGATGGGGCGGGAGAATTAGCGCTGGGATGGCAGCCCTAACTATTATTTATTTAGCAAACTGGGGGCGGAGATGAGGGAGGGGAGATGGCATGCGGGTGCACGACGATTACATTTTTACACTTTGGAGAGGTTTGGAGTGTAGAGAGGGCTTATCCTGGCAGGCCTCAATTTTTTTTTTTTTTTTTTGCCACTGGGAATCGGGCCACCAGGCCAATGAAATTGATTTTTTTTTTTTTTGTTTTTAATAGTAAACACGCCACTTAGCCAGCACTCTGCTTTTGAATACAGCCAGTTCAGCCTAACATTATCCAGGTACACGTACCCGGATAATTGTGAAACCTAACGGTGATATTCAAAGATAGCCATTTATCCAGCTATTTATAGCTGAATAACTTTGTTTGAGGATATTCAGCAGGACATTTAAGCCTGCTCAATATCCCTGCCTATCCAGCTCACTTTTGCTGGATCATTATCTGGGTTTTTCTAATATTGGCCTCAGGGTGACTCCCTCGTTCTTTTCCACTGATTTGTTTGCAAACCGTTGGAAGGGGCATAGACCACACTCCGTCCTGCTGTGTTACAGGGTAATTATTCCATAATTCAGCGGGACAAATTCCCTTCCCCATGTCAATTTCCTTCTTATGGTTTGGAAAAAAATCACCAGAAAGAAGGTAAGGGAGTCAAATGTGCTGGAAGGAAAAAAAGACAAATCTTGCATAAAACTTGGCTGGGTTTTCTGTGAATGTCCTTGTTTGCCTTTCGTCTTTGTGGAAATGAAAGTCAACAAACAAATAAAATATAGGATGATACCTTCTTATTGTTACTCCATTTCTTGACTAGTTTTAAAATGCTATGCTCCCTTTTCTCTTAACAGCAAAGAGGATCCCAGTATCAAGGAGCAAGACACTTTAAAGGAACAAACTATGGGCCGGATTTTAAAAGGGTTATGTGCATAAATGGGTCTACGCGCGCCAGCCCTATTTTAAAAAGGTCCGGTGACGCGCGTAAAGCCCCGGAGCGCATGTAAGTCCCAGGGCTTTACAAAAGAGGCGGTCCGGCGTTGGGCGGGGCCAGAGGCTTCCGACAGAGTGGCCATTGCCGCTGTGTTGGAGGATCGCGTGCCGGCAGATTGCCGGCATGCGCAAAAGATAAAATAAAAATTTGGGGGGGGGGGGGGGTTAGAGTAGGACTAGGGGGAGGAAAGGTTAAGAGAAGGGGTAGGAAGGTCAGGTTAGGGGGAACGGGGGAAGGCAGTGCGGTTTGGCGCACGCAAGGTGCACAATTGTGCACTCCCTTGCAAGTGCCGACCCCTGATTTTATAAATTCTGCGCACCTGCGTGCGTGCCAGGTAGCATGCACTCCTTTAAAAATCTACCCCTATATTTCTAGATTATTCAAATGGCAGTTAAAAAATAAAATCTTTAAGATCCTATCATTTTGTTCTCAATTTTATATAATGTCTTAAGAGATAAGAGAACAATCCTTCAAAACTCAACACTGAGGTCCATATTCAGAAGCTATCCAGATAAACATGTCCAGCAAATTTAGCCAGGATATTCAGCAGCACGGCCACACCACTGAATATAGCTGGATAATTGCAGGTCTAACTTATCCAGCTAAGGACCTGATTTACTAAGAATTTTCCCCCATCAATTGTCTATGGGGAAAATGCTTCGTAAATGAAACTCTAACATAGCTAGATAAGTCTGGACTTACCCGCTGAATATTGGGCCCTATGTACCTAGTCCAGCCACAACAAAAGAGGCATATACATAAAAAGTATGGCAGAAGAAAACATGAAATACACTAAAGTAATAAAAGATGAATAAGATCAAAATTGGGAGCAATTAAGTCAAAGAAGCGGAAAGCTGATAATCTGAGGAATATAATGAATACTGCTGTATCAGTAGGACCCCATTCTCAAACTTACAAGTTTTTAGCAGACGAAAATCTAGTTCTTTGCATTGTGAATTTGATTTCTGGGGATAATTTCATCTTTCCTTTCTGTGCATTCCAGATTCAAGATGGCAGCTGGCATAAGACACAGTTCCTTTTTCACACTCAGGATACTAACCAGCTACCAATTGTCGAAATACACAAATTCCCTCAACTCAAAGCAGGACAGCAGCACTACATAGAGAGCGGACCAGTGTGCTTTCTTTGAACCTTCTAGCCTCTGTGTTTTGGGGCTTGCTTGGGGTTTTTTTTCATGTCGCTGAGGAACTGCTGCAGAAAGCAAGCATCTGTTGTGTCTTGTTTTCATGAAAAATGAGATTTGAAGACCATCAGAAAAACTGTGGAAGAAACTGTCACGCAAAGGTGTTGTGGTTTATATCCTAAGGAATCTCAGGAAGAAAAGACTTCCTCCTAAAGAAGGAGAAACTGGTATTTAAAAAAAAAAATAAATAGTAGGATCATGACATTGACAAAGTATTTAATTTTTTTTTTTTTAATATTGATGGTGCTTTCTTGTATAAATTTCCCTAAATGGAGAATTGTATATGAAAATGGACTCCTTATGGACTGCCGGAGTTCTTCACCTACTCAACAGCACTGTACAAGACATCCCCGTTGAAAGCTGGAGACATGCAAAGGAGCAATACTGGCTAGGGCTCCTTGACGTGCAATAGCTTATCTCTGAGAGTGAATAATGCCGCGATACAACAAAATCTTCCTTATCTTCTAACACAAAAGTGTATTCTAGTCCCATGTGGACACACACATCTTCACAGATGGTACGCTACCTCTTACATGTTGCCTGTTTTTTGTGTTGCCTGGTGCTCCTCATACCACAAGGTGCTAGTGGCGTTAGTAGAGATTAGTTCATTACCTGTTCTCCTTCAGACTGTATGTACTGGTTACATCAAGACATGATTCTCTTGTAGGAGTACTTATTTTTAAAGTGTTCGGTCACGTATTTCCTTACAAGTAAAAAAAAAAAAAAACAACCCATTATTTATGAGAAACTCCTTTCAAGTGTAAAATGTTGGATTTTTTATTTTTTTTTTGTGGCAGTGATATGCAAGTTGGCACAATGTAACTGGTGCACATAGGCAGAACCCATTTCTTTTTTTTTTTTGGTTCTTGTAAAGATTGCTAGAGAATGAAGACAAGAGTTTGTTTGATAGTTCCTGGATTGTAGGTTATTATTGTTAAACATCCATTGGCATCCAAAACTGATGTAATGTGTATATATTTTGTAACTCATTAAGATGTTAATACAGCATAACTTTTAAAATCGCTGCTGTTAAATTATAATTATAATCTGTTCACATTTTAGAAAATCCATGTTTTTCAATATGACTAGGCCATTTCACTTTACTTTTTATTTAATTCATTAGAGGCTAAAAGTATTAAACCCTATCATTATTATTATTATTATTATTAATACTGTTTGAGAAGAACACTTTTTTCCTATTTAAGATATGTTGTTTAGTGGATTATTTGACCACACTTATTGTCAAAACCATGCAAATTCTTATGTCCCAGACTGTACCTCTCTGTATTTGGAAAAACTGCTCATAATCGGGACGTCCCCATTGTTGGATGTCCCGATTCCAGACGTCCAGACTCTGGACGTCGGACTCTCCCAGGAAGGGGGGGGGGGGGTCCTGAGATTTGGTGTGGGATCTGCTTTGGGACCCCTATCTAGACCTGCTAAATCTCCCAGATGGTGGCAAAAAAGACATCTCGCTGAAACCTGTCCATCACAGCCCAGGACAGGTATCAACCAGAGGTCGATCTAGCCGCCATGTGGGGGTTGATAGGTGTGGGATGTGGGAGCTGCTTTGGGACCCCCAAATTTCAAACCGCAGGCTGAAAGCTGCTCTGCTGGGTGAGAACGGCTTGGACGTGCTCAACTCGGAGGTCCTGAGGTTGGACGTGCAGTCTTTGGACGTCCCCAAGTTGGACGTCCCGTCTTTGGACGACCCCAATGTTTGATGTCCCGATTCCCGCCGTCCAGACTCTGGACGTCCAACTCTGGACGTCCCCAGGTTGGACGTCCCGTCTTTCGACGTCCCCAGGTTGGACCTCCCCAAATTGGACCTCCCCAATGTTGGATGTCCCGATTCCGGACGTCAAACTCTGGACATCCCTCAGGTTGGACGTCACCAAATTGGACCTCCCCAATGTTGGACGTTCCAATTCCGGGCTTCCAACTCTGGACATCCCCCAGGTTGGATGTCCCCAAATTGGACGTCCCCAATGTTGGACGTCCCGATTCTGGATGTCCAGAGTCGGTTCGTTGAACTCTCCCAGGAAGGGGGGGGGGGGGTCCTGAGATTTGGTGTGGGATCTGCTTTGGGATCCCTATCTAGACCTGCTAAACCTCCCAGATGGCGTCAAAAAAGACCTCTTGCTGAAACCTGTCCATCACAGCCGCTGCACTCCTGAGTACACTGCCCCTAGAATGTAATTGCACCTCCCGCGGGTACGAGGAAGCGATTTTTTTTTTTTTTAAATCGAAAAACCGATAGCAACAAGAGGTTTATCTGGCCGCCATGTGGGAGGTTCAGCAGGTCTAGATAGGCATCCCAAAGCAGATCCCACATCCCAACCCCAAATCTCAAACCCCAGGCTGAAAGCGCCCGCAATAACTCGACCTGGGTGAGAACTGCAGGTTCCCAGTAGAGAGAACAGACAAGAAATGTACAATACTTCCCCAAGGGTACAGTTTTGAAAAGACCGCCAACGTTTGAAAAAATATTGAAAGTCGCGAATGTCTTTAATTTATTTTAAAAAAAATTCTGAATCGGTCTTTTCCATTAAAAAAATAAATCGCTTCCTCATTCCCATAGGGAGGTGCAATTACAATCTAGGGCAGTGTACTCAGAAGGTCAACAGCAGTGATGGAAGGGGGCCCAGGACAGGTATCAGCGAGAGGTCTATCTATTCGCCATGTGGGGGTTGATAGGTGTGGGATGTGGGAGCTGCTTTCGGACCCCCAAATTTCAAACTGCAGGCTGAAAGCTGCTCTGCTGGGCGAGAACAGCTTGGACGTGCTCAACTCGGAAGTCCTGAGGTTGGAGGTCCTGTCTTTGGATGTCCCCAGGTTGGACATCCCCAAATTGGACATTCCGGACGTCCAGAGTCTGGAAGTCGAACTCTCCCAGGAGGGGGGGGGGGGGGTCCTGAGATTTGGTGTGGGATCTGCTTTCGGACACCCATCTAGAGCTGCTAAACCTCTCCCTAAGGGAAGGAGGAAGCGATTCATTTTTTTAATGGAAAAGGCGGATTCAGAATTCTTTAAAAAAGAAATTAGACATTCGCCACATTCAATATATTTTCAAAAGTTGCCAGTCTTTTAAAAAATGTACCCATGGGGAAATGTGCATTTGATGGCTGTTCTCTCTGCTGGGAATCTGCAGTTCTCACCCAGGTCAAGTTAATGCGGGTGCAGCCTGGGGTTTGAGATTTGGGGGTGGGATGTGGGATCTGCTTTGGGATGCCTATCCAGAACTGCTGAACCCCCCAGATGGCGGCTAGATAGACCTCTCGCTGTTATCGGTCTTTTCAATTAAAAAAAACCCAAATCGCTTCCTAGTTCCGTAAGGGAGGTGCAATTACAATCTAGGGGCAGTGTACTCAGGAGGGGAGTGGCTGTGGTCCATAGGTTGCAGCAGAGTTCTTTGTAGCCGCCATCTGGGAGGTTGAGCAGCTCTGGATAGGGGTCCCAAAGCAGATCCCCCATCCCACCCCCAAATCTCAAACCCGAGTCTGAAAGCGTCCGCAATAACTAGACCTGGGTGAGAACTGCAGATTCCCAGTAGAGAGAACAGACAAGAAATGTACAACACTTCCCCAGGGGTACAGATTTGAAAAGACCGGCAACGTTTGAAAAAATATTGAAAGTCGGCAATGTCTTTAATTTATTAAAAAAAAAAAAATTCTGAATCGGTCTTTTCCATTAAAAAAAAATGGTTTCCTCATTCCCGTAGGGAGGTGCAATTACAATCTAGGGTAGTGTACTCAGGAGGGCAACGGCAGGGATGGAAGGGGCCCAGGACAGGTATCAGTGAGAGGTCTATCTATCTGCCATGTGGGGGTTGATAGGTGTGGGATGTGGGAGCTGCTTTGGGACCCCCAAATTTCAAATTGCAGGCTGAAAGCTGCTCTGCTGGGCGAGAACGGCTTGGACGTGCTCAACTCGGAGGTCCACAGGTTGGACGTCCGATACCGGACGTCCCGATTCCGGACGTCGAACTCTCCCAGGAATTCGACCTGAGATTTGGTGTGGGATCTGCTTTGGGACCCCTATCTAGACCTGCTAAACCTCTCAGATGGCGGCAAAAAAGACCTCTCGCTGAAACCTGTCCATCACAGCCGCTGCCCTCCTGAGTACACTGCCCCTAGAATGTAATTTCACCTGCCGTATGTACGAGAAAGCGATTTTATTTTTTTAAATCGAAAAACCGAAAGCAGCAAGAGGTTTATCTGGCCGCCATGTGGGAGGTTCGGCAGGTCTGGATAGGCATCCCAAAGCAGATCCCACATCTCAACCCCAAATCTCAAACCCGAGGCTGAAAGCGCGCGCAAGAACTGCACCTGGGTGAGAACTGCAGGTTCCCAGAAGAGAGAACAGACAACAAACGTCCCCATGGGTACAGTTTTGAAAAGACCGCCAACGTTTGAAAAAATATTGAAAGTCGCGAATGTCTTTAATTTATTTTAAAAAAAAAATCTGAATCGGACTTTTCCATTAAAAAAAAATATCGTTTCCTCATTCCCATAGGGAGATGCAATTACAATCTAGGGCAGTGTACTCAGGAGGGCAACGGCAGTGATGGAAGGGGTCCCAGGACAGGTATCAGCGAGAGGTCTATCTATCTGTCATGTGGGGGTTGATATGTGTGGGATGTGGCAGCTGCTTTGGGACCCCGAAATTTCAAACTGCAGACTGAAAGCTGCTCTGCTGGGCGAGAACGGCTTGGACGTGCTCAACTCTGAGGTCCTGAGGTTGGACGTCCCGTCTTTGGACGTCCCCAATGTTTGGACGTCCAGGGTTGGACGTCCAGACTCTGGACGTCCAACCCTGGACGTCCACAGGTTGGACGTCCTCAAATTGGACGTCCCGATTCCGGACGTCCAGAGTCTGGACGTCGAACTCTCCCAGGAGTTCGACCTGAGATTTGGTGTGGGATCTGCTTTGGGACCCCTATCTAGACCGGCTAAACCTCTCAGATGGCGGCAAAAAAGACCTCTCGCTGAAACCTTTCCATCACAGCCTCTGCACTACACTGCCCCTAGAATGTAATTTCACTAGCCGTATGTACGAGGAAGCGATTTTATTTTTTTAAATCGAAAAACCGAAAGCAGCAAGAGGTTTATCTGGCCGCCATGTGGGAGGTTCAGCAGGTCTGGATAGGCATCCCAAAGCAGATCCCTCATCCCAACCCCAAATCTCAAACCCGAGGCTGAAAGCGCGCGCAAGAACTGCACCTGGGTGAGAACTGCAGGTTCCCAGTAGAGAGAACAAACAACAAACGTCCCCATGGGTACAGTTTTGAAAAGACCGCCAACGTTTGAAAAAATATTGAAAGTCGCGAATGTCTTTAATTTATTTAAAAAAAAAATTCTGAATCGGACTTATTTTTATTTATTTATTTATTTAAGAGTTTTTTATATACCGGGGCACGTTAAAAACATCACCCCGGTTCACAGTGTAACGTAACGTAGCAACGGGCTTTACAATAATTTAGAGTAGATAAACATAGATAATGTAGCAACAGGCTTTACAATAATTTAGAGTAGATAAACATAGGTAAACATTATTTAGATTTACAGCTATTCACAAGGTGTCCGGTCTTTAACTATTCACAAAGGTGTCAGGTATATGGTATTGGAGGGGAGAAGGAGGATGGGGTGTTGGGTTGGGTTGGGAGGAGGAGGAGGAGGAGGAGGGTGGGAGGGGGGGTACAGTGATGTGGGGGGGAAGAGGGGGGTAATGGTTGTTAAGTTCGGGGGGCGTGTCAGTCGAGGGTCGTATCTTTAGTCGGGGTATGCTAGTTTGAAGAGCCAGGTTTTCAGATTCTGTTTGAATTTTTTATGGCAAGGTTCCTGGCGTAGGTGGGGTGGCATTTTGTTCCATTGGGATGTGCCTGCTATAATGAATGATCTTTCTCTGATTGAGGCATGTTTGATGACTTTGGGGGAGGGTGTCAGGAGTTTGGCTTGATGCTGTTTTCTAGTAGGACTTTTCCATTAAAAAAAAATATCGTTTCCTCATTCCCATAGGGAGATGTTGCGGTCTCGGTCGCCACCGTGGCGTCCGAGGCCTTACCTGCTCCTCGGGTCCCGGAGAGCTGCCGCGCTCCGCGGAGTCTGGTCCTCAGCCCCTGCTTCCTCCCGCTTTCCGCGGACTCGGGACCTCAGCCGCTGCTTCCTCTTGCCGCTCCGACCCCCCCGCGGCCCTACGGGGTCTTCGGACGCCATGCGCCAGCTCCCTCACGGCCGCCGGCGTTCTCTCGCGGCTAGCCCCGCCCCCAGGCGCGCGCGCGCGGCTGATCTCCATTTTTAAAGGGACCAGCGCGGGAAAACTCGGCTCCTCCCGTTTCTGACGTCAGACGCTGCTGGGCTATTTAAGCCCTGCAGTTCCTAGCCTTCCTTGCCTTGCAACGAGGTTCCCTACTTCTGGTAGCTCTGAGTTGCGTTCCTGGATTGCCTGTTTCCTGCCTGACTCCGCTTTGCCTGACTCCGCTTGCCTGTCTCCTGCCTTGACCTCGGATAGCTTGACCACGCTTGTCTTCAGCCTGCCTTGACTCCGGTCCGTGACTTTGACTCCTGTTGTCTTCAGCCTGCCTTGACTCCGGTCCGTGACTTCGACTCCTGTTGTCTTCAGCCTGCCTTGACCCCGGTTCGTGACCCGACCACTGCTTGCTCGCCGCCTGCCCAGACTCCAGTCCGGATTCCACTCCTGGGTTTCTTCGTTCTCGCCTAAGTCCCAGCGGTCCGGGTCCCTACGGGCTCCTCCTGGGGGGACCTCGGGCTTCCAGGGCGAAGACTCCTAAGTCCTAGCAACCCGGGCTCCCACAGCTCCTCTGGAGGAGTCACGGGTTTCCAGGTGAAGCTCCAATTGCCCAGTGGGAGTTCTGCCTACCGACTGTTCCTTCGGGTCAGTCGGCCTAAGGATCCACATCCGGATTGTCTCCATCGCAACAGTTTGCAAGGCCATGGATCCGGCAGACCTCGCCGGGCTACAGGCCATCCCGGGTTTGGCCCAGCGGCTGGTTCAGCAACAGCAAGTCCTGGACTCCCTGGCTGCTACAGTAGAGCGGCTGGCGTCTCGCATGGATACCGAGCCATCCGCTCCTGTTCCGGTACCAGCACCCGTTCCTGCACCACTGGTAACCCTCCAGTCCCCTACGCAGCTCCCAGCACCCTCTCGCTATGCCGGGGATGCCAAGGCATGTCGAGGGTTCTTAAACCAATGTTATGTGCGCTTTGCATTACTGCCCAACCAGTTCCCTACTGATGGCACCAAGGTGGCGTACATTTTTGCCCTTCTGGACGGACGGGCCCTGAATTGGGCTTCCCCCATGTGGGAGAATAATGATCCTGCCTTGGGGGATCTGAACCGTTTTGTGGAAGAATTCAAAGCGGCCTTTGATGAGCCAGCGCGCCAGGCCTCCGCTACTTCTGAGTTACTCCAGCTCCGGCAAGGATCACGGACTTTGGCGGACTACGCGTTGGATTTTCGCACCCTCGCCCACGAGGTAGGCTGGCAGGATGAGGCTCTCCGGGGCGTTTTCCTGGAGGGTTTAGCCGGTCGTATTAAGGACGAGCTAGCGGCTCGGGATCTGCCAGAGACCCTGAGTTCCCTGATTGACGTAGCGGGTCGTATTGATCGGCGTTTGCAGCAGAGGGCGAAAGAGGGGCGCCCGTTCCGACGCTCGACGTCCGTGACTCCCAGGTTCTCGAATTCAAGTTCGGGGTCACGAGGAACTGCACCTGCACCAGCAACTGCCTCTGACGAGCCCATGCAAGTGGGCCGTTCATCTTTGTCACCCGAAGAAAGACAGCGACGCCGGGACTTGAGGCTGTGCTTGTACTGTGGCGGAAAGGGCCACTACCTTGCACAGTGTAAAGAACGGGCGGAAAACTCCCGCGCCTAGGTGTAAGGGAGGAGTGTCCCCTAGGCTGCCTGAGCCCTGCTCCTCAATGTACTATACCGGTAACCTTGGAATATCCTGGCGGTTCCTTCCTCACGCAAGCCCTAGTTGACTCCGGGGCTGGAGGCAACTTCATTACTAAAGATTTGGTGCAACAGCTGAATCTCCCTACGCGATCCAGGACTCCTGCCTTGCGGATAACCTCTATTCAGGGGACCCCCTTGTCGGGGTGCATCTCCTCCGAGACCGTACCGTTGATTTTGCAGACGGGCGTATTACACACAGAGGAGATTTCGTTGCTTGTGTTGGAGAGAGCTGTTCATCCGGTGGTTCTTGGGTTACCCTGGCTTCAGAAACATTCTCCTGTGATTCGCTGGAGGGATTTTCAGATTACCCAGTGGAGTTCTGAGTGTTTCCAATCCTGCCTCCAAGCGAAAAGATTCCAACGAATTCCGCTGGCTTACACCTCGCCGGTATTACCGGCTCCGTATGCTGACTTTTTGGACGTCTTTTCCAAGGAAAAAGCAGAATTGTTACCGCAACACCGACCGTTTGACTGTGCGATAGAGTTGCTTCCAGGTACTACACCCCCCCGAGGACGAGTCTATCCCTTGTCTCAGCCAGAGACCCGGGCTATGTCCGAATACATCACCGAGAATCTGGCCAAGGGCTTCATACGCCCTTCCAAGTCTCCCGCCGGAGCAGGTTTCTTTTTTGTTGCAAAAAAGGATGGAGCCTTGCGGCCTTGCATTGATTACCGTGGGCTCAATGCTATCACTAAGAAGAACCGGTATCCGCTTCCTCTCATTCCGGAATTGTTGGACAGACTCCAAGGAGCCCAAATCTTCACTAAATTGGACCTCCGCGGCGCATACAATCTGGTCCGAATCCGCCCCGGGGACGAATGGAAGACGGCGTTCAACACCCGGGACGGTCATTATGAATACCTAGTGATGCCGTTTGGACTGTGCAACGCTCCCGCTGTATTCCAGCACTTGATGAATGAGATTCTGCGTGATTTGTTGCACTCCTGCGTGATCGTCTATCTGGATGACGTTCTCATACACTCCCCGGATCTTGCCTCCCATCGGCAACATGTGAGACAAGTACTCCAGATCTTACGAGACCACCATTTGTATGCTAAGTTCGAAAAATGTCTCTTTGAGCAAGAGTCATTACCCTTCCTTGGGTATATAGTGTCCTCTACTGGTTTCCGGATGGACCCCAGCAAGGTTTCCGCCATCAGGAAGTGGCCCCGACCCGAGGGGCTAAAAGCATTGCAACGTTTCTTGGGGTTTGCTAACTTCTATAGACACTTTATTCCCCAGTACTCTCGCTTGGTGGCACCTCTAACCGCGCTAACTCGGAAAGGAGCAAACACCCGCCATTGGCCTGAGGGAGCTTGTGCGGCTTTCGAACAATTAAAGAAGGCGTTCCTCCACGATACTTGTTTACGGCACCCGGATCCAACTCGGCCATTCTTTGTCGAAGTCGATGCCTCTAACATCGCTGTGGGAGCGGTCCTCTCGCAAGTCTCTAACTCCGGACATCTCCTACCCTGCTCCTACTTTTCCAAGAAATTCTCGTCTGCCGAGTGCAATTACGGCATTGGGGATAAGGAGTTGTTGGCGGTCAAACTTGCACTGGAGGAGTGGAGACAATGGTTGGAGGGCTCCCTTCACCCAGTTACAATTTATACAGATCATAAGAACCTGGAGTTCCTCAACCAGGCCCAACGCCTTAATCCTCGACAAGCCCGTTGGTCCCTTTTCTTTAACCGTTTCAATTTCATACTGAAGTACCGGCCCGCCTTGAAGAATATACGGGCTGACGCGCTCTCCCGTTATGAAATGCAGGAGGAGAAGGAAGACCTCCCACAACACATTATTGATCCCGCTAAAATCCAGTTAGCCAGCACCACAGTTTCCACCCTAGGACGAGTGGTGGTTTCCCACAAAGACCGCAGAAGAGTCTTAGCTTGGGGCCACGACTCTCTTTCTGGGGGTCACGCCGGCAGGGAGAGGACGCTCGATCTGCTTAGCCGATATTACTGGTGGCCTCGAATGCGACAAGATGTCCGAGTATATGTCGACTCATGTCCAGTATGTGCCCGACAGAAACCGCCTAGTGGTCGGCCCTGGGGGCTCCTGCAGCCGCTGCCTATTCCCGTGGAACCCTGGTCCCACATAGCCACGGACTTTGTAGTGGATCTGCCCCCATCGGACGGTAATACGGTGATTTGGGTAACCGTAGACCGTTTTTCTAAGATGATTCGCCTGGTACCTTTACCTAAGCTGCCCTCTGCACCTGAACTCGCTCTTCTGTTTACTCTCCACGTCTTCCGGGCTCATGGACTACCACAGAGTATCGGATCGGATCGAGGGCCACAGTTTACGGCTCGTTTTTGGCGTGCCCTTTGCAGGAAATTTGGGGTCCAATTAAATTTGTCCACGGCATTTCACCCCCAGACTAACGGCCAGACAGAGCGCACGAACCGCACTCTTAAAACTTTCCTCCGCAGTTTCATTTCCGAAAAGGGAAACAACTGGGTTTCTCTCCTGCCTTGGGCAGAGTTCGCCTACAACAATCACACCCATACTGCCACAGGACGAACCCCTTTCCAGATCGTCTATGGACGTCACCCAAGACCACCGTTGCCGCTTCCTATTTCTATTCCATCACCTGCTGCCTTAACCACAGCACGTCAAGTGCATCATCTCTGGAAGGGGATTCAACTCAAACTGACCACGGCAGCAAGAAAGTCCCAGCAGTATACCAACCGTCTTCGACGACCAGCACCAGTTTTTCTGCCAGGTACCAAGGTGTGGTTAAGCACTCGGAATCTCCAGCTACCTAACCGCTCTCGTAAGTTGGCTCCTCGATACTGCGGCCCTTTTCAAGTTGCAGAGCGTATTGGTACAGTATCCTACAGACTTCGTCTTCCGTCATCACTTCGCATCCATAACGTGTTCCACGTATCTTTGCTGAAACCGGTGGTACTGTCCCGGTACCACCATCCTTCCACTGATGCACTATCATCTCCTACGTCTACGGAGACTACGTATCAGGTACGAGAAGTCTTGGACGTTCGCTTCCATGCCCGTCGCTGGGAGTACCTGCTGGCATGGGAGGGGTGCGGTTCCGAGGAGGACTTTTGGGAACCAGCTCGGAACATCTTGGACAAATCATTGCTAACTCAATTTCATCTGGACCATTCCGGGAAGCCTGGCCCTCGGCGGAGGGGGCGTAAGAGGGGGGGAACTGTTGCGGTCTCGGTCGCCACCGTGGCGTCCGAGGCCTTACCTGCTCCTCGGGTCCCGGAGAGCTGCCGCGCTCCGCGGAGTCGGGTCCTCAGCCCCTGCTTCCTCCCGCGTTCCGCGGACTCGGGACCTCAGCCGCTGCTTCCTCTTGCCGCTCCGACCCCCCCGCGGCCCTACGGGGTCTTCAGACGCCATGCGCCACGCCCCTCACGGCCGCCGGCGTTCTCTCGCGGCTAGCCCTGCCCCCAGGCGCGCGCGCGCAGCTGATCTCCGTTTTTAAAGGGACCAGCGCGGGAAAACTCGGCTCCTCCCGTTTCTGACGTCAGACGCTGCTGGGCTATTTAAGCCCTGCAGTTCCTAGCCTTCCTTGCCTTGCAACGAGGTTCCCTACTTCTGGTAGCTCTGAGTTGCGTTCCTGGATTGCCTGTTTCCTGCCTGACTCCGCTTTGCCTGACTCCGCTTGCCTGTCTCCTGCCTTGACCTCGGATAGCTTGACCACGCTTGTCTTCAGCCTGTCTTGACTCCGGTCCGTGACTTCAACTCCTGTTGTCTTCAGCCTGCCTTGACTCCGGTCCGTGACTTCGACTCCTGTTGTCTTCAGCCTGCCTTGACCCCGGTTCGTGACCCGACCACTGCTTGCTCGCCGCCTGCCCAGACTCCAGTCCGGATTCCACTCCTGGGTTTCTTCGTTCTCGCCTAAGTCCCAGCGGTCCGGGTCCCTACGGGCTCCTCCTGGGGGGACCTCGGGCTTCCAGGGCGAAGACTCCTAAGTCCTAGCAACCCGGGCTCCCACAGCTCCTCTGGAGGAGTCACGGGTTTCCAGGTGAAGCTCCAATTGCCCAGTGGGAGTTCTGCCTACCGACTGTTCCTTCGGGTCGGTCGGCCTAAGGATCCACATCCGGATTGTCTCCATCGCAACAGGGAGATGCAATTACAATCTAGGGCAGTGTACTCAGGAGGGCAACGGCAGTGATGGAAGGGGGACCAGGACAGGTTCCCAGTAGAGAAAACAGACAACAAACGTCCCCATGGGTACAGTTTTGAAAAGACCGCCAACGTTTGAAAAAATATTGAAAGTCGCGAATGTCTTTAATTTATTTAAAAAAAAATCTTAATCGGTCTTTTCCATTAAAAAAAAATATCGTTTCCTCATTCCCATAGGGAGATGCAATTACAATCTAGGGCAGTGTACTCAGGAGGGCAACGGCAGTGATGGAAGGGGGACCAGGACAGGTTCCCAGTAGAGAAAACAGACAACAAACGTCCCCATGGGTACAGTTTTGAAAAGACCGCCAACGTTTGAAAAAATATTGAAAGTCGTGAATGTCTTTAATTTATTTAAAAAAAAATCTGAATCGGTCTTTTCCATTAAAAAAAAATATCGTTTCCTCATTCCCATAGGGAGATGCAATTACAATCTAGGGCAGTGTACTCAGGAGGGCAACGGCAGTGATACAAGGGGGACCAGGACAGGTTCCCAGTAGAGAAAACAGACAACAAACGTCCCCATGGGTACAGTTTTGAAAAGACCAACAACGTTTGAAAAAATATTGAAAGTCGCGAATGTCTTTAATTTATTTAAAAAAAAATCTGAATCGGTCTTTTCCATTAAAAAAAAATATCGTTTCCTCATTCCCATAGGGAGATGCAATTACAATCTAGGGCAGTGTACTCAGGAGGGCATCGGCAGTGATGGAAGGGGGACCAGGACAGGTATCAGCGAGAGGTCTATCTATCTGTCATGTGGGGGTTGATATGTGTGGGATGTGGCAGCTGCTTTGGGACCCCGAAATTTCAAACTGCAGGCTGAAAGCTGCTCTGCTGGGCGAGAACGGCTTGGATGTGCTCAACTCTGAGGTCCTGAGGTTGGACGTCCCCAATGTTGGACGTTCCGATTCCGGACGTCCAGACTCTGGACGTCCAACCCTGGACGTCCACAGGTTGGACGTCCCGTCTTTAGACGTCCCCAATGTTGGACATCCCGATTCCGGACGTCCAGACTCTGGACGTCCACAGGTTGGACGTCCCGTCTTTAGACGTCCAGAGTTTGGACGTCCTCAAATTGGACGTCCCGATTCCGGACGTCCAGACTCTGGACGTCGAACTCTCCCAGGAGTTCGACCTGAGATTTGGTGTGGGATCTGCTTTGGGACCCCTATCTAGACCTGCTAAACCTCTCAGATGGCGGCAAAAAAGACCTCTCGCTGAAACCTTTCCATCACAGCCTCTGCACTACACTGCTCCTAGAATGTAATTTCACTAGCCGTATGTACGAGGAAGCGATTTTATTTTTTTAAATCGAAAAACCGAAAGCAGCAAGAGGTTTATCTGGCCGCCATGTGGGAGGTTCAGCAGGTCTGGATAGGCATCCCAAAGCAGATCCCACATCCCAACCCCAAATCTCAAACCCGAGGCTGAAAGCGCGCGCAAGAACTGCACCTGGGTGAGAACTGCAGGTTCCCAGTAGAGAGAACAGACAACAAACGTCCCCATGGGTACAGTTTTGAAAAGACCGCCAACGTTTGAAAAAATATTGAAAGTCGCGAATGTCTTTAATTTATTTAAAAAAAAATCTGAATCGGTCTTTTCCATTAAAAAAAAATATCGTTTCCTCATTCCCATAGGGAGATGCAATTACAATCTAGGGCGGTGTACTCAGGAGGGCAACGGCAGTGATGCAAGGGGGACCAGGACAGGTTCCCAGTAGAGAAAACAGACAACAAACGTCCCCATTGGTACAGTTTTGAAAAGACCAACAACGTTTGAAAAAATATTGAAAGTCGCGAATGTCTTTAATTTATTTAAAAAAAAATCTGAATCGGTCTTTTCCATTAAAAAAAAATATCGTTTCCTCATTCCCATAGGGAGATGCAATTACAATCTAGGGCAGTGTACTCAGGAGGGTAACGGCAGTGATGGAAGGGGGACCAGGACAGGTTCCCAGTAGAGAAAACAGACAACAAACGTCCCCATGGGTACAGTTTTGAAAAGACCGCCAACGTTTGAAAAAATATTGAAAGTCGTGAATGTCTTTAATTTATTTAAAAAAAAATCTGAATCGGTCTTTTCCATTAAAAAAAAATATCGTTTCCTCATTCCCATAGGGAGATGCAATTACAATCTAGGGCAGTGTACTCAGGAGGGCATCGGCAGTGATGGAAGGGGGACCAGGACAGGTATCAGCGAGAGGTCTATCTATCTGTCATGTGGGGGTTGATATGTGTGGGATGTGGCAGCTGCTTTGGGACCCCGAAATTTCAAACTGCAGGCTGAAAGCTGCTCTGCTGGGCGAGAACGGCTTGGACGTGCTCAACTCTGAGGTCCTGAGGTTGGACGTCCCCAATGTTGGACGTCCCGATTCCGGACGTCCAGACTCTGGACGTCCAACCCTGGACGTCCACAGGTTGGACGTCCCGTCTTTAGACGTCCACAGGTTGGACGTCCTCAAATTGGACGACCCGATTCCGGACGTCCAGAGTCTGGACGTCGAACTCTCCCAGGAGTTCGACCTGAGATTTGGTGTGGGATCTGCTTTGGGACCCCTATCTAGACCGGCTAAACCTCTCAGATGGCGGCAAAAAAGACCTCTCGCTGAAACCTTTCCATCACAGCCTCTGCACTACACTGCCCCTAGAATGTAATTTCACTAGCCGTATGTACGAGGAAGCGATTTTATTTTTTTAAATCGAAAAACCGAAAGCAGCAAGAGGTTTATCTGGCCGCCATGTGGGAGGTTCAGCAGGTCTGGATAGGCATCCCAAAGCAGATCCCTCATCCCAACCCCAAATCTCAAACCCGAGGCTGAAAGCGCGCGCAAGAACTGCACCTGGGTGAGAACTGCAGGTTCCCAGTAGAGAGAACAAACAACAAACGTCCCCATGGGTACAGTTTTGAAAAGACCGCCAACGTTTGAAAAAATATTGAAAGTCGCGAATGTCTTTACTTTATTTAAAAAAAAAAATTCTGAATCGGACTTTTCCATTAAAAAAAAATATCGTTTCCTCATTCCCATAGGGAGATGCAATTACAATCTAGGGCAGTGTACTCAGGAGGGCAACGGCAGTGATGGAAGGGGGACCAGGACAGGTTCACAGTAGAGAAAACAGACAACAAACGTCCCCATGGGTACAGTTTTGAAAAGACCGCCAACGTTTGAAAAAATATTGAAAGTCGCGAATGTCTTTAATTTATTTAAAAAAAAATCTTAATCGTTCTTTTCCATTAAAAAAAAAATATCGTTTCCTCATTCCCATAGGGAGATGCAATTACAATCTAGGGCAGTGTACTCAGGAGGGCATCGGCAGTGATGGAAGGGGGACCAGGACAGGTATCAGCGAGAGGTCCATCTATCTGTCATGTGGGGGTTGATATGTGTGGGATGTGGCAGCTGCTTTGGGACCCCGAAATTTCAAACTGCAGGCTGAAAGCTGCACTGCTGGGCGAGAACGGCTTGGACGTGCTCAACTCTGAGGTCCTGAGGTTGGACGTCCCCAATGTTGGACGTCCCGATTCCGGACGTCCAGACTCTGGACGTCCAACCCTGGACGTCCACAGGTTGGACGTCCCATCTTTAGACGTCCCCAATGTTGGACATCCCGATTCCGGACGTCCAGACTCTGGACGTCCACAGGTTGGACGTCCCGTCTTTAGACGTCCACAGTTTGGACGTCCTCAAATTGGACGTCCCGATTCCGGACCTCCAGACTCTGGACGTCGAACTCTCCCAGGAGTTCGACCTGAGATTTGGTGTGGGATCTGCTTTGGGACCCCTATCTAGACCTGCTAAACCTCTCAGATGGCGGCAAAAAAGACCTCTCGCTGAAACCTTTCCATCACAGCCTCTGCACTACACTGCTCCTAGAATGTAATTTCACTAGCCGTATGTACGAGGAAGCGATTTTATTTTTTTAAATCGAAAAAACCGAAAGCAGCAAGAGGTTTATCTGGCCGCCATGTGGGAGGTTCAGCAGGTCTGGATAGGCATCCCAAAGCAGATCCCACATCCCAACCCCAAATCTCAAACCCGAGGCTGAAAGCGCGCGCAAGAACTGCACCTGGGTGAGAACTGCAGGTTCCCAGTAGAGAGAACAGACAACAAACGTCCCCATGGGTACAGTTTTGAAAAGACCGCCAACGTTTGAAAAAATATTGAAAGTCGCGAATGTCTTTAATTTATTTAAAAAAAAATCTGAATCGGTTTTTTTCCATTAAAAAAAAATATCGTTTCCTCATTCCCATAGGGAGATGCAATTACAATCTAGGGCGGTGTACTCAGGAGGGCAACGGCAGTGATGCAAGGGGGACCAGGACAGGTTCCCAGTAGAGAAAACAGACAACAAACGTCCCCATTGGTACAGTTTTGAAAAGACCAACAACGTTTGAAAAAATATTGAAAGTCGCGAATGTCTTTAATTTACTTAAAAAAAATCTGAATCGGTCTTTTCCATTAAAAAAAAATATCGTTTCCTCATTCCCATAGGGAGATGCAATTACAATCTAGGGCAGTGTACTCAGGAGGGCAACGGCAGTGATGGAAGGGGGACCAGGACAGGTTCCCAGTAGAGAAAACAGACAACAAACGTCCCCATGGGTACAGTTTTGAAAAGACCGCCAACGTTTGAAAAAATATTGAAAGTCGTGAATGTCTTTAATTTATTTAAAAAAAAATCTGAATCGGTCTTTTCCATTAAAAAAAAATATCGTTTCCTCATTCCCATAGGGAGATGCAATTACAATCTAGGGCAGTGTACTCAGGAGGGCATCGGCAGTGATGGAAGGGGGACCAGGACAGGTATCAGCGAGAGGTCTATCTATCTGTCATGTGGGGGTTGATATGTGTGGGATGTGGCAGCTGCTTTGGGACCCCGAAATTTCAAACTGCAGGCTGAAAGCTGCTCTGCTGGGCGAGAACGGCTTGGACGTGCTCAACTCTGAGGTCCTGAGGTTGGACGTCCCGTCTTTGGACGTCCCCAATGTTGGACGTCCAGATTCCGGACGTCCAGACTCTGGACGTCCAACTCTGGACGTCCACAGGTTGGGCGTCCCGTCTTTAGACGTCCACAGGTTGGACGTCCTCAAATTGGACGTCCCGATTCCGGACGTCCAGAGTCTGGACGTCGAACTCTCCCAGGAGTTCGACCTGAGATTTGGTGTGGGATCTGCTTTGGGACCCCTATCTAGACCTGCTAAACCTCTCAGATGGCGGCAAAAAAGACCTCTCGCTGAAACCTTTCCATCACAGCCTCTGCACTACACTGCCCCTAGAATGTAATTTCACTAGCCGTATGTACGAGGAAGCGATTTTATTTTTTTAAATCGAAAAACCGAAAGCAGCAAGAGGTTTATCTGGCCGCCATGTGGGAGGTTCAGCAGGTCTGGATAGGCATCCCAAAGCAGATCCCACATCCCAACCCCAAATCTCAAACCCGAGGCTGAAAGCGCGCGCAAGAACTGCACCTGGGTGAGAACTGCAGGTTCCCAGTAGAGAAAACAGACAACAAACGTCCCCATGGGTACAGTTTTGAAAAGACCGCCAACGTTTGAAAAAATATTGAAAGTCGCGAATGTCTTTAATTTATTTAAAAAAAAATCTTAATCGTTCTTTTCCATTAAAAAAAAAATATCGTTTCCTCATTCCCATAGGGAGATGCAATTACAATCTAGGGCAGTGTACTCAGGAGGGCATCGGCAGTGATGGAAGGGGGACCAGGACAGGTATCAGCGAGAGGTCCATCTATCTGTCATGTGGGGGTTGATATGTGTGGGATGTGGCAGCTGCTTTGGGACCCCGAAATTTCAAACTGCAGGCTGAAAGCTGCACTGCTGGGCGAGAACGGCTTGGACGTGCTCAACTCTGAGGTCCTGAGGTTGGACGTCCCCAATGTTGGACGTCCCGATTCCGGACGTCCAGACTCTGGACGTCCAACCCTGGACGTCCACAGGTTGGACGTCCCATCTTTAGACGTCCCCAATGTTGGACATCCCGATTCCGGACGTCCAGACTCTGGACGTCCACAGGTTGGACGTCCCGTCTTTAGACGTCCACAGTTTGGACGTCCTCAAATTGGACGTCCCGATTCCGGACGTCCAGACTCTGGACGTCGAACTCTCCCAGGAGTTCGACCTGAGATTTGGTGTGGGATCTGCTTTGGGACCCCTATCTAGACCTGCTAAACCTCTCAGATGGCGGCAAAAAAGACCTCTCGCTGAAACCTTTCCATCACAGCCTCTGCACTACACTGCTCCTAGAATGTAATTTCACTAGCCGTATGTACGAGGAAGCGATTTTATTTTTTTAAATCGAAAAACCGAAAGCAGCAAGAGGTCTATCTGGCCGCCATGTGGGAGGTTCAGCAGGTCTGGATAGGCATCCCAAAGCAGATCCCACATCCCAACCCCAAATCTCAAACCCGAGGCTGAAAGCGCGCGCAAGAACTGCACCTGGGTGAGAACTGCAGGTTCCCAGTAGAGAGAACAGACAACAAACGTCCCCATGGGTACAGTTTTGAAAAGACCGCCAACGTTTGAAAAAATATTGAAAGTCGCGAATGTCTTTAATTTATTTAAAAAAAAATCTGAATCGGTTTTTTCCATTAAAAAAAAATATCGTTTCCTCATTCCCATAGGGAGATGCAATTACAATCTAGGGCGGTGTACTCAGGAGGGCAACGGCAGTGATGCAAGGGGGACCAGGACAGGTTCCCAGTAGAGAAAACAGACAACAAACGTCCCCATTGGTACAGTTTTGAAAAGACCAACAACGTTTGAAAAAATATTGAAAGTCGCGAATGTCTTTAATTTACTTAAAAAAAAATCTGAATCGGTCTTTTCCATTAAAAAAAAATATCGTTTCCTCATTCCCATAGGGAGATGCAATTACAATCTAGGGCAGTGTACTCAGGAGGGCAACGGCAGTGATGGAAGGGGGACCAGGACAGGTTCCCAGTAGAGAAAACAGACAACAAACGTCCCCATGGGTACAGTTTTGAAAAGACCGCCAACGTTTGAAAAAATATTGAAAGTCGTGAATGTCTTTAATTTATTTAAAAAAAAATCTGAATCGGTCTTTTCCATTAAAAAAAAATATCGTTTCCTCATTCCCATAGGGAGATGCAATTACAATCTAGGGCAGTGTACTCAGGAGGGCATCGGCAGTGATGGAAGGGGGACCAGGACAGGTATCAGCGAGAGGTCTATCTATCTGTCATGTGGGGGTTGATATGTGTGGGATGTGGCAGCTGCTTTGGGACCCCGAAATTTCAAACTGCAGGCTGAAAGCTGCTCTGCTGGGCGAGAACGGCTTGGACGTGCTCAACTCTGAGGTCCTGAGGTTGGACGTCCCGTCTTTGGACGTCCCCAATGTTGGACGTCCCGATTCCGGACGTCCAGACTCTGGACGTCCAACTCTGGACGTCCACAGGTTGGGCGTCCCGTCTTTAGACGTCCACAGGTTGGACGTCCTCAAATTGGACGTCCCGATTCCGGACGTCCAGAGTCTGGACGTCGAACTCTCCCAGGAGTTCGACCTGAGATTTGGTGTGGGATCTGCTTTGGGACCCCTATCTAGACCTGCTAAACCTCTCAGATGGCGGCAAAAAAGACCTCTCGCTGAAACCTTTCCATCACAGCCTCTGCACTACACTGCCCCTAGAATGTAATTTCACTAGCCGTATGTACGAGGAAGCGATTTTATTTTTTTAAATCGAAAAACCGAAAGCAGCAAGAGGTTTATCTGGCCGCCATGTGGGAGGTTCAGCAGGTCTGGATAGGCATCCCAAAGCAGATCCCACATCCCAACCCCAAATCTCAAACCCGAGGCTGAAAGCGCGCGCAAGAACTGCACCTGGGTGAGAACTGCAGGTTCCCAGTAGAGAGAACAGACAACAAACGTCCCCATGGGTACAGTTTTGAAAAGACCGCCAACGTTTGAAAAAATATTGAAAGTCGCGAATGTCTTTAATTTATTTAAAAAAAAAATTCTGAATCGGACTTTTCCATTAAAAAAAAATATCGTTTCCTCATTCCCATAGGGAGATGCAATTACAATCTAGGGCAGTGTACTCAGGAGGGCAACGGCAGTGATGGAAGGGGGACCAGGACAGGTTCCCAGTAGAGAAAACAGACAACAAACGTCCCCATGGGTACAGTTTTGAAAAGACCGCCAACGTTTGAAAAAATATTGAAAGTCGCGAATGGCTTTAATTTATTTAAAAAAAAATCTGAATCGGTCTTTTCCATTAAAAAAAAATATCGTTTCCTCATTCCCATAGGGAGGTGCAATTCCAATCTAGGGCAGTGTACTCAGGAGGGCAACGGCAGTGATGCAAGGGGGACCAGGACAGGTATCAGCGAGAGGTCTATCAATCTGTCATGTGGGGGTTGATATGTGTGGGATGTGGCAGCTGCTTTGGGACCCCGAAATTTCAAACTGCAGGCTGAAAGCTGCTCTGCTGGGCGAGAACGGCTTGGACGTGCTCAACTCTGAGGTCCTGAGGTTGGACGTCCCCAATGTTGGACGTCCCGATTCCGGACGTCCAGACTCTGGACGTCCAACACTGGACGTCCAGTGGACGTCCACAGGTTGGGCGTCCCGTCTTTAGACGTCCACAGGTTGGACGTCCTCAAATTGGACGTCCCGAATCCGGACGTCCAGAGTCTGGACGTCAAACTCTCCGAGGAGTTCGACCTGAGATTTGGTGTGGGATCTGCTTTGGGACCCCTATCTAGACTTGCTAAACCTCTCAGATGGCGGCAAAAAAGACCTCCCGCTGAAACCTGTCCATCATAGCCTCTGCACTCCTGAGTACACTGCCTCTAGAATGTAATTGCATCTCCCTAAGGGAAGGAGGAAGCGATTTATGTTTTTTAATGGAAAAGGCCGATTCAGAATTCTTTAAAAAAGAAATTAGACATTCGGGACATTCAATATATTTTCAAAAGTTGGCAGTCTTTTAAAAAATGTACCCATGGGGAAATGTACATTTGATGGCTGTTCTCTCTGCTGGGAATCTGCAGTTCTCACCCAGGTCAAGTTAATGCGGGTGCAGCCTGGGGTTTGAGATTTGGGGGTGGGATGTGGGATCTGCTTTGGGATGCCTATCCAGAACTGCTGAACCCCCCAGATGGCGGCTAGATAGACCTCTCGCTGTTATCGGTCTTTTCAATTAAAAAAAACCCAAATCGCTTCCTGGTTCCGTTAGGGAGGTGCATTTACAATCTAGGGGCAGTGTACTCAGGAGGGGAGTGGCTGTGGTCCATAGGTTGCAGCAGAGTTCTTTGTAGCCGCCATCTGGGAGGTTGAGCAGCTCTGGATAGGGGTCCCAAAGCAGATCCCCCATCCCACCCCCAAATCTCAAACCCGAGTCTGAAAGCGTCCGCAATAACTAGACCTGGGTGAGAACTGCAGATTCCCAGTAGAGAGAACAGACAAGAAATGTACAACACTTCCCCAGGGGTACAGATTTGAAAAGACCGCCAACGTTTGAAAAAATATTGAAAGTCGGCAATGTCTTTAATTTATTTTTAAAAAATTTCTGAATCGGTCTTTTCTATTAAAAAAATAAATCGCTTCCTCATTCCCATAGGGAGGTGCAATTACAATCTAGGGCACTGTACTCAGAAGGGCAGTGGCAGTGATGGAAGTGGGCCCAGGAAAGGTATCAGCGAGAGGTCTATTTAGCCTCCGTGTGGGGGTTGATAGGTGTGGGATGTGAGAGCTGCTTTGGGACCCCTAAATTTCAAACCGCAGGCTGAAAGCTGCTCTGCTGGGCGAGAACGGCTTGGACTTGCTCAACTCGGAGGTCCTGAGGTTGGACGTGCAGTCTTTGGACGTTCCCAATGTTCGACATCCCCAGGTTGGACGTCCCGATTCCGGACGTCCAACTCTGGACGTCCCCAGGTTGGACGTCCCGTCTTTGGACGTCCCCAGGTTGGACGTCCTGTCTTTGGACGTCCCCAGGTTGGACGTCCCCAATGTTGGACGTCCCGAATCGGGACGTCAAACTCTTCCAGGAGGGGAGGGGGTCCTGAGATTTGGTGTGGGATCTGCTTTGGGACCCCTATCTAGACCTGCTAAACCTCCCAGATGGCGGCAAAAAAGACCTCTCGCTGAAACCTGTCCATCACAGTCGCTACACTCCTGAGTACACTGCCCCTAGAATGTGGCTGAAAAGCACTTTCAGCCACATTGAATCACATTTACCATCCTATAATAAAAATGTGCTTCAAAAGCAAAATTTGCTTGTCTTGCTTTTACTGTTCCTTATTGCCTTTATTGTTTTTTGGTAGAGTTTGTTTGCCAGCCAGTAGCTGCTTTCTACATATCTTCCCAAAGGACGTCATTCTGCCACATAGGACTGTTTGGCATGACGGGCCCCAATATTTTGGGTGGCTGTAACAAATCCACATTTCTATTGAACTGGGTTTTGCGTAAGTTTTAAAGCTGCTTTGGGCCGTAGCGTACATTGCCAGCCTTGTCTCACGCTCTTCTATCTCATTCTTGTGGTTTGGATCTGCCATAACATCATGTGTGGAATGGAGATGCAGGATGCATGGTGAGCCCGTGCGTGCTGTAATGTCAGTACAGGAGATGACCAAGGAGCCAGCAAAATGTGCCCATGGATCAAGGATGCTCAAGAAGTTTTCAGCTTTTTGATAGGTTCTTCTGGCCCATTAGTATATAGAAAATCACATTCACCATCATGTTTAAGTGAATCTTCCCTACAGCAGAATGTCAGCAAGGTTTAAGAGGTCACTGCTATCCCAGTTAGCTTTAGGTAGGGCAGAATTCTCACCAACCATCATGTAGAGATCTGTCAAGGTCATATCACAATGATTCATTTCTTATGCCTTGATTTATTTTTTTTTTTAATAAATATTCTTTTCAGTAAATCATTTTTTTGTCAAAACAGGTTAGTCACATGTCCATGTTTGCAGATGGGTTGTGTCTGAATAAAGTTTAAACCACGACACAGGCAAAGGCATCTTTAGATGTAAGTGAATTGTTTCCATAAATGAGTACGTGGTTTAGCATTGGTAAGTGCTTGGAGGCACTGAATTTAAAATATTTTAAAGTGCCTCCCATGATGCATAACAGCTACTGAAGATTACGTAGAAATCCATTATCAGGTACACTCTAAAATGTGAATTTTAAAAGCATAAGAACAAGCCATATTGGGTCAGACCAAGGGTCCATCAAGCCCAGCATCCTGTTTCCAACAGTGGCCAATCCAGGCCATAAGAACCTGGCAAGAACCCAAAAACTAAGACTATTCCATGTTACCTTGCTAGTAATAGCAGTAGCTATTTTCTAAGTCAACTTAATTAATAGCAGGTAATGGACTTCTCCTCCAAGAACTTATCCAATCCTTTTTTAAACACAGCTATACTAACTGCACCAACCACATCCTCTGGCAACAAATTCCAGAGTTTAATTGTGCGTTGAGTAAAAAAGAACTTTCTCCGATTAGTTTTAAATGTGCCACATGCTAACTTCATGGAGTGCCCCCTAGTCTTTCTATTATCCGAAAGAATAAATAACCGATTCACATCTACCCGTTCTAGACCTCTCATGATTTTAAACACCTCTATCATATCCCCCCTCAGCTGTCTCTTCTCCAAGCTGAAAAGTCCTAACCTCTTTAGTCTTTCCTCATTGGGGAGTTGTTCCATTCCCCTTATCATTTTGGTAGCCCTTCTCTGTACCTTCTCCATCGCAATTATATCTTTTTTGAGATGCGGCGACCAGAATTGTACATGGTATTGAAGGTGCGGTCTCACCATGGAGTAATACAGAGGCATTATGACATTTTCCATTTTATTCATCATTCCCTTTCTAATAATTCCCAACATTCTGTTTGCTTTTTTAAATGCCGCAGCACACTGAACCGACGATTTCAATGTGTTATCCACTATGACGCCTAGATCACTTTCTTGGGTTGTAACACCTAATATGGAACCTAACATTGTGTAACTATAGCATGGGTTATTTTTCCCTATATGCATCATCTTGCACTTATCCACATTAAATTTCATCTGCCATTTTGATGCCCAATTTTCCAGTCTCACAAGGCCTTCCTGCAATTTATCACAATCTGCTTGTGATTTAACTACTCTGAACAATTTTGTATCATCTGCAAATGTGATTATCTCACTCGTCGTATTTCTTTCCAGATTATTTATAAATATATTGAAAAGTAAGGGTCCCAATACAGATCCCTGAGGCACTCCACTGCCCACTCCCTTCCACTGAGAAAATTGTCCATTTAATCCTACTCTCTGTTTCCTGTCTTTTAGCCAGCTTGTAATCCACAAAAGGACATCACCACCTATCCCATGACTTTTTACTTTTCCTAGAAGCCTCTCATGAGGAACTTTGTCAAATGCCTTCTGAAAATCCAAGTATACCACATCTACCGATTCACCTTTATCCACATGTTTATTGACTCCTTCAAAAAAGTGAAGCAGATTTGTGAGGAAAGACTTGCCTTGGGTAAAGCCATGCTGACTTTGTTCCATTAAACCATGTCTTTCTATATGTTCTGTGATTTTGATGTTTAGAACACTTTCCACTATTTTTCCTGGCACTGAAGTCAGGCTAACCAGTCTGTAGTTTCCCGGATCGCCCCTGGAGCCCTTTTTAAATATTGGGGTTACATTAGCTATCCTCCAGTGTTCAGGTTCAATGGATGATTTTGATAGGTTACAAATTTTTACTAATAGGTCTGAAATTTCATATTTTTTAGTTCCTTCAGAACTCTGGGGTGTATACCATCTGGTCCAGGTGATTTACTACTCTTCAGTTTGTCAATTAGGTCTACCACATCTAGGTTCACCATGATTTGATTCAGTCCATCTGACTCATTACCCATGAAAACCTTCTCCAGTACGGGTACCTCCCGAACATCCTCTTCAATAAACACCGAAGCAAAGAAATAATTTAATCTTTCCGCGATGGCTTTATCTTCTCTAAGTGCCCCTTTAACCCCTCAATCATCTAACTGTCCAACTGACTCCCTCACAGGCTTTCTGCTTTGGATATATTTTAAAAAGATTTTACTGTGAGTTTTTGCCTCTACAGCCAACTTCTTTTCAAATTCTCTCTTAGCCTGTCTTATCAATGTCTTACATTTAACTTGCCAATGTATATGCATTATCCTATTTTCTTCTGTTAGATCCTTCTTCCAATTTTTGAATGAAGATCTTTTGGCTAAAATAGCTTCTTTCACCTCCCCTTTTAACCATGCCGGTAATCGCTTTGCCTTCTTTCCACCTTTCTTAATGTGTGGAATACATCTGGACTAAGCTTCTAGAATGGTATTTTTTAACAATGACCACGCCTCTTGCACATTTTTTACTTTTGTAGCTGCTCCTTTCAGTTTTTTTCTAACAATTTTTCTCATTTTATCAAAGTTTCCCTTTTGAAGGTTTAGCACGAGAGCCGTGGATTTGCATAATGTTCCTCTTCCAGTCATTAATTCAAATTTGATCATATTATGATCACTATTGCCAAGCGGCCCCACCACCGTTACCTCTCTCACCAAGTCTTGTGCTCCACTGAGAATTAGATCTAAAATTGCTCCCTCTCTCGTCAGTTCCTGAACCAATTGCTCCATAAAGCTATCATTTATTCCATCCAGGAACTGTATCTCTCTAGCATGTCCCAATGATACATTTGCCCAGTCAATATTGGGATAATTGAAGTCTCCCATTATTACCGCACTACCAATTTGGTTAGCTTCCCTAATTTCTCTTAGCATTTCACTGTCAGTCTCACCATCTTGATCAGATGGACGGTAGTATACTCCTATCACTACAGTCTTCCCCGACACACAAGGGATTTCTACCCATAAAGATTCAATTTTGCATTTAGTCTCATGCAGGATGTTTATCCTGTTGGACTCTATGCCATCCCAGACATAAAGCGCCACACCGCCTCCCGGGTGCTCCTCTCTGTCATTGCGATATAATTTGTACCCTGGTATAGCACTGTCCCATTGCTTATCCTCCTTCCACCATGTCTCTGAGATGCCAATTAAGTCTATGTCATCATTCACTGCTATACATTCTAATTCTCCCATCTTACTTCTTAGACTTCTGGCATTAGCATACAAACATTTCAAAGTTTGTTTTTTGTTTGTATTTTCATTCTGCTTTTTAATTGATAGGGATAAGTTAGAATTTTTTAGCTCAGGTGAGTTTTTAGTTACAGGCACTTGGACTACTTTTCTTATTATTGGAACCTCTCTGTCGGGATGCCCTAATTCTAATGCATCATTACTATCCTTTGAAGATACCTCTCTCCGAACCATGCGCTGCTGAGTGACTGTCGGCTTTCCCCTTTGTTCTAGTTTAAAAGCTGCTCTATCTCCTTTTGGAAGGTTAGCGCCAGCAGTCTGAAGACAGAGACTCCCCCTTCCCCAAAAGGTTCCCCAGTTCCTAACAAAACTGAATCCCTCTTCCTTGCACCATCGTCTCATCCACGCATTGAGACTCTGGAGCTCTGCCTGCCTCTGGTGACCTGCATCAATTATGGGATGTGCAAATATGTTGGTCTCACGTACGCCGAGCCATGCTCAGTCCCCAATCACATGACATCTCCTGTGTCAATATGCTGTGTCCAAGCTGTGCTCCCTCACCTTGGGGCTGATGCTATAATAATCGCGGAAAGCGGGCGCTGACTTTTCAGCACCTGCTTTCTTAATGCGTGCATGGCGCCTGCAAGGGGGGCGCCAAGCTATAAACAAATTAGGGGGTTGCTCTGCGTCCACCGGTTATGAAAACTGACGCTGAGTTTACTGGCGTCTGTCTTCAATGCGGCTGGCTGAGGGGGTTTTTTTTCTGTTTTTTTTAACTTTTAAAGAAGTACAGAAAAGCAGTCGTTAATAGCTGAGTGATAAATGTGCATCTGAGACATACATTGAGGGGTAGATTTTAAAAGAAGCGCGATCAGCCTACTTTTGCTTGCGCATCAGACTCAAGCAAAAGTACGCTGGATTTTAGTAGATACGCGCGGAGCCGCGCGTATCCACTAAAATCCCTGGATCGGCGCGCGCAAGGCTATTGATTTTGTATAGCCGGCGCGCGCCGAGCCGCGCTGCCTAACCCGTTCCCTCCAAGGCCGCTCCGAAATCGGAGCGGCCTCGGAGGGAACTTTCCTTTGCCCTCCCCTCACCTTCCCCTCCCTTCCCCTACCTAACCCACCCGCCCGGCCCTGTCTAAACCATCCCCTTACCTTTGTCGGGGGATTTACGCCTCCCGGAGGGAGACGTAAATCCCCGCGCACCAGCGGGCCTCCTGCGCGCCGGGCCGCGACCTGGGGGCGGGTACGGAGGGCGCGGCCACGCCCCCGGACCGCCCCGGGCCGTAGCCACGCCCCCGTACCCGCCCCCAAAACGCTCCCGACACGCCCCCCAAAACGCCGCGACGACCGGGCCCGCCCCCCGACACGCCCCCCTCCGAAAACCCCGGGACGTACGCGAGTCCCGGGGTCTGCGCGCGCCAGTAGGCCTATGTAAAATAGGCTTACCGGCGCGCAGGGCCCTGCTCGCGTAAATCCGGGCGGATTTACGCGAGCAGGGCTCTTAAAATCCGCCCCTTAGTTTTTTGCATTGCAGTGAATGAGTAATAGCCTCATTCACATGCATTTGCATGTGATGAGCACTATCTCATTCACTCTGCGTCCAACTGCGGGTTATACAGTGCGCTCAGCTGAGCACACTGTATTGCATCGGCCCCCTTGGCAGCAGCCCTAGATCAGAGCATTCCAAACTTTTCATGTTGGTGACACACTTTTTAGACAAACATAATTTCACGACACAGTAATTGTCTACTAGCAAACCAGAAGTTAAAGGTTAAACGAACAAAACGTATTTCGACAATTTATGTATGTTTCCTTAAATATATACATACATTTTTGTGGATTACATAATGTTACACCCACACTGACCCCCAGGCAGCTCCCATTCATTCTCACACCGCTCCCTCCCCAACCCCCAGGCATGCAGACATTCATTCTCACACACACAGACCCCCCCAAGTAGACACCAATTCATTCTCACACACATACACCACACACAGGCAGGCACCTATTCTCACACAGACAGACCCCAGGAAGACACCCATTCATTCTCATACACAGATACAGCCTCAGGCAGGCATCCATACATTCACACATATACACCCCCAAGCAGACTCCTATTCATACACATGCACACAATGAAGGCAGACCCCCCTCTCTGTCTTTTGTCAGCAGCCTCAGAGCCTCTCTCATTCCTCTGCTACTGCTGTCTCTGCTGCCGCGTGGCTATTGGGGAGGTGCTGATTGCTGCTACTGGCACTGAAGCCCGTTCTGCTGCCTCCTCTGTGTAGGCCCCGCGGTATTAAATATTTGCGGGCTTCCACTTCCTCCATGCCGATTTCGTACATTGTGAGATTGGCATAGCAAATGTGCTACTCTTGCACATTCCCAAAGATAACATATGCCAATCACTAAAAAATATATTTTTTTTATCTTTGCTATCTGATCTTAGTTTTCTAATCGGTTGGTCACAGGCTTTTTTTCCCACCTTCCTTTTCTTGTTGGTTTTTTTTTTGCCAATTCCTTTTACATGGTCTTTTTTTTTCTATTTCTTTTCTCTCCATCTGTCTTCTTCCCTCAAACACACAATCAGGTTCTCATTCTCACAGCGGCCCTACTACCGGGTTTCCTCCTCTTCTCAGGCCACCGCAACATGGGATATGCGGCAGCCCATTAACGCTGCTCTTCTTCTGTACACGGTAGATGCTCGTCCTCCTTCCTGCCCCTGCGACTCTGGCAACGTTTTTCTTCCGGGAGCTGTGCAGGCAGGAAGGAGGAGGAGTGAACGTGACCCTTTTCTTCGGGCCATAGTGAGGTAAGCTCGACCACAGCCCCGCCGATCTTCCTGCTAAAGTTCCCTGCTTCCGCCGGCCCTGCTATGTGGACTGGGCGACACATCTTCAAAATGCAAGTGACACACTAACGTGTCGCGACACAGTTTGAAAAGCTCTGCCCTAGACAGTTATACTGCACAAAGATCATTAAATACCCCAAAGACGCTGAAACTGAGGTAAATCTCAGCAGTGTGAACTGCAGAGCCCTCCTGCGGTTTTCCATCCCACTTCCATTATGAAATGTAAAATCACTGTCATCAGAGAAGACTGGAAACACTAGCCCTTTTAGGACAGGCACCAGGACTGGTGCAAAGGAATTGGGTATCCTAGGCAAACCTTACAGCCTTGCAGGCCCCCCTCCCCCCCAAACACAATCAAAATTATGCATTTATGTGATTTTACATGAAAAAGAACATTTGAAGTGCAGTCTCCTGATGTAAAATTATCACAACATGTATATTATATTTACATGCACTACTGTGGTGCCATCCAGAAAACCCTCCAAAAATGCCCTTGGAACCCTAATGGTATTAGGCCTAACATAATGCATGTTGGGTGCAGGATTGGCCCTCAGAAAACCATGAGCAAAGGAATTACAATTGTAATATAGTAAACCTCTTATATATACCAAAACAGCACTAACTGCCAGCACTCAAACAATAACAACCCTATTTATGAAAAGGCCACACTACAGATATTACACCAGGCTCTAAAACACCAACACACATCCTATCAGGAAAACAGAACAAGCCAAGTTGTTATAGATCCCACACAGAAAGGGCACGCTAACAGTCGCACATGCAGAACACAGATACTCATCAAATATAGAACAAAGAGAACATAAAATATAAATAGAAACATGCAGACAAAAACTAGATTGGAAACCTCAACAAGCCCTACTCTGTATGATATTTGGATGTTTATTCTATTCAAAACAGCTGGTGAGTAGAATGACATCCAATAATGAATAATTTATAAAATGTGAAAAAAATCCCCAACACCAAATATTTAAAAATAGACACATCTGTTAACACCCAATTAATTAAAACTAATAAGGATAAAAAATGACCCTGCTTTACATACCTGGGAACTTTCTATTTCCTGATGCCCTGAAATTGTTGTGGATTAGCAGGGAGACATAGAGGGAATTGTTGCTCACACCTTCTCTTCTCTCTCTCATATACGCACACTCACACATACCCTCCCACATGTTCAACCAATACATATGCAGGGGCGGATTGGCCTGTCGGGGCTTCAGGGCATGCCCCAGTGGGCCAGTCCACCCAATCACACGGTTGATGTTGGTCGCAGTAGCCCCATGCCTGAGGAGCCACTGTGACCAACATCAGGTTCCCAGCACTTCCTGCACAGTAGGAGCTTCTTGCTCACTATCGGGTTGATTTTAAAAGGCTTGCACGCAGCAAAACTGGAAGATACATGAATGTCTCGGACCCGATGCGCACCATTTTAAAAGGGCCACGCACAAAAGATTTTTTGGGAAAAAGCAGGGCATGATATGGGCAGCACATGGGTGGGGCATGGGTGGGCTGGGGTTGAGGCAGGATTTCTGCACATACCTATTTATGTGCACAAGCTGTGCGCCAAGGTTCCTAAGCGCCTAACTTTACTTCTGCTATGGATGGCATGTAAGTTATAAAATAATAAAAAAAAAAAAGGTTACTCGGGTTTTGGGGGTCTGGCCTAACGGTAAAAGGTAGGCAAAGTAACAGGGCTGGAAGGCCGATTGGTTAACGGGGCAAACTGGGAATGAACTGAGAAAATGGGTTCTAGTGTCAGCGTACATCTAGTAAAATCCCCCTGGGGGAAGGCAGGGCTGGAGACGGCCGGTACAGCGGCCATTTGCCATTGTGCCGGGGAAGGGACTGCCGGTGCACACAGGTTGCTACTGCTCCAACGAATATGGGTTTTTTTTAACTGAGAGTGTGTGAGTCAGTGAGTGCATGTGAGAATGCATGAATCAGTGAGCATGACTGCATGAGTGTCAGTAAACGTGTCTGTGTGTGTGTGAGGGTGAGAGTGTGAGTCGAAATGAGTATGAAACAGAGCATATGTGAAAATCGGTGAGCATGAGTGTATGTGTGTGAACAAGTCAGTGAGAAAGCATGTGTGTCAGGGACCATTTGTGAGTGAGCATATGAATGTGTTTAAGAATGAACATGTGTGTTAGATCATGTCTGTATATAAGAGAGAGAAAATGTTTTTGCATGTCATCACTGACTAATCCACAATGTCAGAGCGACTGAAATCAAAGATTGCTAGGTATGGAGAGAAGGAGAATTTTTAAAAAAATCTTTTTAATTATTGGATGGAATTTAGTATGTCTGTTCTAAAGTATTTTGTAGGTATTAGGGATATTATTACAATTGTTTGATTTTTTTGTATTAGTGGATACTCTATTCATCAGCTAACATAAGAACATAAATGTTCTTTTTATTAGTATGGTTTTAGTAATAACATATTTTGTGCTTTTATTGTTGTAATTTAGTTAAATTATTGCCTTTTTGAGAGCCAAGACCACACCAACATGTGTAACAGTAGGTCTAATATTATATGACTTCTAAGGGGAAGGATCTGAAATATATACAAATAAGGAAGACGGACTCTCCCCATGCCCTATTTTCCATTGTCCAGTCGTGGTCAGCAGAAAAGTTGGCATCCTTAACCGGCCCTGACTCTCCCCAATTTAAATTTCTTGTTTCCCATGAGAAAATTCAGAAGATATGGTAAATTCTATGTATGTTAGAATAAAATGCCCTCCAAACAATTAATGAGGCGAATGGGTACAATGTTTCTTCCGTTCTAAAGCGTTGTCGTCCTCGTCAGTCTTTTCGAGGGTTTGCCCAGATCAAAGATGGCCACCATATATTTCTACCCCCAACTGCCCGTGCGACAGGAAGGAAACGCCTTCTATTAAGCTGAATCTCTTTGAGGCAATGTTTACCGTGCGGTCGTAAAGTGACGCAAGGAATGCCCGAAATGAATTACGGCACCCACAAGCACATGTCTGTTTGGGAGCCGAGTATGATTTGCCGCGCGAAGATGGAGGAAGCGGTTGCTGGATAGTGAGCGCTCTGGAGGAAGTTGTCGGATATCGCCGGGGATGGAGGAGGCACTGAGACTGGGACGGGAGCGTTCTGAAGAAAGTTGTCGGATATCGCCGGGGATGGAGGAGGCGCGGGGGCAGAAGCTGTCCGAAGAGAACCTTGGGGTGTCTCCGGAGATGGAGGTGGCAGCGGGACGAGAGCTCCCTGGGGACAGTTTCTGCGTATCTGAGACCGCAGATGCTGTGGGCCTTAAGCGCAAAATGTCTCTCTATAGGTGAGGAAAGCCACAGCCTTGGTCGGAGGTGTGCTGCTGCGGCCCTAATGTCGTGCCTCCCCCCAACCCCCCTACCTAATAATGTCTCTCGCTTATGAAGGAGGCGGGAGGGGCTCACGTATTTTACCTATTATAAATTGTACCTATCTGATCAATGACCTGTGCTGCTGTGATCCATGGACTAAGACAGCAGACTGACACCTGGAAACGACGTTATAGTTTACCCTGAAGATAACTTGTTTAGTAACATATTATGGTAACATAGATCACGACAGAAAAAAAAATCAGCTGGCCTGTAAAGTATGTCCAGTTATTCGTATCCACGCTTCACACATATATTCGATTTAGAAACATAGAAATGACGGCAAAAGAAAACCAAATGGCCCATCCAGTCTGCCTAGCAAGCTTTCACACTATTTTTTTTCTCATACTAATGTTACTCTTGGCCCTTATTAGTAACATTTTGGTTCTAGTTACCTTCCACCTCCTCCACTAATGTAGAGAGTAGTGCTGGAGCTGCATCTAAGTGAAGTATCTAGCTTACGGGTCGCTACTGTAACGTGCGGTTGAAGATTTCCCGTCTGTAACGTGCTGGGAGGCACAATTCGGACGCGTAAGGCGATTCAGCAATACAGTCTCCAGTTTCACGCGTCCTTAGCGCTTTTTAAAACAGACACATAACCCTTTCCGCAAGCAGCATGTATATGCTATGTAAATGAACGAATTAGCTGTATAATGAAGGAATTAGCTATTCCCCTCCAATACTGTGACGTGCGCTCAGATTATCTCCTTTGTAACCCGCTATTTTGCCGCGTCCTTAACCTGTTAGTTTACCGCCACCCTCTACTTGGTGTTAGTGTGGTGTTCGAAAATTAAAACGGGAATAAAGTGTAAAAAATGGTGTAAAAAAAGTGTAAAAACATTGCTTACCTGCCCTGGCCCCGTCCGGTCTCCGGTGCAGCCCCAGTCCTGTCCCCTCCTCCCGAAGCAAAAAAAAAAAAAAAAAAACCCGAAAAAGTAGCAAGGCTCGGGCCTGCTACGGTAGTCCCTTCTCCCTTCTCCTCTCCTCCTGATTTCGGCGCTCAAGGCGGCCGGGTGGGCGTGCATTCATCCAGGCAGAGGGAGCCAGCGGCGAAAGCGGCCTCCGGCTCCCTCTGCCTGGATGAATGCACGGCCCCCGCCGGCAGTGAATGAATGCCTGTGCGATTTCGGCGCTCAAGGCATGAGCGCCGAAATCGCACGGGCATTCATTCACTGCCGGCGGGGGCCGTGCATTCATCCAGGCAGAGGGAGCCGGAGGCCGTGAAGCGTTAGGCCCGCGAACCCAGGATACTGTATAGGTGCTCTATACAGTAAAATGGGTTGCGCGGGCCTAACGCTTGCCTAACGCTTCGCAGCCGCGGCATGCATTTGCATGCAATTAGAAGAGAGTATCGGGCGCTAGGTGAAGAGAACTGTGCGTGCGGGGAGGAAGGGTGCGCCTGGCAATGCCACGCTCTTTCTACCGCGGTCTTACAGTATCGAGCCGTAAATTGGTTAGGGGTAGTAACTGCTGCAATAAGCAAACTACTCTCACCCTTATTTGTTTACCCAGCCTGTGCCATTCAGTCCTTGTTGGTTGTTGTCTGAATATAATTCCTCTTTTCTTTATCCCCCCCCCCCCCCCCCCCCCCCCCGCCGTTGAAGCAGTGAGTTGTGCTGGATATTTAAAACATTTTTTGTTGGCCTTTATTGGCATTTTATATATGCTATCAGAAGTGATTTAAAATAAAAGGGAAACATCAAAATATTAATAACAGTAAAAATAAATTGTAGGGTACAGAAGGGACAATATAGAAGACAATTTCCAGGTTTTTATGCTGGGTGATATTGTCCCTTGACAGATTATTTCTAGTCTGATGGCAGGAAACATTTTGCTGCTGTTTCTCCTGTTTCCCCCAGGATTATACAGAGTTTATCCTGCTCATTCATTTGTTGGAAGCTTTTTATTTTCTCTATTCAGTTCTGGGAAATGTATATCACCAATATTTTCTGGGGTCATTTTCAAAAGGATTTATATGTTTAAAACTGGGTTTTACACATGTAAATGGGCTTTTGAAAATTGTTACAGTATGCCATTGAATTGCCATTAGGTTTTACAGGCATAAATAAGAACATAAGAACATAAGAAAATGCCATACTGGGTCAGACCAAGGGTCCATCAAGCCCAGCATCCTGTTTCCAACAGTGGCCAATCCAGGCCTTAAGAACCTGGCAAGTACCCAAAAACTAAGTCTATTCCATGTAACCATTGCTAATGGCAGTGGCTATTCTCTAAGTGAACTTAATAGCAGGTAATGGACTTCTCCTCCAAGAACTTATCCAATCCTTTTTTAAACACAGCTATACTAACTGCACGAACCACATTCTCTGGCAACAAATTCCAGAGTTTAATTGTGCGTTGAGTAAAAAAGAACTTTCTCCGATTAGTTTTAAATGTGCCCCATGCTAACTTCATGGAGTGCCCCCTAGTCTTTCTACTATCCGAAAGAGTAAATAACCGATTCACATCTACCCGTTCTAGACCTCTCATGATTTTAAACACCTCTATCATATCCCCCCTCAGTCGTCTCTTCTCCAAGCTAAAAAGTCCTAACCTCTTTAGTCTTTCCTCATAGGGGAGTTGTTCCATTCCCCTTATCATTTTGGTAGCCCTTCTCTGTACCTTCTCCATCGCAATTATATCTTTTTTGAGATGCGGCGACCAGAATTGTACACAGTATTCAAGGTGCGGTCTCACCATGGAGCGATAGAGGCATTATGACATTTTCCGTTTTATTCATCATTCCTTTTCTAATAATTCCCAACATTCTGTTTGCTTTTTTGACTGCCGCAGCACACTGCACCGACGATTTCAATGTGTTATCCACTATGACACCTAGATCTCTTTCTTGGGTTGTAGCACCTAATATGGAACCCAACATTGTGTAATTATAGCATGGGTTATTTTTCCCTATATGCATCACCTTGCACTTATCCACATTAAATTTCATCTGCCATTTGGATGCCCAATTTTCCAGTCTCACAAGGTCTTCCTGCAATTTATCACAATCTGCTTGTGATTTAACTACTCTGAACAATTTTGTGTCATCTGCAAATTTGATTATCTCACTCGTCGTATTTCTTTCCAGATCATTTATAAATATATAGAACAGTAAGGGTCCCAATACAGATCCCTGAGGCACTCCACTGTCCACTCCCTTCCATTGAGAAAATTGCCCATTCAATCCTACTCACTGTTTCCTGTCTTTTAGCCAGTTTGCAATCCACGAAAGGACATCGCCACCTATCCCATGACTTTTTACTTTTCCTAGAAGCCTCTCATGAGGAACTTTGTCAAACGCCTTCTGAAAATCCAAGTATACTATATCCACCGGTTCACCTTTATCCACATGTTTATTAACTCCTTCAAAAAAGTGAAGCAGATTTGTGAGGCAAGACTTGCCCTGGGTAAAGCCATGCTGACTTTGTTCCATTAAACCATGTCTTTCTATATGTTCTGTGATTTTGATGTTTAGAACACTTTCCACTATTTTTCCTGGCACTGAAGTCAGGCTAACCGGTCTGTAGTTTCCCGGATCACCCCTGGAGCCCTTTTTAAATATTGGGGTTACATTTGCTATCCTCCAGTCTTCAGGTACAATGGATGATTTTAATGATAAGTTACAAATTTTTACTAATAGGTCTGAAATTTCATTTTTTAGTTCCTTCAGAACTTTGGGGTGTATACCATCCGGTCCAGGTGATTTACTACTCTTCAGTTTGTCAATCAGGCCTACCACATCTTCTAGATTCACCGTGATTTGATTCAGTCCATCTGAATCATTACCCATGAAAACCTTCTCCATTACGGGTACCTCCCCAACATCCTCTTCAGTAAACACCGAAGCAAAGAAATCATTTAATCTTTCCGCGATGGCCTTATCTTCTCTAAGTGCCCCTTTAACCCCTCGATCATCTAACGGTCCAATTGACTCCCTCACAGGCTTTCTGCTTCGGATATATTTAAAAATGTTTTTACTGTGAGTTTTTGCCTCTACAGCCAACTTCTTTTCAAATTCTCTCTTAGCCTGTCTTATCAATGTCTTACATTTAACTTGCCAATGTTTATGCTTTATCCTATTTTCTTCTGTTGGATCCTTCTTCCAATTTTTGAATGAAGATCTTTTGGTTAAAATAGCTTCTTTCACCTCCCTTTTTAACCATGCCGGTAATCGTTTTGCCTTCTTTCCACCTTTCTTAATGTGTGGAATACATCTGGACTGTGCTTCTAGAATGGTATTTTTTAACAATGACCACGCCTCTTGGACATTTTTTACTTTTGTAGCTGCTCCTTTCAGTTTTTTTCTAACAATTTTTCTCATTTTATCAAAGTTTCCCTTTTGAAAGTTTAGCACGAGAGCCTTGGATTTGCACACTGTTCCTTTTCCAGTCATTAAATCAAATTTGATCATATTATGATCACTATTGCCAAGCGGCCCCACCACCGTTACCTCTCTCACCAAGTCCTGTGCTCCACTGAGAATTAGATCTAAAATTGCTCCCTCTCTCGTCGGTTCCTGAACCAATTGCTCCATAAAGCTATCATTTATTCCATCCAGGAACGTTATCTCTCTAGTGTGACCCGATGATACATTTACCCAGTCTATATTGGGGTAATTGAAGTCTCCCATTATTACTGCACTACCAATTTGGTTAGCTTCCCTAATTTCTCTTAGCATTTCACTGTCCATCTCACCATCTTGACCAGGTGGACGGTAGTATACCCCTATCACTGTAGTCTTCCCTGACACACAAGGGATTTCTACCCATAAAGATTCAATTTTGTATTTAGTCTCATGCAGGATGTTTATCCTTTTGGACTCTATGCCATCCTGGACATAAAGCGCCAGACCGCCTCCCAGGTGCTCTTTTGTCACTGTGATATAATTTGTGCCCCCATATAGCACTGTCCCATTGGTTATCCTCTTTCCACCATGTCTCTGAGATGCCAATTATGTCTATGTCATCATTTACTGCTATACCTTCTAATTCTCCCATCTTACTTCTTAGACTTCTGGCATTAGTATACAAACATTTCAAGGTTTGTTTTTTGTTTGTATTTTTATTCTGTTTTTTAATTGATAGGGATAAGTTAGAATTTTTTAGCTCAGGTGAGTTTTTAGTTACAGGCACTTGGACTACTTTTCTAATTATGTGCACTTTATGTGCACAAATAGACTTTTGAAAATTGCTATAGTATTAAAATTGCATAGTTAAATATAAAGTTTCCATTTTTAAAAGCTATTACCCTTTCCAGTACCGCAGTATTTAAAATTGGAAAACCAGTGTGTACTATTTTTTTTTTGCTGATTACACTTGTATACATTTTATATGCTCAGGATTAGTTCAAGAGACAGACTGAATGCAAAAATAAAATGGGGAAAAACACTGGGATTTATAGAACGTAAAATGCAATTACAAGAAAAGATTTGGATTTTTTTTTATTGTGAATCCTTGATTCTGTGTGGGGTTTTGTTTTTTTTTGTGAAATGTTTGTTTACAAAACCATCAAAAGGAAAATGTCATGAGGAGAATTATTTGGTGGAAGGAATGAAAGAGGGGGCTTGCGTGCTCAGCAATATGAAATTTGGTGGGGCCAATGAGAGGAAAAAGCAGGCCAGTCATTGGAGAGTGGAGGTATAACTGCATCAGACTTTGTTAAATGAAAACAGTGGAATGACTGCATTGAATTGTATTAGGCTGCCATGGTTAAAGCCTAACTACTCTGGGGTAACTTGTATGGAGCGGCAGTTACAACCCTAAATGCATTGGTACAAATGCATCCAGTTTCCAATGAGACTGGTGTCATTTGCACGGCACAACAGTTAAAACTTTAAAAGTGGTGGTACAGGTGTATCAAGCTTTCAAGAAAGCTGTTTTAATCAATCTACAATGAGAGCAGGGTTAAAACCCAAACATCATTGACCATATGGAGAGGCTGGATGCTTTCAGACAGTCTTGCTAATTTTGTTGATGGTATGAATATTACAAAACTTACTGGTAAGAAATCTGAGGGCCTGGATGTTGAATTAAATTTGGGACTGTAGGAATTTAAAGAGGATGATGACAAAATCCTGGAATAGCCTGCCAGCAGAGGTAACTGAGGCCAGAACTTGTAATGGAATCTGGATATGCTTGGGTTAGTTATGGTAGGGAAAAGGTTGAATCAGGCCATAGGATAACCAGTTTGACACTGTCCAGCCTCAATTCCCCAGACTTCAACTGGGTTGGAGTGGTAACTAGGTACTATCCAGAAGGCTGATTAAAAAAAAAAAATAGGCATGAGCACACTGTAGAACATGGGTAGCCAGACTGGCACCAGCAGGCTAAACTTTCTAGAAACCAAATGAGTCCATGCCAGCAGGTTGACTGGGTACTGTCCGGCAAGGCCACCAGGCTTTAGGAAGCTTGATGTTCGAATAGTAGTCTCTCTGGTTTTGGTGACTGGATTGTTACAGGACTTAGAGGTGAGATTCAGAGAGATGGGGGTAAGGCTGATGGATGTGGAAACCTGGCTGCTTACTTGTGCAGCATGGAGAACCAAGGAGGAAGACAAAACCTGACTGGCAGACTGGCTTCTGCAGAGGGCAGATAGTATATGTCCTTGGCAGTATGGACCAGAATAAATGTGCAGATTGAATGGGTTAGTTGGCCTTTTTCTACCATCTTTTATGTATTTTACTATGCTTTTGGAGTTGGCTGTATAGCAACTTCACCCTCTGGTCTCTTTATGGAAATTGTCCCAGATTACGACGTGGCCAGTTCTGATCCCCTTTCTCTTATTTGCAATTTGTACTCTGCTCCCTGAGCAGAAACATTCGAAAAAATATCCTGCTGGGCTTCCTTTTTAAAGCGAAGGGGAGGCCAGAGTATTAGAGTATGTTCTAAAATTGTGGTGCATTCCAGTGTATAGCAATAAAAATTTAAGGTGGGAGGGGAGAGGTAATGGGCTCTGACACTTGCTTATTTTTGTAAATTTGTTTTGGAAAGATTGCTGGGTTGGTGCCATAGTGGTAAAGACATGAAGATTGTTTATTAAATCATATTTTTGCATAATATAACTACAGCACTGTGTGTTTTATCTCTTGTTTTATCTTAAAGTTGTGAGACCTGTGGCTCTGAAGAAGCAAAATACAGATGTCCACGTTGCATGAAGTACTCCTGCAGGTAGTCTGTTTTTAGTTTTTGTTATGTTCTTTCTTTTCTTGCTCGTGCATAGAAAATAAATCGGGCATGCACTTTTTTTTATTTTTTTTAAATCCTTTTAAGCTTACCTTGTGTGAAGAAGCACAAAGCTACCATCCGATGCAGTGGTGTCCGAGATAAAGCAGCATTTGTTTCCATAAGCCAGTTTGATGAAATGACTCTACTTAGTGGTAAGTGGATGTTCATCAAAGCACTGCTATGCTGAATCGAATCAAAAGTATCTACCTACCCCTGTCTCTAAGAGTGGCAAGTATCAGGTACTGAGAAGAGTTCTTGTATAAGAGGCTGGGCATATGTACAGTCGTGTAGTGATGAATCTAGGACTGTACCCGGACAGGTGTGTCCGATGGCCTCTCATTGACTTACCTTCCACAAATTTGTCTCCACAACATCCTATTTATTTAAAGGTATTGATTTATATCCCGCATTTCGACAAAATTCAAAGCGGGTTATGGTAAAACACTCAAAATAAAACTAAGACACGACAAAAAAAAAAAAAATAGATGTGCCAGAAATCTTTCTAAAAGCTGTTTGTGAACTGTAGCCAACAACTGTAAAGACCTAAGAGGATTCAACTTGGAAGGCCGCCTGACAGAAGTTTTTAGCGGCTTTCTGAATGTGGGAGTGCAGGTAGCTGTTTGCTATTCCAAAAAATAGGTGTGGCCACAGAAAAAGCTCTATCCATCCTCTCTCAGCTAAATGGACTGCTCATAGGGAAAGAATATCCAGCTGTCCAGATTGTGAGGATCATGGCGTATGGGTCCGAAGGACTGCAGCAGTCCATGAGGTCTCAATATGTAACTCCTTTTTAGTGGACTTGCAACCACAGAGGTGGTAAAAACCGTGGTTTCCCTGTCTGGATAATGGAGTACAGGAGGAGGGGGTACAACCTGGCAGAGACTCAGCAGCCAGGCCAGTGAGAGGGAGGAGCAGCTGCAGCCAGAGGTGTTTCAGGTTAGGTAGAAAAGGAAGCAGGGGTCTGGGGGAGAGAATATTTATTTATTTATTTATTTATTTAACATTTTTATATACCGGAGTTCATGTAGCAAAATTACATATCACTTCGGTTTATATTTTAACAGTAACAAGCATGTAAGAATGCGGATACATTAAACAAGGGAAATAACATGGATAAATGTGGGCAAGAAACTGATGGGAAGAGTCGGGGGTAGATGATTGCTTTTGGCTGCTCTATGCTGTGCTTCCACCAAAGCCCCCAAAAAAGAAGAAATCACTGAAAGCAAAATCCCATTTCTTTTTTTCCCCCTTTTACCTTCAGAAAAGCAGAAAGAACAAAATAAGCAAAGAAACAAAAAATTAGAGCAAACCAAATGGGGGGAGGGGGGAAGCATTGTAGGCAAAAAAAAAAAAAAGCAAGTGAAAAAAAACAGAAGTAAATTTATAAGAAAAAATTCTTGTTTCCCCCTAACTCCTAAATATTTTGGCTGGCATTGAAGCTTTCTAAATATCTTTCCATCCCTGCACAACGAGATGTTTCTAGTGCATGAGCTCTAGAGACCACTTATGGCTCTTCAGATAGGACACATCTGAAAAAGGAATCTAGATGGTTTTGGCATCTTGTGAACTACTTTTTTTCTTTTTTTTCTTGTCTAATAAAAGGTATCACATGGTACAGAAATTCTAGTTTCCTTTGACAATGTGTGCCATAAGTTAGCTCTGTGTTGTGTGAAGAAATCCGTCCATTTGTTAATATTAAACCTGCTGGATAATTTCATTGGGTACCTTCAGTTTTTGGGGTTTTTTGTTTGTTTTTTAATGAATCAGGGACCGATATTCAAAGCCAATCCATCAATCTACATAAGAAATTAGCCAACAAGGGCCTCTATTTGAAAATTTGCCACCTCCGAGCAGATCAGTGTCACTGGCTAGATTTAACAACTTGCATTGATTTTAAAATCTCTTGTATCCTGCACCCTCCAAAGTTCAGGGCAGGTAACATAGAAACATCCATAAAAAGAAATTCATAGTAAAAATCAACACATACATATATATTTAAAGAAATAAAACTTATAAAAAATGACAGGCACATTTGGGGAGAGGGGGGGAGGACATATTAACTGATTAACCGCAGGAGTCTGATGTTAAATCTTTGAAGGCTTGATTGAAGAAATGTTTTTAGGGCTTCCTCGAATTCCTCTGAGTTACTAATATTGAGGAGTTGGAAAGGAAGGGAGTTCCACAATGCTGCAGCAGCAGTTGAAAAGAGACATTCTCTCGTGCAGTCAAGACGGGTGTGATGTGGTGAAGAGATATCGAGTAACAGCTGTGATGAGCGTAACGTTCTGCTGGGGGTATAGAAACGTGAGTGTTGCTTGTGTCCAAGGGGAGGTGATGTTATATATTAGATTATGGATAATGGTGGCCAGTCTATATCGAATTCTCCATGTCACTGTTAGCCACTGGAGAGAGAACAAACTGGTGTAATATGATTGCATATATTGGAAGCGGTCGAAAGCTGTGCTGCTGCATTTTGCATAATCTGCAAGGCGTGAAGAATGTTTTGTGGTAGACCAATGAAAAGTGAGTCACAGTAATCTATTGATGGGGGGAAAAAATGAAGGATTGGAGAAAAGTTCTGAAATCATTCTGATCTAAATACGGTTCAATGTGTCATAGCATCTTTAATTTCAGAAACCAGGTTTTTGTAATGTGTGAAATGTGGTTTCATGGACAGAGGTGAGTCAAATGTGACCCCTAGGGTTCTGTACCTTCTTAGATATATGGAGAATTTGATTATTGTAACAGTCTGGGATCTCATATTTAATGCAATGACTTAGAACGAGAACTTCAGGTTTTTGGTTTTTTTTTAAGGTTTAGTGCTAGCCGGTTATGGGAGAACAAACTTTTTATGATTGAAAGGCAAAATATAGCAAAGTCAGCAGTAGCAGTTAATGAAGTTTTCAAGGGAAAAAAGATCTGAATGTAGTCTGTGTAGATTTTGAAAATGAGGCCAAGAGTTGAAAGGTGAGGTCAGGGAGGAGCTGTGGCGAGACCAGAACCTTGTGGTACACCCATAACAATGGTGTGCCAAGAAGAGGAAGAGTCCATCTGCACTTGGTAAGACCATTCAGAAAGATAAGAGGAAAACAAAGAGTGTTAATCCTGTTTCTTAAATAAGCAGTTCAGGCAGTCTTTTAAATTTAAGCAAAACGCTTTATTAGTGAGAGATGTAAGAAAGCAATACAGAATGTTATATAAAACTAAATAAAATCAATCAGGCAAATAAAGTATAAGATAAGATTCTGTAGGGACTAATATCCAATCTGCTATGCTGTCCAGCCAAAAAGTTAGCAGAAGTGAATACCAGACACTGATCATTTGCTCTAGTCACACCTTTATACCTTTTCTTATCTTGAACACACCAGCATTTCTTGTTTGACTATATAGGGTATTTCCTCTGCCTTTCTTTGTATATTACTTTCTTGTATCCTGAGTACACATCCATCACAGTGCTTGATATCTATGTGTTACTTGGCATATGCATATCTTAACGAAGGAAGTCTCCTGATTGTTCAGAGTCTGAGGTTCAATACACAACCCGTCGGCATTTCCTCATTAGGAACAGAGAAACAATACACAACTTATTATTCCTCAAGAGCACCGGTCAAGATATTCCGGCATCATTCAAACGGGTTAGGAGGATGCTATGGTTTATTGTATTGAATGCTGAATTTACGTCTAGTAGAATTAACATATAACAAGTACCCATGTCAGATCCTCTGAGCATGATTTAAGTGCTGTATAAGAGAAGGATTTCTGTATTGTGATAACGGTGGAAATCAAATTGATATTGATCAATGACTGAATTTTTGTCACATTCTGTTAACTGAACTAGAACACATGATTCCGTTACTTTTGTAAGGAAAAAAGTGAAGATTTTGGACGAAAATTAGCTGGATCATTGAAATTGGAGACGTTTTTGCTTGGGTAAAGGATGAACAATTGCTTTTTTCCTGTCGTGTAGCCAGATGGACTCAGAACAAATGGGTATAGTATGCTCGTGCTAGCAGTTGGAGACGGATCTGACGTCAGTGCGGGTGTATATATACCCCCACAGGAAGCGTAGCAACTTAGTAATTTCCGTCTCCAAAGCAGTTTGGAGAGCCTGCACGCTCGCTGAGCGTGTTTCCAAATCTACTTTCTACGCGGACATGAGAAGACTACTAGCAGGGGAGCCCCTTCCCCTGCCTCCTCTTCGGGACCTTCTACGTCAAGGTCCCATACTCCACGAGGATCAGACTCAATTCTCTCTTACGGTCTGGCCATTGAGAGGGCTAGACTGAAGAAAAGAGGTTACTCGGAGCCCGTGATAGATACACTTCTCCGAGCACGCAAGTTTTCCACTTCCCTCACCTACGTAAGGATCTGGAGAATATTTGAAGCATGGTACGACACTCATGGCACCAATCCACATGCGACCACAATCCCTATTGTTCTGGATTTCCTGCAAGATGGGCTTCAGAAGGGTCTCTCCCTAAGCTCCATCAAAGTCCAGGTGGCTGCACTGTCTTGCTATGGTCCCAGGAGGGATGGCAAGACCATTGCCACGCATCCAGATGTGTCTCGCTTCCTGAAAGGAGTTAAGCACATTCGTCCGCCAGTGAAGTGGCCAGTGCCTTTGTGGAACCTCAACCTTGTTTTGGATTTCCTCGCAGGATCCACCTTCAGACCCCTTCGGGGCATGTCTCTGCGTTCTCTAACCTTGAAGATGGTGTTCCTATTGGCGGTGTGTTCCACACACCGCGTCTCAGAGCTACAAGCGCTGTCCTGTCGTGATCCCTTTCTCAGAATCACTCCAGAGGCTATCCATCTTCGCACGGTTCCCTCCTTTCTACCTAAAGTGGTCTCACAGTTTCACCTTAACCAAACTATATCCTTGCCTACCACGGCGGGTTTGAAGAAATCTGAAGAAGGGCGTTTGCTACGCCATCTCGACATCGGCAGAATGCTGCCCAGATATCTGGAAATGACACAAGAAGTACGAAAGACGGACCATTTGTTCGTCCTGCACAGTGGGAAACGACAAGGGGAAGCGGCCTCTCGGCCCACCATAGCCCGCTGGATTAAAGAAGTCATCAGAGCAGCTTACGTGGAGGCTGGGAAGTCTCCACCTCTACAAGTCAAGGCTCATTCTACCAGAGCACAAGCGGCATCTTGGGCAGAATCCAGGATGCTGTCGCCTGCAGAAATCTGTAAAGCGGTGACGTGGTCCTCCCTCCATACCTTCTCCAGGTTCTACCATCTGGATGTCCAGGCCAGGGAGGACACAGCATTTGCGAGGGCGGTCCTACAGGGTCCTCAGGCAGCCTCCCGCCCAGGCTGGGAGTAAAGCTTTTGTACATCCCATTTGTTCTGAGTCCATCTGGCTACATGATAGGAAATGTTGAGATTACTTACCTGATAATCTCGTTTTCCTTAGTGTAGACAGATGGACTCAGCATCCCGCCCAGCTGCCTGTGTACATGGGTTTCACCGATTCAAGGTAAGCCATGTCATCTGTTTCCATAAGAGCGTACACTCTACCAGGTGTCAACGCCTTCCGGTTGGGAATGCTGGCGGTCTCCAGCTACTATCAATCGGTCAGGGGAATCCTGTTTCACTTTTCACTGAGCGTCAGTACACACACATCCATAACAGCTTTTGCAAGGAAGATTACTAAGTTGCTACGCTTCCTGTGGGGGTATATATACACCCGTGCTGACGTCAGATCCGTCTCCAACTGCTAGCACGAGCATACTATACCCATTTGTTCCGAGTCCATCTGTCTACACTAAGGAAAACGAGATTATCAGGTAAGTAATCTCAACATTTTTTAAGATGTGAAGGCATGTAACCTGAAAATAGAGAACGGTTAATGATTTGTGTTTTTGAATCCAAAATTATGTGACTGGAAAATTTTAGTAGTGCTGTTGAACAAGGGTTTAATGGTGAAGATGATGAGTTAAGCATGTTAATGGTTTGTAATACCTCGGTAGTGGTTACTGGTTCAGATTTGGTTCAGAGACTGGGTTTGTTTGTAAGGGGTGTATATGCTGGGAAAAGTAGCGCCAATGTTGGCTATCTTGTCTGAGAGAAATGAAGCAAAAATTTTGCATGAATTCTGGGCAGTCCTGGGAATATGGTTAGGTCAGGGGTACTGACTTAGCGGTCTATTGCCAATCTTCAGCCCTAGTCGGGTAGGCTAGGCAGCTCTGACTGGCTTTAAATCTAGCTAGCTAGAGTTAGGTGACTTTTCAGCTACAGCTTAGCTGCCTATGTTTAAAATGAGCATGCTGTTAAAAAGATCCCCCATACTGAATTGTAGTTCATTTCCTTTGTGCCGTTTATGACTTTCTGTTTATTTTACATGTATCCTCTCCTTCGCAGTCATATTTGAAGAGTCCTGATATTTTGAGTTCACTTGCTGGTACAATTGCCCTTTCATGATCTTGCTCATATGTTTCCCTTCATTGTGCCCTTTTAAGACTAGAACCGTCCCCAGTTTTCACATGGCGCAAGTAAACGAAATAAGAGACACTTTTTTTTTTTTTTTTTCCTTTCCTTTCTTCAAAACTCAGACTATCGTTTTCTGGAAGATGTGGGAAGATCTTCTGATTGCGCTGCCAGAGATGTTTTGCTGCACAGACCAACGAGTTGTAGATTTGTAAGTAGACCAATGCAGATAAAGATTCAGAGGCAAGAGATGCCAACATTTTCGGGGACTGGGTGAGGATATTCTGACATCTCTTTGGGAGGTGCTGTCCCTTTCAAGTCTGAATGAGCCAGCCAGACTGACCCTGACAGTCACTCTCTCCCCTAAAGACTTTTCTGGGAAAAGTGCCCCCATGCCTGCTTCTGTTGTGCAAGTCATTTTTGCCAGAAAAAGAGCAGAGAAGGCAAGAGCTTCAAAGAAACCACTAAAGCCGGGGTCCTGTAAATGGGCTTTTTAAAGCAGCAGTGCTGTGATCAGCCTCATGGCCTGGCTGGAGTAGAGTTCAAGCCTTTAGCCCGATTGGGGCTTGGGCACATTTTGAAGCAGATCTGCTTTGAGATCCAGGAAAGGGGAGGGATACAGTAAATGGAGCTGTTTGACCCATGCCATTTTTTTTTGTACTGCAGAATCACCACAATCCACCCTCACGGGTGTGAACAATCAAAACCTACAGAAAAGAAACGTGAAATGCAATCCTTATATTAATTCTAAGGGGCGCACATCAAAAATGAATAAGTAAAACACTTCCTCCAGTTTTAATCATAGGTCACAAGATAATGAGTCCTGTTAGTAATTTTGTTAATGTATCATATGCAATAAATCAGCCTCTTAAAGAATCACAGACTCGTTAAGTCACTTTAGATTCTGTTACTAAGCTTATCCAACAAAGTTTTAAAGAGTTCAAAATAATGCTTTACCCAAGGCAAGTCTTGCCTCACAAATCTGCTTCACTTTTTTGAAGGAGTTTATAAACATGTAGATAAAGGTGAACCGGTAGATGTGGTATACTTGGATTTTCAGAAGGCATTTGACAAAGTTCCTCATGAGAGGCTTCTAGGAAAAGTAAAAAGTCATGGGATAGGTGGCGATGTCCTTTCGTGGATTACAAACTGGTTAAAAGACAGGAAACAGAGAGTAGGATTAAATGGACAATTTTCTCAGTGGAAGGGAGTGGGCAGTGGAGTGCCTCAGGGATCTGTATTGGGACCCTTACTTTTCAATATATTTATAAATGATCTGGAAAGAAATACGACGAGTGAGATAATCAAATTTGCAGATGATACAAAATTGTTCAGAGTAGTTAAATCACAAGCAGATTGTGATAAATTGCAGGAAGACCTTGTGAGACTGGAAAATTGGGCATCGAAATGGCAGATGAAATTTAATGTGGATAAGTGCAAGGTGGTGCATATAGGGAAAAATAACCCATGCTATAGTTACATAATGTTAGGTTCCATATTAGGTGCTACCACCCAAGAAAGAGATCTAGGCGTTATAGTGGATAACACATTGAAATCATCTGTTCAGTGTGCTGCGGCAGTCAAAAAAGCAAACAGAATGTTGGGAATTATTAGGAATGGAATGGTGAATAAAACTGAAAATGTCATAATGCCTCTGTATCGCTCCATGGTGAGACCGCACCTTGAATACTGTGTACAATTCTGGTCGCCGCATCTCAAAAAAGATATAAATGCGATGGAGAAGGTACAGAGAAGGGCTACCAAAATGATAAGGGGAATGGAACAGCTCCCCTATGAGGAAAGACTAAAGAGGTTAGAACTTTTCAGCTTGGAGAAGAGACGGCTGAGGGGGGATATGATAGAGGTGTTTAAAATCATGAGAGGTCTAGAACGGGTAGATGTGAATCGGTTATTTACTCTTTCGGATAATAGAAAGACTAGGGGGCACTCCATGAAGTTAGCATGTGGCACATTAAAAACTAATCGGAGAAAGTTCTTTTTCACTCAATGCACAATTAAACTCTGGAGTTTGTTGCCAGAGGATGTGGTTAGTGCAGTTAGTATAGCTGTGTTTAAAAAAAAAAAAAGGATTGGATAAGTTCTTGGAGGAGAAGTCCATTACCTACTATTAATTAAGTTGACTTAGAAAATAGCCACTGCTTTTACTAGCAATGGTAACATGGAATAGACTGTTTTGGGGTACTTGCCAGGTTCTTATGGCCTGGATTGGCCACTGTTGGAAACAGGATGCTGGGCTTGATAGACCCTTGGTCTCACCCAGTATAGCATGTTCTTATGTTCAGATAGATATCTCCAAATAAATGTGGTGAGACCAGCGAATCCGTAGGATGATGATGAAGAAGCACTGGACTAATAGCAGGTTAGATGGGTCATTTATGTCTCTTCCCACTATTGTTTACTAAGTTACTGTGTTAACTGACACAGGCCATGCTTTGATCAAAACTCTGCCTCGAGTATTTGCGATATCTATCTAAATATTTCTTCAACAGTCATTTCCAGTTCATAACAACATCTTCAACTTTACAAAAATGGCACACCACCTCCTGATGATATTAAATGTCAGAGATCAGCAGCAGTCCTCGCTCACAAACTGTGCTGAGGCAGGTAATTAATTGATGAAGGAGCAGAGCAGCTGCCAGTTTCAGCGCAAGGGGCGGAGACTCTGATCTTCCATTGGCAGAAACCTGTTGCTGACAGCACAAATGGGAGGAGCCAATGCAAATTTCCAGTGATGTAATGAGCAGAGTATTTACAAGGAGGGTAGTTTTTCAAACAGCTCGTGTCATGCCAGAGCTTCTGCATACTTCCTACCTGCAGGCTTTAGCCTGAATTTTCAAAGCGGATTTATGTGCATAAGCTGAGAATTCGCAGGTGGCCCCGGTGCATGTACGGTCACCCATGCAGAAAGTTACACACCCCCCCCCCTGCAAGAACATTAATGCGTATACTGCAGACAAAGCCAGACGGCCAATCCAGTCTGCCCAGTTACTCTGTACGTTGTGCTGCCAGCCACAGCGTGCCGTTTGTAAGATATCATTCCTTATCAAAGGCAGGTTTTGGTTTGTTTTTTTGCCATCTTCCTCCTTTGTACTCCACCCTGTTGTGGAGGGGGAGCATTCATGGTCCCCTGTCTTATTCATCCCCAGCACCCCTCCCTTCCCATGTTGAGCTTTGTAGTAACCTATATTAGCCAGCAGTATGAGCATGGCTGTTGCCCAGACATCTGACCTCCTAAGTCTACTGCATTGCCTACCAGACAAACAGTTGCATGTTGAGCACCTGCGTTTCCACTAGGACTTGTGGCATCTTATAGCACTCGCTTTGCCATTCATCCTGGCAGCCCCAACTCTTGCTGATTTATATCATTTTCTTCACACCATTGAGTTTTGCGTTGTAGAAATCTGTGCAAGAGACTTTAACTAGTTATGGGAGATACCTTGATGTTATGCTTTTGTAAACTTGACAGCTCTGATTCCTAAACAACATTTTTTGGTTGATCCTGGTTTTAATTTTCGGCTCTTGCTAAATCACATTTTCTGTTTGCAAACTTGCTCTTTTGTGAATTATATTTTAGCTTAATTTCATGAAGAACAGGGCTCGGAAGCACCATATAGACCTGAAAATTTTACCTGTTGGATTCACGAAGAGACGACAGAATTCAACTTTTTTCAGTAAAAAGTAAGTTGAACATTTTGGCTGACATGTTTTGTTGGGATTTTTATTCTGACCACTCATTAGATAAATATTGTTGCTTTGATATTAGGGCCCTTTTTTGGTACAGTGCGAAAGAACAATTTAAACAGATTTTTAGACCACAGTTCCCTGTACATAACCCGGATCAGTCCAGACCGTGGGTTGAGCCTCCTGCCCAGCAGATCGAGACAGACCAAAACTGAAAGGGTATCCTATATCAGGACAGAGCCTACCCTGCAGCCCTTCAGTGTTTGTCTCCGGCAGATGCCGGCAGTTCACCCTGTGGTTCCCTGGCTTAATTCCTTAGCCTTTTACCCTGTTGGGTTTCTTTTCTTTTATTTCTGTCAGATCAAGCAAGTATTTTTATTCTCTTTAAACTAAAAAAAAAAAAAAAAGACAGTTTTGTCAGACTTTGAACAGGCTCTGTCTCTCTCAGGAGATAGCGCTGTCTCCTCGCTCTTGGGGGGGGGCCTAGGGGGGGTTTTAACCCCTTGTTTTATGCAGCCTAGGCTCCCTTCCTGGTGAACCTTCTGTTGGGTTGATACTGGTGGTCCAGTCCCTCCCCCTATTTAGCTACCATTTGCCTCACTATCTCTCGAGACGCTCATTCCCCTGCATTTTTAAAGTTTAAAAAAAAAAAGAGGCTTGTACTTCAGCTTAAGTGCTGACTGTTTTCACTGGCAGCTTTTGTTATTTAACTAGGGAGCGAGCAGTGTTCATTCACCTGCTCCTCAGCACCAGACAGCTCAGCTATTTTTAGCTCTCCTCGTGGCTTTTTTTCTCTGCAGTCATGCTGCGTTCTAATCGGTGCCTGGCCTGCAGGGAGCCTGCTTTTGCAGCTCTCCCGCGAAGGGCTTTGCTCGGGGTGCCTGCCGGATGGGGAGGGCCCCTCCCCGGCAGCGATCAAGCAGACTACCCAAGGGAGGTCCTCTCACCGCATGGCCAGGCTGTTCCCGAGGCGGGAACAGCAGCCATTTTGGGGATCTCTGCAGCTCCCAATTCAGAGCTGCAGGAGACAGAAAAGCCTGACTTTTAGTTTTCTCCACCCAATTTGAGCCTCGTGTGGGCTCAGGGCGAGGCCCCCTCCCCTCCGGAAAATCCAGGCCACATTTTTCTTCGGAATTTGTGCTATTAATGCACAAATCTTATTTGGCTAGTTTACAAGAAGAGCAGGAACCTCCTCCGGGTCCTCCCCCTGCTAAAATTCCACAGATGCCCTCTCTGCTCGCTCCTGCGGCACCGAATGCGCAGGGGTCCGTTCAGGTTCGAGTGGTACCTGGGGGTCCTCCACCCCCGGATCTTCTGGCTCCACCTGTGGCACCAGATCAGGATGTGGATTTGGCTGGTCCTGCCCCCCTTCTGGAGGGGGATGACCCCCGAGTGCTCCGCTTGTTTCAGAGGGAAGAGCTGTAGCCGCTTATTCCCTTCATACTTCAGGAGCTGGGAATTGAGATTCCTCTGGAGGATACGATCGCGGCCGTGATGCCGGCTCACGTGGACCCGGTCCTGGCGGGACTCAGGGCTCCTCCACGCACTTTCCCCTTCCATCCTATGCACAACCTGCTGCTCCTTCGGAAATGGAAAGCTCCCGAGACGGGCTTGCAAGTGGGGAGAGGTATGGACAAGCTCTATCCCCTCCCCGAGGATTGCCTGGAGATGCTTAAAATTCCCAAGGTGGATTCTTCTGTGTCTGCGGTCACCAAGCACACCACTATTTCTGTGGTGGGAGCCACTGCTTTGAAAGACGTGCAGGACCGCAAGCTCGAATTCTATCAAGCGTATCTGCGAAGTCTTGGCCTTAGGAGTTCGGGCAACGATATGCAGCAGTCTCATGCAGCGGGCAAGCCTTAGGTGGGTTCAACAATTGCTCAGCACCCAGGACCTCTCGTCTGCAGAGGCAGAGCAGGCTGAATGGTTGGAAGGCGCTGTGGTGTATGGGGTGGATGCTCTTTACGACTTACTTCACGTACAGGCCAAGGCGATGGTTTCAGCGGTGTTGGCCAGACATCTTCTTTGGCTGCGCAATTGGTCGGCGCATTCTTCCTTCAAGTCTCAGGCACACTTCCTTTCAAGGGTAAGCTACTTTTTGGCGAGGACCTGGAACAGCTTATTAAGGCCTTGGGGGAGAACAAGGTCCATAAGATGTTTTAGGACCGCCCCAAAACCCTCAAGGTCCTTTTTCCCTACCCGTTCCCGCTTCCGGGGTCAGCGAAGGTATAATAATCTAGTGCATGGTGCCTTCTCTAGAGGAAATTCCTCCAGGTCCCAGTCCTGGTCTCACTCCTTACGGGGCCGTCGTGCCTTCCGAGATGGTAATCCACAGCACTCCACCGCAAAGCCTGCCTCCCAATGAGATCTGGCTGGTCCATTCCTCCATTCCAAACTTAGGTGGTCGTCTCTCATTGTTCTTGGAGGAATGGGCCAAAATCACGTCGGACCAGTGGGTTCTCGAAATAATAGAGAAAGATTATACATTGGAGTTTGCTCGAGACCTGCTGGATCTGTACCTAGTCTCTCCTTGCGGCCAGCGAAAGCATTCTGCCGTATGTTAGACTCTTGCCAGGCTTCAGGAGCTGGGGGCCATAGACCCAGTCCCGGTGCCGGCCAGTATTCAATCTACTTTGTGGTGCCAAAAAAGGACAGTTCCTTCCATCCAATCTTGGACCTCAAAAGTCAACAGGGCCCTCAAGGTACCACACTTTCAAATGGAGACCCTGAGGGTGGTAATAGCAGCTGTTCTCTCCGACAAATATCTGACCTCTCTCGACTTGACGGAGGCTTACTTACACATACTTCTGATGCTCACATCGAATTGGTATCTCCGATTCAACATCCTAGGCCAGTATTTTCAGTTCCAGGCTCTGGCCTTCAGTCTAGCCACTGCGCCGCACACGTTTACAAAGGTCATGGTGGTGGTGGCGGCCGTTCTCCGGCGAGAAGGAGTCCTAGTCCATCCTTACCTGGACAATTGCCTCGTGCAGGCCAAGTCGGAGACCCTCTGCAGGCTGGCAGTCGACCGGGTCCTTGCTGTCCTCACCTCTCTCGGATGGATAGTCAGTTTTCCCAAGAGCAATCTGCAGCCAGCCCAGGTCTTGGAATTTCTGGGGGCACACTTCGATACCAGCGTGAGACTACCTTCAAGTGCTGGGAACCATGGCTTCCACTATAGACCTGGTCCCCTGGGCTTTTGCACATATGCGACTCTTACAGAAAGCTTTGCTATCCCGCTGGAAACCGGTGTCGGAACAATTTCAGACAATCCTCCCGCTCTCAGACTCTACCATTGCCGACATACTGTGGTGGCTATCGCTGACACACCTTCTGAGACTCCTCAGTGGATTGTAGTCACAACAGATGCCAGTCTCTCCAGGTGGGGAGCAGTCTGCCAGTCTCAAGCTACGCAGGGATACTGGTCCCCAGTCCAATCCCGCTGGTTCATCAGTCGCTTGGAGGCCCGGGTAGTCCGCCTGGCTCTCCAGTTTTTTTCTGCCTCTGATTCGCCGCAAGGCAGTGCAAGTACTCTCAGACAACTCCACCACTGTGGCTTATATCAATCGACAGAGGGGCGCCTGGTGTCCCTGGAAGCCAGCAAGCTCTTTGCCTGGGCAGAGCATCACTTGGAGCGCCTAGCAGCCTCCCATGTAGTGGGAAAGGAGAATGAACAAGCCGATTTCTTGAGTCGTCAATGTCTCAATCCAGGTGAATGGGAGTTATCAGACTGAGTAATGGATCTGATCGTCAACAGGTGGGGTCTGCCTCACCTGGACCTGATGACGACCTTGAGCAATGCCAAAGCTCCCAGGTTCTTCAGCCACTGGAGGGAGCACTGTTCGGAAGGAGTGGATGCTCTAGTCCTTCCCTGGCCCCACAACATCCTTCTATATGTGTTTCCTCCTTGGCCTCTAGTGGGAAAGATCCTCCAAAGAATAGAACTTCACAGGGGACCAGTCATCCTCGTGGCTCCCGAATGGCCCCGCAGACCATGGTTCGCGAATCTGGTAAACCTGGCGACGGACGGTCCTCTTCGCCTCTGTCATCTTCCTTGCCTGATCCGGCAGGGTCCCGTGTTTTTCGACCAGGCGGATCGCTTCTATCTAGCGGCCTGGCTTTTGAATGGCGAAAACAAAGAAAGAAGGGATATAAAGAGGAAGTTATATCCACTCTGCTTTGAGCCCATAAGCAGTCTACTTCACATGCTTATGTCCGAGTTTGGAAAGTTTTTGAAAATGTCTGCGTGGAATCGGGTGTCTCAGCTCGTTCACCTCCGGTTTCTATGATTCTTTCTTTCCTTCAGAAGGGTCTCTCCAAGGGTCTTTCCTTCAGCTTGTTGCGCGTCCAAGTGTCCGCTCTCTGCTCCCTCTTAGGCACCATTGAGAGTCACGTGGTAGCGTCTCACCCGGATGTTGTCAGTTTCCTCAAGGGCGCCAACCATTTGAAGCCGCCCGTCCAGGCCACTTGTCCTTCGTGGAGTCTTAATTTAGTCCTTCGGGCTCTTTGTGAAGCACCTTTCGAACCTCTCCGTCGGGCTACCCTCAAGGATTTGACGCTAAAGACCATCTTCCTGGTTTCTATCTGCTCCGCCAGAAGGGTGTCTGAGATTCAAGCGTTGTCCTGTGGGGAGCCTTTTCTGCGGTTTTCTGATTCAGGAGTTTCTCTCAAGACCATACCTTCTTTCTTGCCAAAGGTTGTTTCTTCCTTTCATGTCAATCAGTCGGTGGAGCTTCCCGCGTTCTCTCCTGAGAATATAGCGGGTCCAGTTGGGAGTGATCTTCACCTCCTTGATGTAAAAATGCGTTTTACTGCATTACCTTCAAGTTACCAATGACGTCTGGTGGGTCTCAGATCATCTTTTTGTTCTGTGGAGTGATCCAAATAGGGGCAACCAAGCTTCTTGGGTGGTTGAAGGAGGCGATTTCTTCGACCTATATCTGCCAAGGCCGGGCGGTTCCAAAGGACCTAAAGACTCATTCCTTGCGTTCTCAGGCTACTTCTTGGGCAGAGAGTCAATCTGTCTCTCTGCAGGAAATATGCAGGGCCGCTACGTGGAAATCCCTGCATAACTTTGCTCGACATTACCGCCTTGACGTACAGGCGCCAGTGTCTGGTTCCTTTGGTCGGCAGGTGCTTTGAGCGGGACTGTCTCAGTCCCACTCTTTGTAGGGAAGCTTTGGTACATCCCACGGTCTGGATTGATCCGGGTACGTACAGGGAAAAGAAAATTAGTTCTTACCTGTTAATTTTCATTCCTGTAGTACTACGGATCAGTCCAGACACCCTCCCCTGTATTTTCTGTCGTCCACTCGAAGCTCTTTTTGCAGGTTACTGGATGTTTTTCATCGGTGATAATCCTTCAAGGCACCGGAAGCATCTGTTATTGATGACCATGGATATGCAAGGGCGTTCATATAGAGTCCATTCAGTGTTGTTGCAATTGTTTAATTTTAGTGAGTTCTCTGGTTACTTGCTTGATCTCTTACTGTTGTCTTTATTCTTATCTGCTTTGACAATGGTTATACTGAAGAGCTACAGGATAAGCTCTGTCCTGATATAGGATACCCTTTCAGTTTTGGTCTGTCTCCATCTGCTGGACAGGAGGCTCAACCCACAGTCTGGACTGATCCGTAGTACTACAGGAACGAAAATTAACAGGTAAGAACTAATTTTCCTTTATCTTGCCAGAGTCGTGTGCTGATAGGAAACAAAAAGAAAAGTATTTTTGGGTTTTTTTCTAGTGCAGCACTAGTAACTGTGTGTGTGTCAGTGCTGAAGAAATGTGGAAGCTGAGGGCCATATTCAAGACATTTTTCTCCCTGCTGTATCTGTAGGAAAAAAATCTTTATTGAAGTGGGCTCTTAGTAGATTGTGATGCCTGTGTTTTTTGTTGGCCCTTGAGAAAAAAAAAAAAGTGTTGCACTACCCAGGGCCTTTCTTCAGATGAGAACTTTATTTAGCAATTTCAGAAACTCTCCTTATTTGTGAAAATCACTCTTACTATATTCTTATGGGTTTTTTTTTTAAATCGTTATAGCTCATTGTTCATTATTTATTGGCATGCAAGATGTATATAAATGAAAGCATTAAAGGCCAAATCTTAAATCTGCCACGTGCACAAATATCGTCATTTACACACGTCACTGGGCCCTGCACATGCACTTTCAAAAGGGCCAGGCCACGCACACAAATGACCATACATGTATGATTGCTGGGCCCTGATTGGGGGGAGGGGGGGAGAATGTGGTCTAGGCAGGATGGAAGCCAGCGTGCGCAAACTACTTCTGCTCCAGGGGAGCAGTAAGTAGTGAAACAAAAAAATTGTAAGTTTTAGGGACTGGTTAAGGGGGTGGGGAGAAGAGGGAGAGGGCTGGGGTCGGGAAGTTCCCTCCCAGTCCACTCCTTGGAGCGGACTGGGAAGGCCCAATTTCGTCACTGCACATACTTTTAAACAATTCGGCCCCCGTGCTCGTGCTGCCCGCACATAAGTGCAGGAGGTCGTTCAGCGGCGGTCCGGAACCCCCGCTGAACGACCTCCTGCAGTCGATCTCCTGCCGGCGCCATTTTCCATACGGAAAATGGCGCCGGCCATACCATTTTCCGTATGAAAACGATTCGCGGCAAGAAATCGCTCCCGGAACCCCGCTGGACTCCCAGGAAACTTTTGGCCAGCTTGGGGGGGCCTCCTGACCCCCACAAGACTTGCCAAAAGTCCAGTGGGGGTCCGGAACGACCTCCTCCGTCGAATCGTTTTTGTCTATGGCCGCCGCCATTTTGCGGTGGCCATTTTGAAAAATGGCGCCGGCTGAAGACAACACGATTCTATTGAGGGGGCCGTTCCGGACCGCCGCCGTTCTGGACCACCGCCGGATCCCCAGGTAATTTAAAGCATTGGGGGGGGGGTTCGGGAGGGTGGGGGATTTAATTTAAAGGGTCGGGGGTGGGTTTTAGGGGGTTTTAGTGTGCCGGTTTTCCTGCCCTCCCCCTTCCCCCGATTTACGATTTTTTAACGATAAATCGGGGGAATTGGTATTGTATCGTGGCCCTAACGATTTTTTGACGATTTAAAATATATCGGACGATATTTTAAATAGTCAAAAAACGATTCACATCCCTAATAAGAATTGCCATACTGGGTCAGCCCAAGGGTTCTTCAAACTCAGCATCCTGTGTCCAACCGTGGCCAATCTAAGTCATAAGCACCTAAATATTAAATAGATCTCGAGCTACTATTCCTTATTGATTAATAGTGGTTTATGGACTTCTCTAGGAACTTATCCAGCATTTTTTCAACCCATTTACACTAACTGCTGTAACTATATCCTTTGGCAATGAATTCCAGAGCTCAACTATGCATGCAGTGAGAAATAATTTTCTCAGATTTGTATTAAATGAGCTACTTGCTAAATTCAAGGAGTGCCCCCTAGTCTTTCTATTATCTGAGAGAGTAAATAACCAATTTACATTAATCCTCCTGTTGGCTAAGGGAAAATACTGGAATTGTTTTCTAAGTTTACCACTGGGTGTCACTCTTATTAATGAAGGACAAGTTCCTCCATGCAAACAGCCCTTTCAGCTGGAAAATCAACAGTGCCTTGTTTCTGCTGCAATTTTAGGTTCTTTGCTCTGTAAAACTTCAGATTCACGATCATTCCAAACCGCACTAATGAACAGAAATAAAAGGTTAAACAAACAAACAACAAATAATAGAAGGTGATATGAAGTACATTTCTTAAGCTAGCCGGTGGGCAGTATTTCCCTGCATGCAAGTGGACTAATAGGGTAGCCATGCCACTTTACTGCACTGATGCAAGGTTTGGTACCTTGTTGTTAATCACCCCTCTCCAACAAACAAGTACCCCCGCAGAGGACAGGAGTATTCTCTGTATACTTTCTGTACATCAGACTTTTTGTTCTGAATGATAGTTAAGGGGTTATAAAAATAGATTTTTTTTTAAATTAAATATGTATCAATTGTGCGGGTTTTTTTGTTTTTTTTTTCTTTTATCAAAAAACCATGATGGGGCATTGTTTGGTTGTTTTGATTGCATTGTTTTCCCATTGATTAAATGGTTGAATAAGATTTGTATTGAATGTAACATAAGCTTTGAGCTAGAGTGGCCAGTCTGATAGGCCAGATCAGCTCTCTTAGCATAGCCCTTCATCCTGACTTCCCTGCCCTCCGTTGGTGGGGGGAGTTGTGAAGCTCACGCTCCAGCGTGCATTGCAAACCCTGGGCCTCTGAGCAGAATGAAAGATTTGTCTGTCACCCACCCATGTGTAGGGAAGAGGCTCAAGCTCCTGAAAATTTTTTTTTATTTTTTTTTTAATGCTCAGAGCATTGCATTTACCCATCAGACTGTAATTTTCCATGTAGTTTAATTTCTTGGGAAAATTGAATCACAACATAATTTTCCTTTTTTATTAAAAAAAAAAAAAAAAATACACATGCATTGGGGACATATCAGATTGAGCGGAAGCATTTGCTTCTTGTTTTGAATGGAAGCGGACGCAGATGCCTGAATACACAATCTTTCTTTCAGTGAGCAAAAATAGTGCTTGCGGGGGAATCTCAGGTTGTCTGTTTTCTAGCTGCCCCCATGTCTGTTAGGCTGTGGGGATGACTGGCCCACTTGTTCTCTGCGTTGATATTTTTCTTCCATTTTGGCAGATTTAATGAATTATTATTAGCTGGAGGAAAAGGTCATACTGGGATGACTCACAATTGGTCTTTGGACTGTTTTTTTGAGCGAGGTGTTGTTTTTCCTATATTCGTGTGCATATTTCCATGGAAAATTACACTGCAGAAAGCCATCTGTGTCCACCTTCTTGATGTTACCCTGCTGCGATGGAAAATCTAAAGGAATACGTCAGCTTGAGAGAGAGCTTAAACCAATAAACGAGAGACTACCTGAAGGGAAAAAAAAAAAAAGCAAACGGCCAAATCTAGGCATTTTATGGATCGCAGAGCTTGTGCTCCGTTGCGCAGCAATCAGAAGGCAGAGCTACTAAGAGCAAGGCCTCCCGGATCCTGCCTGTGCCAAAGATTTGTGACTCGCCCACACGCAGGTTCATACACTAGGGGAGGAAAAACTACAATGTTTTTGGTGTAACTACAGAAAATTTAAGTTTGCATAGAAGTTGTGATGACTGTGACCGAACTCTGAAACTGTAAAAGTGTTTGAAAGATATGCTACTGCAGCTCTGACGCAGAACATCACGATGACAGATTGAAAAGAGCGTGTTGGAGCAGCACTTCGCTGTGTCTGCAAGGAAGAAATGCTGCCCTGCAGGTGAATATTGCACACATCAAAGAAGAACATAATATCTGTATATTTGAAAGTTATTTATATGGTAATTTCCTGCATGGTGGCTGCCAGGAACTTTGTGGGGCAGGTTTATCAAAATATTCCTTTTGTTTTTTGCTTCGGTTTTTTTCCCATGAAAAATACTTTTAAATCTGGCACAGTTTCCTTAAAGTGCTCCATTACCCTGCTGGGCTAGTTCCCAGAGCCTGGGTTTTGTGACAAGCCCCCGACAAGCAGGCCGATTCAGTAAAAGTCGCAGGCAAGCGCCTGATCTCCCAGTGCGCGCACAGGCCACTCTCCTGTGCACGCGATTCAGTATTTAAATGAGGGACCGCGGTAAAAAGACGCTAGGGACACTAGCGCATCCCTAGCGCCTTTTTTTTTTTTTGACATGAGCGGCGGCTGTCAGAGTTTGACAGCCAATGCTCAATTTTGCCGGTGTCTGTTCTCAAACCCGCTGACAGCCACGGGTTCGGAAACCAGACGCCGGCAAAATTTGAGCGTCTGGTTTTCGAGCCGCAGGCCAATTTTTTTTTTTTTTTTTAAATTTAACTTTTGGGACCTCTGACTTAATATCACCATGCTATTAAGTCGGAGGGTATACAGAAAAGCAGTTTTTACTGCTTTTCTGTGCACTTCCCCGTGCCGGCAGAAGTTAACGCCTACCTTTTGGGTAGGCGCTAATTTCTGAAAGTAAAATATGCAGCTTGGCTGCACATTTTACTTAGGGGTAGATTTTATAAAAGTACTCCCACGCGTACTTTTGTTCGCGTACCAGGCGCAAACAAGTACACCTGATTTTAATAGTTACATGCGTAGCCTTTAAAATCAAGGGTTGGTGCGCGCAAGGCTGTGCAAGATCAGCAGCCTGCGAGTGCAAGGCCTCGCAGCCTGCCTCCGTTCCCTCCGAGGCCGCTCCAAAATTGGAGCGGCCTCGGAGGGAACTTTTCTTCCACCCCCCAAGCCCTATCTAAACCCCCCCTACCTCTGTTGAAGCCCAAGGCAGGCGTAACTCGTGTGCGCCAGCCGCGCAATTCCCCGGCCCGGGAGCAGATTCGGAGACCTCAACGCCTGTGGCCCTGCCCCCGAATGAAGCGCTACTGCGACACGCGTCCCGGGGAACTTGGGGCAGGTTTTCGGAGCGCACTGTACTTTATCGGCCTGAAGGGAAGTAGAGATTAAAAGGCGGCCTTGAGGGTGGAATCGTGGCAATACTCAGACTTCCATGGAAAACAATTTTAAAGAAAAGATGCTTGTACCTTTTTGCAGATACACATGGAGGATAGCTGTTCGGCCTAGCTGAATGCTGGTGCGTGCCAATACCATTCTCAGTTGAGTGAAATAGCAAATTTAATCCATTTTAAATTTCTCCCAGCTATGGCTTTTTTCCTAGGAAGCTATGTTTTTAGTAACATTCAGTATGGTATGTGCAGTTGAGATTTACTTTGCAGACTTCTTGGATTGCATTCTTTAAAAAAAAAAAAAAAAAAAAGTCCAGTCTAGTTGTGCAAATACCATTTTTATTGAATCATTTGTAAAAAAAAAAAAAAAAAACTTCTGAATGATTTTTTTTTTTTTTTTTTTTTATCCTTTGGACCAGGGAGAGGAAGAGGAGTGACCGGAGCCTGGCAGAGCTGATTCTGCTTTCTCCCAACCCTCTCCCGGCTCACTATTCTGTCTCACCAGCTGAGTGGCGAGAGCCATTGTCAGCAGTATGGGCATGCACTCCCGTCTCTGCAGCTCCTTCAGCACAGGTTGGGACTGAGAGTGGTCAGGGCTGTGCCAAGGAGTGAGGGAATGAAGCAGGGTAGGCAGGGTGGGAGAAGCAGGCTCTCTGCAGCAGTTGCAGCCATTCCCTCTCCACCTCTTTTCCTTGCCTTTCTATTCTCATAGCTGTTGGAGGCAAGGGGAAGAAACTGACAGAGGGAGACACCACAAGGAGAGAGTTGTCATGAGCAGGAGCTGTGGAAGAGAACTGAACAGGTCATGGAAAATAGAAAAAAGAGGGAGGAGCTAATCCTAGGGGGGGGGTCCATCCTCCCCCCAATTGTCCTTCCTTCCTCTCCTGTGAGAGGAAGGAAGGACAATTGTTCTTGGTGAGGAGGGCATACAAATTGATTTTTCTCCAGGTCCCACACCTCTCAAATCAGCTTTTGGGGAAGAAAGGAGAGGCAACAAGAATGCTGTGCAGAGAGAGAGATGGCAAATGGTTGAGGAGGGAAGAAGGGGAAATAAGGGGAAAGAGTAGAGACGGGGATAAGATTGCAGAAGAATAATATAGAAACTAAGGCCTAGATTTATCAAAAAGCAGTAAATATCGCATGTGATATAAAAAAGGGGTGATAAAATACTTTCTGACCTGGCACCCAATCAAATTAAATATCCAATTACTCTTGAAGTGAGACACCTAGGCATAACCGTACACAATGAACTACATTTTAAAAAATTTATAATCTCCACAATAAGGCTGCTATAACAAACTACGTATTAAAGAAATGAAGGCCCCTCCTACATCACTGTGACTTCAGAACAGTTCTGCAGGCACTGATCCTCTCGAAAGTTGATTTACTGTAACTCCTTACTATTAGGACTCCCAGCTTCAACTATCAGACCCCTGCAACTCTTACAAAACATCACTGCCAGAGTCCTCACAAATACCCGAAGAAATGAGCATATCACACCGATCCTAAAAGACCTCCACTGGCTCCCAATTACTTCTAGAATTCTCTTAAAGAGTCTAACACTAATCCACAAAACCCTACATAATCAAAATGTTCATTGGCTTGATGCCTCCTTTCGCTTCCAGACCCCTCAAAAAAACCACCAGATCCGCTAACACTGGAACCCTACCTACACCCTCGCCCAAATTTACACACCTACTCTCCACCCATGAACGATCACTATGCCTTGCTGGCCCATCCATCTGGAACGCAATGCCCCTAGAATTAACACTCAAGCCCTCCTCACACACTTTAAAAAAAAAAAAAAATTAAAAACCTGGCTTATTCCATCAAGCTTACTTACCCCTAACACGCCCTCCTCTACCACTCCTTCAAACATGAGCCACGTTATTATCGCCATTTACTCAATTCTCCTACATATCAATGTTTTCTTATAAGTTTTATATTTATATAAATTTATACTAATAATTCATTTCTCCTTATGTATTCCCTTTATATCCTTTTCCCCCCCTTTATCTCAACTGTTTGTTGTAACCTTGAGATGTTTGAATTTTTGAGATGTAGCTTCTATTTTCTAATACCATTTTGTTTATATTTAGTTCTCTGTAAACCGATGTGATGTGCAAACTTACATCGGTAAAAAAAGCATTAAATAAAAACATTAAAATTTTTGCATGCAAAAACACCAAAACGCGATTTGATAAATGACCGTGTAAGTTTGTAAAGGGATAGAAAAAAAGTACATAACAGGTACAGAGGAAATAGTGAAAAACAGTAAAAGAGAAGAGGAAAAGCTTGAGAGAGAGTAAAAGCATAATACAGGAAAATGTTTCGATTTTCTTATTTTAAAATGCTGACAATTTTGACTCTCAGTTACACAACCTTCTTGGGTAGCAGTGGGAGCTGCACAACAATTTTGACAGAAAATATCCCTGCCCTGCATACCCTGTAGTCTGTCAGGTGGCACTAAACAGATTTGACTCTTTTTTTTTTTTTTTTTTTTTTTTTTTTTTTTTTTTTGGGGGGGGGGGGGGAAACAGGTCAAAACCTTGTTCATGTGAAGCAGCCATTATGAATTGGCCCTGCTGGAAGCTTGCACAGTCATTGCTGTGCCTCTGCCAAGTCTCGTAACTTAAAGTAAACTTTCCATGGCTCAATCCACAATGGCTCATGTAAGCAGTGAATGTTGTTTGCCTTCCCGAACAGACTGGGGTAAAACTACTCTTTCTGGATAGAGTTAATCTTGATTAGCTGATGGGAGGTTTATATTTTTTTGTTTTATTGGTTTAAAGACTTATTGGTACTACGCTGCACACTGGGCCAATCCTTATTGGTAGCAGACTCTGAACCTTTTTTTTTTTTTTTTTTTTGCACATGGGCCTAATTTATGAAAATATTTTTCCCCATAGGCACAAACTGGGAGAAAATCCTTTCTAAATTAAGCTGCTTCTTTTAAAGTCTTTTGTTACTCTCACGTGCGCTTTCTCTCATACCAATTGACGCAGGAGCCTTCTGCCATTTCGTTTGGATGTAAGGTCCACATTTAGTAGGCTGGCGAACAGCAAGTTACCCAGTTAAACTGAAGCAGGTAATTGCAGCTAATATATCCAACAGGACAAGTCTACCACTGACTATGCTGGGATAAAATTCCCCAGATAGTCATCCTGGTAACTTTGCCACTCACCGGCTTAGTCAGAGCTCTAGAGACATTATTCCAGTTTGTCAGCATCCCAGAGAACTTGACTCCATGATTCAGTGCCAACAAAGCTCTGGTTTACAATCGCTGTTCCAGAGAGACTCTGGTCTAGGACCACTGCTCCAGAGAGATACCAGTTCGGCACCTCTGTACCCAACATAGACTGTAATCCAAAAAAACATAGTATCTACTGACCACAGCCCCCATGGTAAATGGGACATAGGAGGAGGGGATCTTGAAGGGGGGTACTGACACGGTTTTGTGTGCTATGCAGCCTCGCCGTGCTCTAATATTGTCTGCTATGACACTTCCCCACCACCAGAGGCTTCGCTCACAGTTTTGCCAGCCACATCCTCATTGGTCACACCACACCTGAGCTTCAGTCTTATTTAACCCAACCTGCTCACTGCTTCGGTGCCTCTTCATCAAGTCTTCTTGGCTTCCTGTCTTGCCTTGTGGCCTTTCCTGGCCTCTTGCCTTACCTTATGGCCTCCAGGCCTGCTAGGTTCTCCTAGCCAATCTTGTGCCCTGTTGGGCTTCCCTGTTTTTTGTTGCCTGTCCTTGGCTAGTCCAGTCCTGTCCTTGTCCCATCTTGTCTTGGTTCCTGTCTTTGCCATGTATCCTGTGTCCAGCTCAGCCTGCACCATGATGTACATCCGTAGACGAGCATTACTGGCTCCCAGAACCAGGGCTCAACCTGTGGGGGAGAGGGTTTGGATGGGCTGCTCTAGTCCGGTCCTGCAGCCCTGTACTGCCACTGTGGGGGTGCCAGTCCGTGACAGAAGACTTTGCTTTCTCCTGCTCTGAATTCACAAGTGCTAAATTCTTTGTACGTAAAGTATACTATAAGCACCTAAATCTCACCCCATCCCTACCCCCGCCAAAAAAGGCAAGTCTAGTGGTTCTTTGTCCCTCCTACTGTTGAAAGCAGTCGTTAGTTTTGGCCACTGGATTTCTAGTGTACTGATCTTAGCCAAAGTTGTTTTTGGTTAGAAAATAGCTAAAATGTTTTGCATATTTTTATTTGCCACTTCTCCTCTTCCAGTCTATACTTCCTCCTGTATCAATATAAAAAAATGTCATTAGGCTTCTGTGCATTAATATTTAAATAAATGTAGAAGTTGCTTCCCCAAAACCCCGGAGTGTCTTTCTTTTAACATCGGCACGCTTTCCTTCGCTTGTAACGATTTTTTTTTTTTTTTTTTTTTTTTTGTAACATTTTACTGAGCTGAGCTGGTTAACTACAATCTATGGCCCTTTGTACTAAGTGCAGAATTGATCATTTGCTGCTGTCTCTAATGGGGTGCCTACAAAGATGCCAGAGTTCATATCAGCTGTTGTAAAAAAAAGAAAACATTTTTTAAGCTTCAATTACTTAGAAAATTAAAACCACTTTTACTACCTTCTGATTTTTGTTCGGTGACACAATCTCTTATTTTAACAAGTCTCGACTATTGCAATGCATTATATCTTGGTTTGCCAAAATCTACTATATACCCATTACAGTTTAGTCCAAATACCACCGCTCGTTTACTCTACAATATACCACTCAGAGCATATCACTCCGGTGATATACGGTAAGATATAGGTAACCATCTACACTGGTTACCTATATCTTACCGTATCACATATAAAATACTTATATCTTACCGTATCACATATAAAATACCTATATCTTACCGTATCACATATAAAATACTTAACATTATACACAACCTTTTATACAATACAAATTCAATATGGCTCTGTTCATTGCTCAAAATTTACAAACCAACAAGACAATTAAGATCAATGGATAAATGCATGCTGGAAGTACCATCAATAAAATCTGCCCACTTAGAATTTACCAGGAAGGAAACGAGCTTTTTCTGTCGCCGGACCAATCCTCTGGAATACTATCCCAGCTGAAATTGATTCTAATAGCAAATGTAAAAGAATTTAAAAAGGCTTTTGAAAACACATCTCTTTGCCGCGGCATACAACATTACTTAACAACTTTTAGAGTTAAATGAATTCAATGTCATGAACCCTAATTAATCTGTTTTGACTTTCTATAATGCCTTTTTAGATGTAGTTTATTAGTTTTAATTGTTTTAGATGTTTTTATTTGAAATATTATAACTGTTTTAATTAGTGTTTCTATTATGTATGTTTATATACTTGTAAACCGCTTAGCCAGACAGATACTGTTTTAATTTGCGGTATATAAATTCTTTAAATAAATACATCAAAATACTGTTTTCCATCATATCCCTTACTGTTATTATGCAAATATCATGTTTGTTACCAATAGATTTTCTTAAAATTCATTTTTTTTTTCCTTCTAACAGTTCCCAGATCTGGCCTTTGAACAACTCCATTTTTCAGGACAACCCATATGCAAATTAACCTGGCCCTTATATCGCATATATGCTGAAAAACCAGGCCTGATTTGAAAGGGGGTTGAGTTGGGGGTGTTCTGAGGCCTACATCTGGGACCTGCTGCAGGTGCCTTCATGCTTTTTTTTTTTACTTTTATCCTCTCCAGAAAGTGTCTTGAGTCGTAATAATGTTAGACGCCTCTGTGTCATAGCCAAGGTTTTGTTACTGGATGGTGACTGAAGGTGAGCCATGTCTGAACTGCAGTCCCGGCAGACCAGATTACGCAGGATAGTCTTTTTTTTTTCTGCCATCGTGTTTCTGTGCACGTGGAATGCCGGACATGGTAGTGGACTGTGGCAGCAAGTGGTACAGAGAAGGGCTACCAAAATGATAAGGGGAATGGAACAACTCCCCTATGAGGAAAGACTAAAGAGGTTAGGACTTTTCAGCTTGGAGAAGAGACGACTGAGGGGGGATATGATAGAGGTTGTTTTAAAATCATGAGAGGTCTAGAACGGGTAGATGTGAATCGGTTATTTACTCTTTCGGATAGTAGAAGGACTAGGGGACACTCCATGAAGTTAGCATGGGGCACATTTAAAACTAATCGGAGAAAGTTCTTTTTTACTCAACGCACAATTTAAACTCTGGAATTTGTTGCCAGAGAATGTGGTTCGTGCAGTAGTATAGCGTGTTTAAAAAAGGATTGGATAAGTTCTTGGAGGGAGAAGTCCATTACCTGCTATTAAGTTCACTTAGAGGAATAGCCACTGCCATTAGCAATGGTTACATGGAATAGACTTAGTTTTTGGGTACTTGCCAGGTTCTTATGGCCTGGATTGGCCACTGTTGGGAAACAGGATGCTGGGCTCTGATGGACCCTTGCTCTGACCCAGTATGGCATTTTCTTATGTTCTTAAGTTCTGATAGCTTATGGGTCACGAATCCTGTCCTGGCAAAACAAGAACAAAGATGGTTCCCTCGACAGCGCCTCTTGAATGCTGTTTCTTTAAACTTTTATAGTTCTGTACATTACATAGGAAGAATACATGTGCATATTGGGACACATGGTAACAGACTGGTCGCAAAGATTCAGACTTCTGCTTAATTCCATCCCCTCTAGTTCTGTTCATAAGATGTAACGTTTAAAAAAAAAATAATGGAGGATCTGGCATAGATTCACTTGGAGAAAGCTCCTTGGGTGTGGTTTTATGAGACACACAAGCGAGTCTGTTAGATGTGCAGCACTTCATTCCAGCTGCCTCACGGTGAGCTTCTGCCCTGCATAGTTCAGTGAAAGTGCAGTGTGTACCATTTGAGTCAGTCTCAGGTGCTTGTTATATTAAGCCAGATGTCCCAGACGCTTAGCTGTGGCAAATGTTCTTATAAATTCCTTGTGAGACAAACGCACAGAGAGCGGCATTGTATTGCTGGATGTTTGCTGGTCCAAGCTGCTCAGAGGTTTCAGGAATGGTTCCAGACTTGAGCTCTCTCTGCATGAGATCTAGAATATATATATATATATATATATATATTTTATTTTATTTTTTTAATATTTTAGACACTATTCCCCAGAAGTAAATTAAGGATGTATTTACTATCTTTTTTTTTTATTATTATTTTTAATTTTCATGTCTGTGGTGTGTGCCAGCTTTTTTTGACTTTTCGTATACTGCGGCTGTTTCAGCACTGTGTAGCATGTCCCTTAGTAGGGCCGCTCTGCATAAAGGCAGACTTCATAAGATGAAATCTTGGGCATTGCACCATAAAGACATGTACCCTTTGCTTGTGACTGGGTCCACTTATCAAATGCCTTACCTGTGGCACATACAAACAGTAGGGAGTAGATCTGAACATCAGAAGAAACTGCTATTTAATAGTCATTTACAGTGAAGCTACAGTGTGCATTTCCCAGAGGGCTTTAAAGCTTGTACCTGAGACCACAGAGGGCAAAGTGACTTGCCCACAGTCATAAGACACATGAGTGAGGTTTGAACCCTGGCATCCCTGGTTCTCAGTAGGCTGCTGCTGCTCCTCCAGAAACAGACTAATAGTAAATTTTTAAATCTTCATTTCAATTCACAACTATTTTTATCAGAATCTTTCTCTGTCACTTTTTTTTTTCCAATACATTTTTATCTGTGAGGTATTTTGTGCTGCAGGAGGAAGTAATTTCCCTATTTATCTGAAAATTTTCCATGAATGCAAGGTTTGCAGATCCATGGTTCTTTTTTTTTTTTTTTTTAAACCAGCCCTCCCCCTGTTTTTCTAACTGGTTCCACAGCCTGACTCTCCCCTCTTTCTCATATCTATCACTCATTTTCCTCTGATGCTCCTGTCTCTTCTCTGTTCCAAGAAGAATACCCAGAAGCAAAATAAAATAGCACCAGTAAGGATAGATGTCTAATCTGCCACTCCCTTTTTAGCATGTTCCAGTTAATGCCTACCAGGAGCCTGTGGTATGTGGGGGATACTTAAAATGGGTGTATTTCTCTGCATGCAAAAACCAAGAAAAGAAATACTCCCTTATATTTCAGTCTATGTACCAACGGTATCCTAGTGCCTTGGAAACTAGAGGACAGGAAGCTCGGAACCACCTGTGGAGAAGAAAAACAGTTTTTTGGGTTTGTTTTGAAGGGGGGAAAAACCCCAGAAATGTAGAAATTGATGATAAAGACCTCCACGCTCATGTAGTCTATTGTCATAATATGTGGGGGTGACATTCAGCAGCACCAAATGGACTCGTTTCTCCAAGCTGCTAGAGGTTTTTTTTTTTGTCTGAGCACGAGCAGGGACATGTACTCTTTCTCCTTACTTTTTTTTTTTTTCTGTAAACGTTAAATTTGATATTTTTCTTACTGAGTCTTAGTTGCCTCTACAACACCCTCAACAGCAGTTTTCAGTGCTACTTTTAAAAAAAAAAAGTCATTCAAAGACCATGCTTCCTTAGAATAAGACAAGGAAGGAAAAAAAACCTAGGGTGAGCAGATTACTTTGCTGCAAATGCAGTTTTTTTTAATGTCCCTCATGGATGGTCATGAGCTCTGCTAGTGATATGTCAGGCCATTGTGCAAGGATGTCCCCGTGCTCCCAGCGTTCCAGGGCCCTTAAGATTGAGCAACCGCATAAATCTCTCTGGAGTTGCAGCAGATCCTTCCACAGTGCACCATAGCTTACCTCACCAGGAAAGGAGTTGAGCAGCAGCTCAAAAACTCCCGTCAGGTCACAGCCCTGGGTGTCAAATAACATAAACCACTCTGCTTACGAGAAGAAACAGCATTGGTCCTCAGATCCATTGGAGCCTGCATGGACTAAGCATAAACGCTTGAAGCTCATTGCATCGGAATCTGTGCTGACAGGATGTCTTTTGTTGGTGCCATCAGCGCAGGGTTCACTGGCACACCGAGGTACGATGCATCAAAACATTATGCTGCTTTGGAGCGCTCGAGACAGGGTGCAATAACATGATCAGTGTACCTTCATCCATGATGCTCGCAGCTCATGTTTTCAACGCATCTCGAGGCTTCTTTGCAAGACAGCATTTTGCATCCAATCCTCTGATTATATTACCTTACAATGCACAGTGCAACACTCCTGAAGTGACTGACACTTGCATCACCACAGCTTTTCAATGGGACTACTGAAAGAGCCATCAATACAGTCAAAGTAACATTTCGAAAATGTCCAGGCATTTCACTTCATCTAAACCCATGGTTCCCAACCCTATCCTGGGGATCTCCCAGCCAGTCGGTTTTCAGGATATCCACAATGGATATGCATGAGAGAAATTTGCATGCACTGCCTCCATAACTTTTTATGCAGCTTTAATTTGGCCACAAATGGCATTTAATATATCTGGTTAGCCATTTAGACAGATAACTTCTTAGTTATCTATCCAATTGGCTTTTGAATATCCACCTCATCACTTCCAACATGTATATTATATTTACTTGAAAGGTTTTAATGATCCAAAGACAACGACAAACCTTTTTCCATTTCAAAAATATCAGCAGAACCAGGGGTCACGATTTAAAACTCCAGGGAGGAAGATTCAGAACCAATGTCAGGAAGTATTTCTTCACGGAGAGGGTGGTGGATGCCTGGAATGCCCTTCCGGAGGAAGTGGTGAAGACTAAAACTGGAAAGGATTTTAAAGGGGCATGGGATAAACACTGTGTGGATCCATAAAGTCTTGAGGATGTGAATGAAGAGTAAAGGCATGGGGGGTGGCTTGCAGGAATGATGGCTACTACCTGGTGATTAATACCCTTATTCAATAAACATACACACGGTTAATGTGACTCCAACATTGCTCTATGCTTCAACGTTAAGAGGAAATCTGGGACAAAGGATTTGCATTCACAAATAAGCGTGGGAGTAGCTTGCTTGTTGTGGCGGTTACTACCCCAAACCAATTAAGCCTGATACTTCACTTTGAATACATATATAGCGCAGCTCACTGCTTCAATGGCAGGGGAATGAAGAAAAGAGGATTTATAATAAGACGACAACCAACAAAGACTAAATTGCACAGGCTGGGTAGACAAGCGTGGGAGTAGCTTGCTTATTGAGGCGGTTACTACCCCTAACCAATTAGGCTTAATACTTCACTTTGATGCAGCTCCAGCACTGCTCTCTACATCGGTGGAAGGAAATTAGAACCAAAATGTTACCAATAAGGGCCCTGACCTCAACATTCAGAGTATGAGATAAGTATGAGAAAAATAACTGTGAAAGCTGACTGGGCAGACTGGATGGGCCGTTTGGTCTTCTTCTGCCATCATTTCTATGTTTCTATGTTTGTTACATTGCTGTGGAGCCACTAAGGCGTCTGAGAGCTGGGTCTGTGTTGATGCGGTCGGATGACGCCACCCATGCATAATGGCGGATTCATCCTGCTGTTTATGGAAAACTCCGTTCACAGGTAAGCAGACTTACTTTATTTTACTTTGAACAGTTATTTTAGCATGAGCTTTGCTTACCTCCGGGTCTCTGTGTGGAGAAAGGTGAGATTCTTCCAGGGTTTGAAGAGCATTTTCTGCTTTCTCCGAGAAGTTGTGCCTCATAAGTGCATGCCTGCAAATCAGCATGTGAATCCAGTACTCACTAGATCATTTACATAGAGTAGTATTCAAAGTAATATGTGAATTATGGGAGCTATTTTACCAAAGTAGGTTATAATCAGTCAGTGTACCTCTTGGGTCTTGTGTATATAATATATTGCTTGTCACTACATAATCATTCAGACTACATTCCATAGTTTGTTGTTTTTTATTATATAAAAAAAAAAAAAAAAAAACTTGAGACAAAAAACAAGTATCTTGGCTTTTTAAATTTTGGAATGGATTGAAACAGACTGAGACTGCAGACCTTTATTGCAACACCCGGCAGAATGTCATCAGTAATGGTATGTTCCCATATCATTTCTTCAGGAGTAATTGCTCAGGGTGCGGTGCACTCAATCCAGTGCCTTCTTTTTAGTATAAATCTGTTTATTGTTTCACCAATATACAGAATATCTAAGGTAATACATGTTGTGTTTCTTATACGTGCAGTGCTTTACATAGAAGCATAGAAATGACAGCAGAAAAGGACCAAACGGTCCATCCAGTCTGCCCAGCAAGCTTATGGTAGCATCTGCCCTGCCATACAAGTCACCCCCACACTTATCAATTTCCCAGACCTTCAGAGTCTGGGCCCTCGTTGGTTGCTGTTTGAATCCAATTTCCTTTTTCTCCCTGCTGTTGAAGCGGACAGCAATGATGGAGTTGCATCAACATTATGAAGACTTATTGGTTAAGGGTGGTAATTGCCACACCAGCAAGTTACCCCCATGCACTCGTTTCTTCATTCTCATTCTCTAGCCTTTAGGGATCCTTTGCAACAAAGTACAAAAACATTCAAGAGTTACTTGGATGAGATAATAACCCCCATCTTATGATATTCTTCCACCTAAAACTACCAATACCCATCACCCTACCCAACTAACCTCTACTGTCGCAAACTACATGAAGCAGGAAATCTTTAAAATCGTTTAAAGAAAAATCACATTGAAGAAGAAAAGACAAGCAAAAACTCAGTTCTCTTGGAAGTATTAGATAAAATCATTCATCCCAATACCTTTTGATTGGTGCTATATCCTAGCTAACTTATAGGCTATCTGTCACTTCTTCTTATTTCTCTTTGTGTTTGAATTCTACCATCTTCCTGTTTGTTATGTCATTTCTGCTTATAGCAGTCTGGAATTGAGTCCGGATTTGCTGCCTTCTAGCATCGTTGTTTGTGCTAGCATGCTCATCATAAGGATATAGGGAAATCTGAAGCCACATCATGTACCAAAGGCTCTTCCATTTGGTTAAGGAGTCTCTGAAGGTGGCATGGGTGGAGAGGCACAGGACCGCCTGAGGTCCTGATGCCAGAAGTGATGTTCCTGCTCTAGTGGGTAAAGGATCAGAAAGGCTGTTCTCCTCCCATTAGAGTGGGGTTGTGGTTTGCTGCTGCTGTCTCCATGGGTAAGTAGAGATGTGTAAGGCGTGTCAAGGTTCTTCCTTTGTGTAGGGTTAATTCAAATGTGAGTTAGCTAAGAGTGCAAAAACTGTGTTGAATTAAAATCAAGAATAAGAAATTATGTAGCATGTGTCCAGTCTTGCTTTACATCTGTTCTTTCATCCTAGTGATTCATTTTTTGTTGATGTGAAGAAATCATTTGCATGCCAGTTGCCATAAATCAGCTCAAGCACTTGTTTTGAAGCTGCATTTTCTCTGTTGCTGTCTTTACCCTGATTTAGCTTCATTTATTAACTATTCCTCTGTACCTGTTAAACTATTTGTATTTATTTTTTGCTTAATACATCTGGCCCAGAATGATCACCTTGCCATTGGATCTTCTGGAGAAACTGCTTTTAACGTGAAGGTAGGGGGAGGTGCTGCACAGAGGTTGTGGGGCTCCCTTTTTGGATTTCTGTCCTTCCGCATGGCGACAACAGTCTGACCCTGCTCTCTGATTGCCTCTGCCCTCTCATGCACATGATGTCATCCAGGGCACGCTTTGAAAACGACATAACGTTGGGTGGAGACATCAAAGGGAGGACAATTGGAAATAGTATGCTTCTCTGTCTTTTTGAAAATCAATAAGAGATTTGAAAAAGAGTGATACTATAGTGCAAGAGACAGCACATCTGGCTAGCATTTATTTTTAAGATTGAATGCACATTCTTTTTATTCCCCAGAACCATAAAATATTTTTTTTCCTAAATCTGGATTAATTGAGCACCAGTAGACCTCTGGTTTCTCAGGGCCGGGAGCAGCTTTTTCTGCACCCGGAACAGATATTCAGAATTGCAACCTCCGTGGCTTCTCCGGCACAGTGCTTTCTCTTTTGGCCGCACAGTCACAACTGTGTCTCCGGTGGCAGCAGCTCCACCGAGGGCTCCTGCCCAGCACCCCTTCTCTTCCTCTCCACTCTCTCCTGTTTCTCACAGTTTTTTTTTCTCTCCCATGCCCTGTATTGCCTCTTTCTCTCTCCACCATTACTCGTTCAGCATTCCCCTTTCTCTCCCCCAGTAGCATCCCTGAACTCTCCCATCCATTCCTTGTCTAGAAGCTTCCCTCCTCTCCAATTCCTGCCCAGTTTCCCCTCTGTCCCCCCAACCACCTGTTCAGCAAGAGACGTAACCCCTCAGCCCAGCAGCAGGAGCCCCTCTGTCATCCTACTCAGCTGCATACTCCTCTCCCTGCAGCCCCTTTCCCTCCACTCCTCTGCCTGACCATGGCAGCTCCTTCTCCACTGCTCTCCCCCCTCCCCCCCCAACCTTCTGCCTTTCTTTGGCTGCCCCCTTACCATCTCCTCCTTCCATGCTCCTTGGGCTGCAGTGCTGTAGATCTCCCTACAGCAACAATAGCTGCAGAAACTTAAAATCAGCACAGGGCCTGGTGGTTATGCACCTGAGGCAGGCCTGACCCTTCTCCCGCAAAAGCTTATTCGTTGCAGTATCCTGAATGGCTAAGGGCCTCCCAGGTCAGCCTGGGCAACCACTTCTTTTGCGTCCTTCAGCCTCGCGCCCTCTCCCTAATTCATTTCCAAGCCCTGAGATTTTGGTAACAAAACTCGGCAATCATTATATCCCCACCACAACCCTGCCAAGAACGATGGTGAAAATGACATAATTGGGCATCATACTTTTAAATATTAAACTTTGTTAGGTGTGTGTGTATATATACGCATACACGCACACATAATACAGATTTCTTTCAGAAATCATGCCACAGTATCTGGTAAATGTGTCATCTGTAATTTTTGGAGATAGACCACAAAAAAGAAAATCCCAGAAAATTCCTAAATGTCTCGTACTCGACTGAGTGAAAAAAAATCTCTGAAATGGCTGGCTAGACTGAACTGGAATTGTTTCCCCTTGCTGCTCCTTTAAATTGTTGCCACTTCAGTAACTGACAAAGTCCCTCCATTACCAGACACTTTACGAAGTAACACAAAGCCCTGCAAAAAGTCACTCAGAAACTAAACATAGAAACATGATATTTATTTATTTAACGCTTTTCTATACCGATCTTCATGGTTGGAAGACCATATCAGACCGGTTTACATCGAACAGGGTAATAGTAACAAACAACAGTAAAAATAGTAAATAATAGTAAAAAACCGGAAGAATAAAGTTACATTTAACAAGGTTGGTAAACTTGGAGCTATATACTGTTGGAAGGAAAAGGCATAGGAGCGCAGTAAACCAGAAGTGTAAACAATATGATAAAGGGTCTTATTAAGTGCTGGAGGGGGTATAGTGATTCATAGTACAAGATGATGTTCGGTCGTCTGGTGTGTAGCCGGGGGATCTGAGAATGCTTGGCGGAAAAGCCATGTCTTCAGCTTTTTCCTGAATGTTAGCAGGCAGGATTCCAGCCTAAGGTCTGGTGGGATGTTGTTCCAGGCAGCTGGGCCTGCTGTAGAGAAGGATCGGTCTTTGGTCGAGATGAGGCGTGTTGCTTTGGAAGGTGGTGCTTGTAGGGTTCCTTTGTATAGTTCTCTTGTTGGTCGATTGGAGGTATGGAGTTTGAGAGGGTATTCCAGGTCCAGATGAAGGTGATTATAAATGGATTTGTGGATTATGGTGAGCGATTTGTGGAGGATTCTGAAGTTCACTGGAAGCCAATGTAAGTTACGGAGTATGGGTGAGATGTGTTCTCCACGTTTGGTGCTGGTTAGAAAAAGATTGTATGGCCTATCCAATCTGCCCAGCCAACCAATTAATTTAGCTTTGTAATTCCCATCACTTCTTTAGAGATCCCCTGCATTTATCCTGTGCTTTTTTTGAATTCTCCACTGGGAGGCTGTTCCATTTATTTCCCCCCGCCCCCCTGTAAATATTTCCTAAGATTACTCCTTAGTCTACCCCCGTTCAACCTCATCCCATGACCCTACTTCCTGTGCATGGAAACCTTTGCTTTATTTGAATGTCTCTGTCATATCTCCCCTAACTTGCCTTTCCTCCAGTGTGTACATGTTTAGATCTATAAGTCAGTCCCTTGGTCTGACCCAGCATGGCAATTTCTTATGTTGTGTTCTTATCCCCATATGCTTTAGAATGACGACCACTGACCATTTTAGTAGTCACCCTCTGGACTGACTCCATCCTGTTTATATCCTTTCGAAGGTGCAGTTTCCAGAATTGTACACAGTATTTCAAGTGAGATCTTACCAGGGACCTATAAAAGGGCAATATCACCTCCCTTTTCTGCTGACCATGCCTCTCCCTGTGCAGCCAAGAATTTTCTGGCTTTTTCGTCACTTTATCTACTTGTTTGGCCATCTTAAGATCATCAGATACAGTTACTGCCAGATCCGGCTCTTTTGTGTTTAGAAGAATTTCATTTCCAGTACTGTGTCTTTCCATTCGGCTTTTGCATCCTAAATATACTGCTTTGCATGTTTTTTAGCATTAAATCTTAGCTGTCAGACCTTAGACCATTCCTCAAGCTTTACTAGATCCCTCCTCGTGTTTTCCCATACGTTCCTGGCTGTCCAAACCTGCCATACCAAAACTGTATGAATTCTCAAACAGCATTAACTGTATGAAAATTCAATACTGCAAATATAACACCTGACCCTAAAATACCAATACAACTTCTAGGTGGCAAACAGATAAGGCTGGACTGCTACAGATCCTACATAGAACCTATACACTAGCAGAATACCGCACCTTGGTCTCCCATATAGAATAATGACACAAATTTGAATAAAATCAGGCAGACAGAAATTGAATTCTTTCTTCTGCTATCCCCTCCAGCTTCTCTCACACACACCCTCTTCCTCACCTCCCACCCCCCCACCCTTTCTGGTTTCTGTTCCCTGAGGGAATGGAAGGGGAGAACAAGGAAGAAGAGAGGCTGCCTTAGGGAGTGGATGGCCCTTTTTTTTTTTTTTGTTACTTTGCACTGTGCTCTGTCAGCTCTAGGCTCACCCCCCTCTAAGTCTCTTCCTTTTATACTGCCTGGGAAGGGTGGGGAGGGGCTGGAGCAGAGGGTTATTCTCTGCTGCCTGAGATTCTGGGCGCTGACCAGATTCATCATCGGAGCAGAGGCTGTGTGTATGGCCACAGGTAAAAGCATTCATGCTGAAGATGCACTTCCTGGCCCTGAGCTCCATTCTTGTTATCAGACTCCCCTGCTGGTGTATGGAAAGCAGAAAAGATTCTCGATTTTTCTATTTCCCGTTGCACATAAGGGAGGACCACCATAGTGTACTTCTGTGTTTGTAATAAGATTGCATGAGAACAATTTTCTAATTCTTGTATTTTGCCCCTAAAATGTTTTTCAGATAATTTTGTGACCATACACAGGAATGTTCAAAGAGGAAAAAGTCTTTATGAGAACATCTTTTAAAAGAATGTTCCAAGGAAGTAATTACCAGAATAAAATATTCCTTTGAAATCCCTTTGTATGGTGTAATTACGTTTCCTTTGCAAATATAAACCTTTGTTTAATGATGAGTATGATAGAAGACTTAAAAGCCTTGGTGGCAGTTGTATAGCATTAGTCAATAATCCAACTTTTCTCTTGTAGAAACAAGCTAGTAAGTGTCGTAGCATTAATTTAGTATGAAAGCAAATACAGAGGTTGTGAATCTTTCAAATTAAGATAGATCAAAACAGAATCCTAATTTTGATAAGTGAGATGGAAAAGTATTCATTGCTAAGGACTGCAAGTTTTATAAGCTCGTAAATATCTGATGGTGGGAGAGTGAATGGACACCTTTCTGTGAGAAGTCACAAGCTTTTTTTTATAGCTTTGTGACTCAGTCTATAAAACTGGATTTATTTTACTTTTTCTTGTGTTACTAGAAAGTGATCGGTGAGTCATTTCTTCTGGCCCTTCACCTAATGTTTTCTTCCATATTTGTCCTGCTAGCAAACACTGTGATTGTATCCTCTCTCTACAGAGTTAAATCCAAAAGAAATCTGAAGTGGTTTAAAAAATATAGTGATATAATTTTAGTCCAAATTTAAATTGTTTTTACAGACTTAAAGTTTAAAAAAAAACAAAAACTTGCTTGAAAGCCACCTCAAGCCTTTGTGGTTGAGGCCTGAGTTACTACAGATACAGAAAAACCTACTTCCGAAGAACGGTATTGAAACATAGGGACTTTCACCCTATTGTGTTAGTATCTAACTGGGAGTGGGATTGGGATGGGGGAGTCTGCTCAGAAAATCTTTGGAGGCAATGATTTTGGATATTAAGAAAGATACTGGTAGTTGATGTGTGTTCATTAATGTGGAAATGGGAGGAATGTTGCTTATTAAAGTTAGCCTATATGTTCCGAATGTTGATTAGAGACAGTTTTTTGATAGACTTACGGAGCAATTGGTTCCTTTTGATAAGGATACTTTACTTGTAGGAGGGGATTTAACCTAACCTTAAAACCTGAGGTGGGCAATTCTGCTCTCCCAGGATTGGCCTTGAAGAGGCATAGACCTAAATTGTTAACTATGCTTAAGACTTTGACTCTCAGATGTTTGGAGAGTTCTTCACCCATGTAATATATTGTAGGACTGACTTTACACTGGTAGAACTCACTCTGGGTGAGGTGCATGGAGCAGATAGCGCGAGTCATACTTGGTCTGACCATGCCCCAGTTTGAGTGAAATTTTGGACTATTCACACAGCTAATTTATGCTGGTTTTTGGCATACATTTTTCAACTCATACACGAGTATATACGCTATTTTCAAACACTCCTGGTGAAGTTCCTAGGAATATGCTTAAAATTCAAAAGAAATTTCTTAATTCTGTCTGGAGGCAGAGACCTCCTAGAGTGAGAAAAGAGACATTGTACTGGCCTAGGGACATGAATGGGCTAGGGGTACTCAAGGTTGAAAACAACTATTTAGCTTCTTAGCTTAGGGTGTTGGCAGATTGGCAGGATAGATGTTCAATGCGCTCTTACCTATTGCTTCATCCTACAAGTGTATCTAGGCAGTACCCCGATGCAGGTATATCCATGGCTAGTGAAAAGGATCGTGGTAGAAGGGGTTTTACTTAACCCATATTTGAAGCATACATTACGATTTTGGGATAGATACTACCAAAGATGGTCTTTGGGGGCATTGCTCTCCACTGACTCTTATTGGACATAATAAGGGATTTTGACTGGATTTGGAAGTAGCTGTGTTTCAAAGTTCGGAGGTGCAGGAGCTTCACTGTTGGGGTCAACTTTGTGCCAAGAGGGTAGTGGTGAGCATTGTGGAATTAAGAGAGAAGGTCTCTGTACCTAATTTGGATTTATTTGCATTTTTCCAAATTACACATTACTTAGAACATGAAGTAGGAAAAATCTCTCTGGAGTTGCACGTAGTGTGTGTTAAAATTTTGTGCTCCAAGCCTACTGCCTCTAAGGGCTTTAACTAAAATCTACAAATTTTATTTATTTCCTGTTCTTCGGATAAGCTTAGGCATGAAATATCTTGGGAAAGGGATCAATCTTCATTTTTCTTTGGAAATTGAGGCTATACATTTTTTCAGGGGGCTAAATTCTCTATTTCTGTGCACTTAGCAGAGAATATGCTTAAGGTTTTTTGTAGGTGGTTACATAAATTCTATACTTAGGTGCCAGGCACATGCTACGGGGCTGTGGACAGGAGGAGGATTCCTTGGGGCATATTTGGTATAACTGTAATGTGATGTGATTTCTCAGTTTTGGAAAGAAATTAAAAAAATTCATCCATACATTGGAGACCTTAAACACAGTTGGAGTATGGGCAGGGGGCAGCAGATGGAGAGCAGGGAAAATATTTTTCCTTTATCTTTTGGTTCTTGCTCATGTTTGTCTTGCTGAACTTCTATATGCCGCAAATAAGTATTATTTGCACTGTTTCTGTACAAGTTATTGGTAACTCTTTAAGAATTTAAATAAGAGATGAACATGATGCTAGGTATAAGACATACGATCACGGGTATCTGAATCTTTCCTGGTACTTGTGCATTGTATAGAGTTTGAAAGTGGAAGCATGTTTGCCAGTTGTACCAACTGTGATCACTTTCTTTTGAAGGGAAACTCCATGTGCAAAATTAAAGGTGGGTTATTGTGCTGCCGGGTGATGTACTATCCTGGCTAGACCACCTTTGAGACAGTGTGCTTTACTACTTTTGCTGGGAATATACACTGTGTGTGGACAGGAACAGCTGGCTTGTGACATCACTAACTGTGCCAAAATTTCGGTTTAAAAAACTGTATTAAGAATAGTGCAAGCTAATTTTTGCTTTTTAAGAATCAAATTTTTACAAAACATTGTTTGAAAAGAGAAGGTATTTAGTCTGAATTGGCAGTTGTGCCATTAAATCATTCTTATGCATGATACCGATATATTGCTAGCACTGCAGACCAGTGTAAGTTTTTTTAAAAATGGTATTTAATCTTTCTTCAAAAAATTTTTTTTATATTCCTTGGGTTTTATCAGGTTTAACCCTAAAGCCACAGGATCTGAAGAGGATGAATGCTGCAACAACAGGAGTGCCTTAAGCATAAATGCCATGCTGGGTCAGATCAAAGGTCCATAAAGTCCAGCATCCTATCTTTGACAGTGGCCCAATCCAGCTCACAAATACCCAGCAATATCTCCCTCCAATCCTCCTTGCTCATAACCAGGAATAAGCAATGGCTTTCCCAAATGTACATGACTAGAAATAGTTTATGGATTTTTCCAATCATTAAACATATGTAAAGGTGCAAAATTTGTTTTAGAAACTTTGTTGTGCTATATAATAATCTACTGTCTTTTTGGCTGCAGTCAGAATTGTAGCCCACTGTAAGCAAAATCACTCAAATCACCTACCAGTTCTGCAAAACAAAACCTTATCCCCTATTACAAATGTTTTCACCAAGCCCAAAAATGTTTTTAAAAATGTGCATATCAGGAAAACATGTTGATTCACTCGCAAAAGGTGTACTTATCAGAAAAGTGGTTGCTTAAACTCTTCTCTACTGTCTTCCACTGTACATAATGCTCCCGTAGCCTGCCGGACATGGCCAGTGTTTCATCGATAAACTACCTTCATCAAGGGTCTAGGAGATTTTAATAAAACAAATATAAATGTAGTCAGCGAAGAAAACTAATTCAAGAAAAATATGCATTCCACAAACTTCAAACATTTTACCTCTTTCCAGTCTGCTCATATATAGCTTTTCAATATGATGGTACAACGCTGTCAGAAAAGCCACACTATAAAAGCCAATAAGCATATAGGTAGAACTAATCAGGGTTAAGCTTGCAAAGCAAACCAATTCCTCAAAATGGCATTGGTTGTAAATCTTTAACTGGCCAGTCGATTTTTCTTTATTCAAACCTCCTGGATGGACTGTATTTATTTAATTTATAAATCCATTTCTCATCGAACATTGAAGTTCTATTGATTTGTCAAAGGAAAGAGGCTCCATTGGTTGAGTAATGCTCATCATTATTTTGAGGAGCTTAAGTTTTCCGTGCTTGAGAATCCTCGAGTTAATTCTCATGGGGGGTAATCGTGACTTAATTCTTCTTAGGAAGGAGCACTTTTAATATATTTTTGATGATTTGACTAAAGATGTTTGCTTTTAGGATTTCCTGTAGAGTTTTTACTGTAATTCCTGGATTTTTTTCTTCTAAGAACTTGTCTAATCCTTTTTAAGCCCAGCTACACTAACTCTTTTCACCACATCTTCTGGCAGCTAATTCCACAGTTTGTGTGTGCTGAGTGAAAACATACTTTTCTTTGATTTGTTTTAAATTACCCATTGGCTTCATGGCATGTCCCCTAGTCCTAGTACTATCTCTTCTCAGTTGTCTCTTCTCCAGGCTGAAGAACATCAACTTATGTAGCCTCACTTCATAGGGAAGCCATTCTATCCTATCTATCATTTTGGTTGCCCTTCTGTTATTTTTCTAGTTCTGCTATATCGTTTTTATGAGATGGGGCAACCAGAACTACACACAGCACTCCTCCAGCACACCCTCCAGGTGGTGATCACAGGACCCTGGACTCTTTAGGAAGGAAGGTCTTCCAAGGGTCCATGCTGGCGGCCCGGATTGCATGTTACCAGCTGTATATGAGCCAATACTCCAAGAATCTCTGGAAACAAGTTCAGGATCTGGTTGAGCGCCTCCCTCAACAGTTCCAGGAGGTCTTCCTGAAAATGATCCAGCAAGGATTGGAATGTGACAAGTATGAGGTCAGGTCGGTTTGCAGTGTCTTTGAAACAGTGGTGAGGCATAGGAACTCGACATGTGGCCTGGCTTTGGGTTTCAGACCTCTGGCCAGAAGTGGAAGAGCGCATTGCGGACCTACCTTATACAGGGGGAAAATCTCTTTGGAGACAAGATCAAGGAGGCGGTAGCATGGCTTAAGAATTACCATGAAACCCTTCAACATCTGTCTGCCACTTCCTTGGACCTGCAGTCTGTGGATAAAAGGCCATCACAGCAAAGCTCGAGGTGTTGCTTTTACCGCCCGAGGAAGTATTATCCTCCAGCTAGTAGAACAAGGCCTTAACATGTGCCAGCTAGACTACGAATGAGGCAGCTGTGCACCCATCAGCTGCCACCAGCCCCACAGCAGAGCCCTGCTACAGGGTTTTGACTGGCTGCGAGGGAGCTTGAGCCAGCAATACGTACCCACGACGAACAGCCCCCCCAGTGGGAGGCAGTCTACAAAGCTTTGCAGACCGTTGGCTCGGACATCTTGAACCAATGGGTCCTATCCATTGTTTGGGGATACAGATCAGACTTCTAACGGGCCCCCCTGGAGTCCCCTCTGTGTCCATCTTGGAGATTTTTGACAAACCAGGTACTTAGAGTAGAGCTCTGCCCTCTTAATGGCCCAAGTGGTCGAGCCTGTCCTGCCAGATCAACAAAACAGCAGGTTTTACTTGAGGTATTTCCTGATTCCCAAGAAAACAAGGGGCCTTAGTCCTATCTTGGACCTGAGGGCTTTGAACAGGTTTCTTGTAAGAGAAATGTTCAAAATGGTTTCATTGGGTGCCCTAATCCCTCTCCTGAGGAGAGGGGGCTGGCTTTGCTTTCTTGACCTAAAGACTCCTACCCTCGTATTGCAATCTCTCGCAGTCATCAAAAGTACTTCCGGTTCCTGGTGGGAGAGGAGCACTTTCAATATCAGGTGCTGCCTTTCGGTCTTTCATCCGTGCCACGTGTCTTCACAAAGTGCCTGGAGGTAGTCGGAGCATATCTCAGGTTGCAACGAGTGCAGGTCTTCTCCTACCTGAACAATTGGCTCATCAAGAGTGACACCATACAGGGGGGCATTATAGTCTCTCCAATCTACCATCCAGATCGTGGAGACCTTGGAGTTTCTGATCAACTACCCGAAGTCCCAGCTGGTTCCATCCTGACGCTTGGACTTCATTGGGGCCAAGTTCGACACGGCCCAGGGCAAGGCGCTTTTGCCCCTGGACTGAGTGCTGACCCTGGTATCCCAGGCCCAGGCAATCTCTCGGAGCCACCAAGCCTCTGAGCACAAGCTCCTGCATCTCTTGGGGCCCATAGCAGCGACTGTTCCTGTTACACCATTTGCTTTGCTCCACATGCACAAAACACAATGAACTTTGTGCTCCCAGTGGCATTGGGCCACCCAGGACCTTCAAGCATACATCCTAGTTACCACACCACTTCAAGAGTCCCTATAATGATGGGAGACACTGTCCAACCTAGAGGTGGCATTCCTTTATAGGTTTCTCCGCCTCAGGTCACTGTCACTAAGGATGCTTCCCACCTGGGTTGGGGTGCCCATGTCTGAGATCGCTGTACCCAGGGTCGATGGTCCATGGAACTCTGGGAAATTTGGTATGCTCTGGGAGTGTTCTGGGAGCACCTGATTAACAAGGTAGTCCTGGTTCAAACAGACAACCAAGTGGCAATGTGGTATCTGAACAAACAAGGAGGCATGGGCTTGTTCCTCCTCTGCCAGGAGACTGTGCAGATCTGGTCCTGGGCGCTCTCGAGGGCATCCTCCTTTGAGGCATATACCTGCCAGGGACCGAGAATGTGACAGCAGATGCTCCAAGCCATTCGTTCCGCCCTCATGAATGGTCCCTAAAACAGGAGGTTGCTGCTCGGATCTTCTGCCTTCCCCGTGCAACAAGAAAGTGCACCAGTTCTGCACCCTGTTCAGGATGGACAGCAGGCTGGCCTCTGATGCCTTCACTCGCCATGGGGGCTCCGGCCTCCTATATGCATACCCACTGCTTCCACAGATATCAAAGACCCTTCTGAAGCTCCAGCAGGACCAAGGGACCATGATCCTCATTGCACTGTATTGGCCACAGCAGATCTGGTTCCCACTACTACAGGATCTGGCCTCCTGGGCCCCGATATCTTTGGGGACCTCTCCGAACCTGATCACATGGGATCAAGGCAGGCTGCGCCATCCCAACCTCCAGCCCTTGGCTTTCACAGCTTGGATATTGACCAGATGACCCTGCAGAACCTGGGCGCCTCAGCTTCTGGTAAAATCCAGAAAGCCTTTCACTAGGAAATGAGCTGTGCCATGACTCAAGTTGCAGTCCGGCCTGCATGTAGCAGAAAGATATACAATCCTTTAGCCAGTTGGACAAGGTCTGCTTGGACACTGCAGCACCCAACCTATTTCTGTCAAAGGATAGAAAGAGCTGTGTAGACTGCCCGTGGGCTGCTGAATGGTCCAGGTAGAAGGCCAGGGCCCTTTTACAAATCTAGTGTGTGCAGGGCCCACACACCCTTGTGGGAATGCAGCCTTGGAAAGAAGGTGGGCAGGATGTTAGTTCCATCTCAATCAGTCTTTGTCATCACTTTTGGCAGGAACTTAGAAGGTATATGCAGCACCTCCTTGTCATGAAAGAATTTTGTATAAGGTAGGTATGACATCAAAGCCTGAAGCTTGCAGACCCTGCATGCTGAGGTGACTGCAATCAGAAAAAGGACCATCCAGGACAGGTATTTCAGATCACAAGATCGCAGGGGTTCAAATGGGGGGGCCTTCATAAAATGGGATAAAACCACATTGAGGATCCAGGAGACCGCTGGAGGATGGATCGGCGGCTTGAGCTGGAGCAGTCCCTGGATGAAGCGGTCCATGAGAGCAGCAGGGAGATGGGCAAGCCATCCACTTCCTGGTGATAAGCCCAATAGCAATAAGGAAGACCCTCACGGAGGTGGTCTTCAAGCCAGCCACAAAGAGGTGTACCAGGTAGTCCAGAAGTTTAGAGGTGGGGCATGAGAATGGATCCAAACTGTGTCCCTCACACCAGTCAGAGAACCTCGTCCACTTGAGATTCTGTATGAGCCATGGCAGCTTCGGTGGCCCACATGCATGCCCGTGGATGAGATTTGCAGGGCTGCAACTTGGAAGTTCCCGCCACATCTTCGCCTCTCATTACTGTCTGGACAAAGATGGCCAACGCGAAAGCAGTTTCGGTTACTCTGTCCTCCATAACTTTTTCCAGTTGTGAAAATCAACTCTTTCTGCCTTGGGCCCTTTATTCGGGTTCAGGCTGTCTCCCTCTGTAGCTGATGGCACCGGGTTGTTGGCACCTGGTTGGCACATCTTGCTGCTGTTCATGAGCAGCCTGTAGCTAGGTATTCACCCATGTGAGAGGACTGCCATTCTGCTTGTCCTAGGAGAAAGCAGAGTTGCTTTACCTGTAACACGAACTCCACCCGTCTTCCCGTGGAATGTTTTCTTTCTTGGGTTTGTTTTATTTTTCATGAACTCTGTTATAGGACTGAAGAGGGACCCCACATGGGCATGTGGATAGTAGCATGCCCAGTGTGTTGGTCAAAGTTTCCCGTGTCAGGCTCCATCTGATGATGCCACCCATGTGAGGACTAACATCCTACTGTCCTAGGAGAACCCTTGTTACAGGTAAGCAACTCTGCTTTGCCTTCTATCCTATGACTTTTAAATTTCCTGATGAGTGTCTCATGATGGACTTTGTGAAATGCCTTCTGAAAATCCAGATACACTGTATCTGCCAACTCACCCTTAATATATTTGTTAGCCCCTTCAAAAATCTAACATTTGTAATGCAAGACTTCCCTTTGCCCCATTAATCTGTCTCTATCCCAATGGATAGTAGTTTTGCTTTTCGGAATAGCTTCTAGCATTTTGTGTGGCACTGATGTCAGTCTCGTCGGTCTGTAGTTTTCTGGATCACCCTTGAAGGTATTTTTATACATGGGTGTTACATTGGCCACCCTCTATTTCACAGGTTATGTAAGTGATTTGAATGAGATTACTTGTAAATCTGCAATTTCTTTTTTTTTTTTTTTAATTCTTTCAGAACTCTGAGATGTATTCTATCCCATTCTAGTGATTTGCTACTCTTTGTAATATATTGATTTGCTCTATTACATCTTCCTGGTTCACCATGATTTGATTCAGTTCCTCTGAATCATCACCTTTAAAGAATGTTTCTGGCATAGATACCTCCTGAACACCCAGACCAAAGGAAGGAATTAATTTACTTTTCTGCTTTGGCCTTGTCTTCCTTTTACTCCTTGGTTATTTAGTGGTCCAACCAACTCCTTCAAAGGCTTCTTGCTTTGAGTATACTTGTGTAAAAAAAAAAAAGGCTTATTTTGAAGTGTAGTTGAAGTTAGAAGCCTGCGAGGGAGTTGGACCACTGGATGATTGTAAACCGTTGTGATGGTAAAACCGAACGACAGTATATAAAACTCGATAAATAAATAAATGATTGAGGGGTAAAAGGGGAACTTGGGGAAGATAAGGCCACAGCAGAAAACCTACATAAATTAGTGGAACTAACCACAGTCTGCTTGGATCTAGATGTTGTTGTAACATGACAGGGCAGTGAGCCTCCTTTAAGAATGAGCACGGAGTTCCTCTTTTAAAGAGTTGCACTGAATATGACCTCACATCTCAGGAAAGGCTGTGGTTAGCACGCTGAGAGTCTACATTGATTCCAGCAAATAAACTCTGTACATCTCAAGTGCTGAAGAAAGCAATAACTCGGGCTTTCAGAATTAACGGTACTTAGCAACAAATTTGTTTTCTGCTGTTTTTGCTACTGAGTGCACGTACACTTTTGTTTCCATGAGGTTACCTAAAAACCATAACAGTTTTATACAGTAGGCAAAACTGATATACAAGCATACTAATACTTTTCAAGAAGATTTCAGCTCCATTATATTCATTCTAACTTTGTCTTCTATGAAAACTATAACTTTAGAGGCACAAGGTCTTTTGCTGTAAAGATAGTTGTACTTATAATCCTTCAGAGCCAAGCTTTGTGAAATTGTGGTTTATGTTCATGACTCATGAAATGGAGCTTTGGCAGCAGTGGGATCTTGAAACAGCCTTCTAATTAGGAATATATGCCCCTCCCTCCTGCCACCCCTGTCATTAATAAACAGGTTTGTTATTTCTTACAAAATTACCAGTTGTAATCTGTTTTGGGGCAGATTTTAAAAGCCCTGCGCGCGCAAAATCCAGACGGTTACGCATGCAGGGGACTTGCGCGCCTATGTTGCATTGGCTGCCGGCGTGCGCAAAGCCCCGGGACGTGCGTAAGTCCCGGGGCTTTGCTTGGGGGGGGGGGGGGGGGGGGGTGTTCCGTGGGCGTGGTGCCTGCCCAGGGGCGTGGCCGAGGCCTCCGAAACAGCCCCCGGGCTGGGGAATGGCGCACCAGCACCCTGCAAGTTACGTCTGCCTTGGGCAGGTGTAACTTTGTTAACAAAGGTAGGGGGGGATTTAGTTGGGGGGGGGGGCAGAAAAAAGTTCCCTTCGAGGCCGCTCAGATTTTGGAGCCTCCTCTGAGGGAACGGAGGCCGGTTGCTTAGCTCGGCGCACATGTTGCACAATTGTGCACCCCCCCCCCCTACACGCGCCCACCCTGGATTTTATAACATGCGCACGGCAGAGCGCGCATGTTTAAAATTGGGCGTAGATTTGTTCGTGCTGGGTTGCGCAAACAAATCTACCCCACCTTTTTTTTTTTTTTTTTTGTTTGGGTGTGGGTGTTGTTTTTTTTTACTTGAAATTGAGATATGTTGTGTCTGCACTTTGTGATTAAGCATTAGGAGAATATCACACAGATAAAGGGATGTAAACAAAATATTCCTATATATTTGTTTAGTAATTTTAAGATATTTTGTAACAAAGACTTGTTTGTTCACATCAGAGCTTTTTTGTCTGCTATAAGCTGGTCTGTCCATTTACTGTTAGCTAAATGAAATATGTAACTCTTTCAGATGATTTATCTTGTGGTACAAATGTATGATCTCCTTCCGGGTGGTGAGAGGAGCAGAAAGCTGAGCATTTCTGCCTTTACTTGCAAGGCACAACCCATATCACCTGGCCCTCAGTGTCCTAGTTATTTAATATAAAACATGTTTTGTGTTGGGTGGGGGTTTTTTGTTTGTTTACAAAACCTCATCAGGGAAACAAATTTCATCGTAAAAATAAGTGATATGCTCTCCTGAAATATTTGCTGGGGAGCAGTGTATATGGAATTTGAGACATTTTTAATCATTCAGTTGATTGCCTCAATTTTGTCCTGCCAGACCAGTCCAAACAAGTGGATTACACTCTTGCGCCAGCAGGTGGCAGTAGAAATCAATTTCCTTTTCTGATATCATCTGAGCCTATCTATTCTAGGATAGCAAGATAACTTGCCAGTCATTCTCTGCCTTCTGCTGGTGAGGACTGCTCTGGGATAGCAAAAAAAAAAAATAAAAAATGGGGCAATGGCTCATGGGTGAGTCAGTTTCTACAGGGAAGGAAAATTAGCTGCGGATTGTTATTCTTCCTCTCTGGGGGGGGGGGGGGGAAGGTGGGAGAAAATCCAGTTCCAGCTTGGGCCTTGTAGAAAGGTTGTGAGCAATGGTCCACAAAGAGCTGGACACACATGGAGTGAGAGAAATGCTGAGAGAGTGAAAGCAGCTACAGCCACCCACACCCTGGCCCATGGAGAGAAGTAGGAAGTACCTGCAGAGTTCCATAGCAAGTACTTTCTGCATCAAATGTGATGTGCCAGAAACCCTGTCGGAAAAACAGGTACGTAGGGGCATGCAGGAAATGGGATCTGAGCATGCCTGTGAGGTGCTGGCATCAGGGGAAGAGCCAATGCCGACATAGAGGGACGATCGAGTGGTGGCAGCTCAAGGTAAGAATGTCGGCGCGGAGGCCAACTCAAGGGAGGAAGCAGGCCCAAATCGGGAAGGTCAAGACTGTAGGAAAGCCTGGGGGGACATGAAATTTGTTCTCCTTATCCATAAGGTTTACAGAGAAATGAAAGAGGAAACTGGAACAGGGAATAGAGGACCCAGGTCTCCTCTAGGGACCCCTAGAGAGAGTGAGGTAGGGCTTAAAGAATCTGACATGGGGGGGGTAGTAGAAAGCTTTCTCACTCCACGACATTCCCCTTTGGTTGACAGTGTTCAAACAGGAAGTATAGAAGAACTGAAAGGCCCTTGTGGTTCTGGAGATGACTCGGGTGATGAGACAGTCAAATGTCATAGTTAGGCTCTTTTGCAGCAAAGAGCGAAGTGCCCTCATTTCGAAAGTGGAAGCAAACCTTAAATCTGGCAGAAGGAAGTCTACAGGTCTTCCAATCCTCCTGGGTATTAAGATGCCGATCAGAACCTTTCTCTTTCATTCAGCCATAATAAAGATGATTATTGCAGAATGGGATACCATAGACACAGATTTAAAGGCTAGACATTTAGGCCTCAATATTGAAAGCAATCCACTTAGGTAAGTTAACTGGATAAGACTTATCCATCTAAATTACATGGGATATTCTGCAGGACAGCTATGCTGCTAAATATCCCCATATTTGGCGCTACGTAGCCAGATAAGTTATATCCAGCAGAGACCACATGACACGAGCGTGTAAGGCGTATATATGCCGGCTCCATGTGTCTCTCCCTAAATCTTAGTATTTTCAATGGCTTTAAGACAACTAAAGCGATCTTTCCATGTAAGCAATGTGGGAGCCATATTTATTTATTTATAAATTTATTTATTATTTATAAATTTTTATATACCGCCGCTCATCAAAGATATCACGTGGTGTACAGTGAACAGGAACTTACGCCGGAGCGTTTTACATTTAACAGAGTTATATAAGCGTTATACAATTAAAAAAGGCAAGTATATAAATATTTGAACATAAAACAAGTAGAATCTTTTACAAAAAACAGAACTATCATTTAGTTGTAACTTAACTGAGCTGAATTAAAACAACACTATAGAGTAAAGAGGGGAAAAAGGTAAAAGCTAAGGGAGAGGGTTAGAGGGTGATGGAGTTCTAAATAATAAGTGGTAAGAGGGGAGCGAAAGTGCTAATCTTAGATTAGGAGCAATATGGTAGGATCATTAGAATAGGAGCAGAAATAGGGGAAGTTAGAGATGGT